>NC_068381.1:20675510-21275510 GCF_023724105.1 Carassius gibelio
TAGTAGAATTACATTCAGGGCGGACCTATGTCAGCCTGATCTGTTAGTCTTAGACCCGTGCTAGCAGAACGCTCATAAAACACTGCACGATGCTGAGTTGGGCATATCGGTGGATATTACACCTAGACTGACAACGTCTAACCTTCAAGGCAGGAACCTTCCAGGTTATAGAACCTTATGTATGTAGATGGGGAGGCCCAGCCTGCCATCATACAAATGTCTTGGAGTGAAACTCCACTGGGCCATGCCCATGAGGATGCCATGCTTCTTGTGGAATGAGCTCTAATTCCCAGTGGGCAGCAAAGAACCTAAGACTTACAAGCCAGAGGGATAATGTCAACTATCCACCCGGATAGGTTCTGTTTCGAGGTGGTTAGCCTCTTAGTGCGGCCACCAAAAGAGCTTCTCTGACTGTCTGAAAGCAGAAGACCGTCCGACATATATACTCAGCACCCTGAGCGGGCAGAGGAGGTTCACATCGCCCTCACTATCAGATCTTGGAAAAGCTGACAGTGAAATGATTTGTGCGCTGAACGGAATGGAAGGCACTTTGGGGACATAACCGTGTCTCGGTTTGAGAATGACTTTAGAGTCGTTAAGTCAGAACTCCATACACGTAGCACTCACAGAGAGCATGTGCAGGTCACCCGCTCACTTGACTGAGGTGAGAGCCACAAGGAGAGCGGTCTTAAATTAAAGATACCGCAAATCCACGGACTGCAGCGGTTCGAAGGGGCCGCCCTTCATAGCGTCCAGGACTGTGGAGAGGTCCCAGAACGGAGCCAGAGGGGCCAGGGAGAGGGATTAATCTCCTAGCATCTCTCAAGAAATTAATGATGAGATCGTTCCTTCCCAGTGGCTGGGCAAGCATAGACAAATGTTGATATGGGGACCTGCCCTTCTCCAAACAGCTCCTTTAGGAAGGAGAGAATTTCCACAATGCTACAGTCCATGCACCAGCCGGAAAACACTGACCACTTTGAAGGGTAAAGTCTTCTAGTAGAAAGTGCTCTCGCCTGTGTAATAGTTTTCAACACTGCCTCTGAGAGGTCCGTGGGTACCCATTGATGGCCCAGACGTGCATTGCCCATAAGTCGCCCCTGGGTTGAGACCGGAATCGGACGTGGGGTTGTGCTCACTAGCTGCATCAGCTCTGGAAACCAAACCTTGTTCCTCCAGAGCGGTGCCACGAGGAGCACAGAGTTCTACCTGACTCGCTTGATCACCTATGGTAACAGTGCGAGCGGGAAAAACGCATAGAGCGGGCGGCTGGCCCATGAAAAATGCTGGGCAGTGCTACTTTTTCTGACCACATGCCTGTGTTATTCGAGATTTCTTGTTTCTGTTGTCCTAAACCATGTGCTCCTGCTCGTCGCTGTCGCTCATTTAACTCTTTAACTGCAGAACGGTTTACTGATGTTTTTAAAAGCACAAATATGGCATTCTCAGTGTCCACTCAGCATTATAATACTGATGAGTTAACATCATTGTTTTATGCTTCTTGTCAGAATGCACTGGACATTGTTGCCCCTTTCAGGACTATTCGTGCTAAGCCAAAATCTGAACCGTGGCTAAATGACATTACCCGTGCTGCTAGGCATGAGTGCAGGAGAGCGGAACGCCAGTGGAAAAAAGATAGGCTGCGGGTTTCGTCTGAGATCTTGAAAGACAGCTTGTTTAAATATAAAAAAACTGTAAAAATGGAAAAGTCAAGGTATTTCTCAAATGTCATCGCAAATAATTCTCATAAACCTTGTGTTCTGTTCAACACTATTAATTCTGTTTTAAATACATCTCAACAAATGAGTTTGGAATTTTCCAAAGAAACATGTGAAAACTTTTTGCAGTTTTTAAATGACAAGATTGTGACTGTTAGAGCCAATATTGTTCACCCTTGTGCTGATATGTCTTCTTTCTCTGTGTGCTCCTTTGTTTTTAATCAGTTTGAGCCAGTGTCTCTTGCTTGTTTAAAAGACATATATTGACAAAATGAATCCATCTGTTTGTCCCACAGACATTATTTCCCCAGATTTCCTAAAAAAGGTTTTTGAAACCCTTGGCCCTAAAATACTAATGATTGTAAATAGTAGTCTCATTCATGGAGTTGTACCCCTACATTTTAAACATGCAATAGTGGAACCACTGATGAAAAAACCCGACCTGGATTCATCGGTTCTTGTTAATTTTAGGCCCATTTCGAAACTCCTGTTTCTTTCCAAAATATCGGAAAAAGTTGTTTTTAAACTAGGGCCGGGACTTTAACGCGTTAATTGAGATTAATTAATTACACAAAAAATAACGCGTTAATTAAGATTAATTAATTACAGAAAAAAATTTCCCGCATTTTTTATAATTTATTTTTGCACCGCGGAACGTTTCTCACTGGATGAGTTTCGGCGGGACCGATAATACTGGAGCACCAACTAGCGTTCGCATATCACCCAAGGGGCAAGGAACTCGACCGGAAGTTGAAGTCGGGTGGGGGCTGCCATCTTTTAGCAGAACTTCACTTGCGTTAGCATTCCCATTGACTCCCATTCATTTTGGCGTCACTTTGACAGCGAATAACTTTACATCTGAGGCGTTTAAAGACTCCGTTTGTCCATTATTTATTTCTAAAGATACACGACAATGTATAAAGGGCTCCATTACCTTCTATGTTACATTATGGCCCCGTATAAACAGTTTTTGTAAAAAATAGGCTAACGATTGCGTCATAACCACTCGGCTCTCTGTCGCATTACCGTAGAGACAGGAGGAGAAGCTCGCAAGCAATTAACTTAATATGGCGTACTGGCGTTACATTTTAAAATACTATACAAAATAATTAATCAGAATACTTACTCCTGCTCACTCACGCCAAAGAACTCCCCGCTCAAGCTCGCCGTCTCTGCAAGATTAACGATGGCAGTTTGAACGCACAGCCACTTAGAAGATTTACATCTGGCAGAAAGGTTGCTGACGTCGTCAAGCTTCGTTTGAGTCTGCGCGTCAGAAACGGAAGTGCTAAAAACGCTAAAACTGGGCTTCATTTGTCTCAATTGAGTTCCAATGGGGTCGCTGTGTCCATTTCTTTTACTGTCTATGATATCACCGCAGCACATGATCGAACCTCAAGTATCACCTCAACGCAAAACATATAGCAGCTAGCGTGGACTTTACACTTTATGTTGAACTATGTATTATTTTGTTGGTGCAACAGTTTATGTTGAACTCTTTATTGTTTTGGCCAAGGTTATTGAGAGTTGGACTTAGTATGTTATGGCCTCTGAAGCAACAGAGAGATGTTTTCTAATAGTCAGTGTTTCCAATGTTCTGAATGTAATTGACAGTATTGTGTTTACTTTAAAAAAACACTTTACAGAAGGTTCCAGCACCTATAAGCTTCCTGAATTTCTGAAATGTTCTATTTCTAAATTGTTTCTAAATATGCTATTGCTACACTTCATGGCAAAAATTGCACTTGTCTGCTAAACTTGGGTGAACAATAATAAACAATATTTTGTTGCTTAAGCTTATGTATTCAGTCATTATTCAATGGTATACTATAAATCCATGTGAAAAAAAATGACTTCTCACTGTTCTCAGGTCAAATATTTATATGCGATTAAAATGCGATTAATTTCGATTAATTAATTACAAAGCCTCTAATTAATTAGATTAATTTTTTTAATCGAGTCCCGGCCCTATTTTAAACAATTACTGTCCTTTCTAGACTTGGATGGTTTGCAATAAATTTATCAATCTGGTTTTAAATCACTTCACAGCACAGAAACGGCCCTGTTAAAAATGTATAATTATTTATTATTGGCCACTGACACAGGTAACTATGCTGTTAGATCTTACTGCTGCTTTTGACACCATAGATCACAATATACTGATCTCTCGTCTTGAGCATTGTGTTGGTGTAAAGGGTGCCGCGTAACAAAGGTTTAGATCTTATCTGGGTGAAAGAACTTTCTCTGTACGTCTTGGGGAATTTGTGTATTCTACTGCATCTCTTGTATGTGGAGTCCCTCAGGGTTCCATTCTTGGACCAATTTTATTTTCTTTATATATATTATCTTTAGGGTCCATATTTACGAAACATGGCATCTCGTTTCACTGTTATGCAGATGACTCGCAACTCTATCTGCCTTTGAAACGAAACAATACAAACTCTATAGCCCCTTTGTTGAGATGTCTTGATTATTGAGATGTTGAGAAGCCTAGATTGCCTCCAATTTCTTAAAGTTCAATGAAGATAAAACTGAAATCATTTTGTTTCGACCTGGTGGTACCATCAATAGTGTTTTTATCAGTTTAGGCAATTATCTAAAGTCAGTGTCATTTGTATCTTTTACTGATTTTGAGAAGGTCATCCATGCTTTTATATCAACCCGCCTAGACTATTGTAATAGTCTCTATGTAGTCATTTGTGAGGCATCTCTAACACGTTTGAAGAGGGTACAAAACGCGGCTGCAAGTTTATTAACAGGGACACGCAAACAAGACCACATTACACCTATATTAGCTTCCCTTCACTAGTTACCAGTTCGTTTTAAAATTGATTTCAAGATTTTACTTTTAGTTTATAATTCATTTAAATAACACTGCTCCTAAATACCTCTCAGATCTATTACAGCCATATGCTCCATTCAGAGCACTTAGGTCTGCTTGGCAACTGCTTTTAGTCTCCCCCAATGCAAGATTAAAGCGCAGAGGTGACCGTGCCTTTGCAGTAGCGGCCCTGAAACTCTGGAATAATTTACCTTTGTACATTAGGCTGGCACCTTCACTTGCTGTTTTTAAATTACATTTAAAAACATATTTGTATAGTACAGCATATAACAAAGTATGAGAGTTACCTGTTAGGAGTTCTCTTTAAGTGTGTGTTATAAATCATTATTGTATGTATTGCATATTTTATTGTGGTGTGATTTTTTTTTTTAAGATTTACTGTTTATTTTATATTGTATGTGCATCACTTTGGTGAACACCTGCTGTTTTAAAAAGGTGCTCTATAAATAAACTTTGACTTGACTTGAATATATTGATTTAAATGTTCTAAGACACTTTTTGTTGGTAAAAGTCATATGCGAGTAGGCGTCAACTATCATGAATAAAGGCCTGCATAATGAGCTGCATAATGAGCCTTTAAGTCAGCTTGTGTCACTGAGAGGGAAGAGTTGTCATTCATTCGCTGTAAAAGAATTGACCTCAACTAAGCAAGCCAGAGGCGACAGCGGCAAGGAACCAGAACCTCATCTGTGACAGAATGGAGAAAAAAACCTTGGGAGAAACCAGGCTCAGTCGGGGGGCAAGTTCTCCTCTGACCAGGCAAAATCAGCAGTTCAATTTCAGGCTGCAGCAAAGTCAGATTGTGCAGAAGAATCGTCTGTTTCCTGTGGTCGTCTGAGACAAGGTCTTTACAGGGGATCTGTATCTGGGGCTCTAGTTGTCCTGGTCTATCTGTCTGTCTTTCAGGGCTGTAGAGGTCCTTGCAATATTTTGTAACAAGAGCTCATTCAAATACTGAGGTGCTAAACCATTCAGGGCTTCATAAGTAATAGCAAAATTTTAAAATCTGTACGATGTTTGATAGGGAGTTAGTGCAGTGTTGAAAGGACCGGGCTAATATGGTCATACTTTCTGGTTCTAGTAACAACTCTTGCTGCTGCATTTTGGACTAGCTGTAGTTTTTTTTATTAAGCATGCAGAACAACCACCCAATTAAGCATTACAGTAATCTAACCTTGAGGTCATAAATGCATGGATTAACATTTCTGCATTCGACATGGCCGTAATTTAGATATATTTTTGAGATGTAAAAATGCAGTTTTACAAATGCTAGAAACGTGGCTTTCTAAGGAAAGATTGCAATCAAATAGCACACCTAGGTTCCTAACTGATGATGAAGAATTGACAGAGCAGCCATCACGTCTTAGACCGTGTTCTAGGTTATTACAAGCAGAGTTTTTAGGTCCTATAATTAACACCTGTTTTTTTCCAGAATTTGGCAGTAAGAAATTACTCCTCATCCAGTTTTTTTATATTGACTATGCGTTCCATTTCATCAAATTGGTGTGTTTCACTGAGCCGCAAAGAAATGGAGATAATGCACTTCCATTAATACCAACAAAGTGTTCAAGTCTATGCAAAAGAATGCTGTGGTCAATCGTGTCAAACGCAGCACTAAGATCCAATAGAACTAATATAGAGATACAACCACGATCAGATGATAAGAGCAGGTCATTTGTAACTCTAAGGAGGGCAGTCTCAGTACTATGATACGGTCCAAATCCTGACTGGAAATCCTCACATATACCAATATATATATATTTTTTTACTGTGTTTACCCTATATATTTTTAAACATCAAAGTTATTTTGTGTTTTCAGGCATTTGCAGATGAGAAGATCTTTACTGTGCTGAGTGAAACGCTCTACAACCTTCTACAGCTGGTGAGGATCAAATCTATGTGAGATGGTATGATTTATTAGAAATATGTTTTGAGATTCTTCCTGTTTTTTTTTTTCTTTCTTAGGACTGGGAGCAAAGAGCCGAGGAGGATAATTTACTGATCGAGAGAATTTTGCTGCTGGTCAGAAATGTGTTGCATGTCCCTGCAGACCCATATGAGGAAAAGGTAAGAGTTTTAAGACTAAAATATTCATGGGTAGGCATGGGCCAGTTACCGGTTTCAAGGCATATCGCAATTTGAAAATTTTGCGGTTTCAAAACCACTAATATTTTCCATTTGTACCATTCCTGCGGTAGGGTTCTGCCAATAGGGCGATAGAATCGTGTATCGACGATAGGCAGAGATATCGACGATAGCAGATGTCTCTGTTGATAGTCAAGGTGATATTAGGCTCATTCTCCTATTAATATACTCAATTATGATAATACCTATTTTTTTTTTTTTTTATTAGGCAACCTATTATAATTCGGCTATCAAACTGCCCAACTATTTCACTTCAGCACTGCATTTCACACACACACACACACACACACACACACACACACACACACACACACACACACACACACACACACACAAAAGAGGATTAGAGCCTGTAGTTGTAATTGATAGACAAGGGTCAATTTTCACAAAATCAGAACCCCGAAGGAATTTTGTGATTATTTATATTGTACAACATTTCTAGGGGTATTAAGGTGTGCTGAATCCAAATCTGCTGTATATGAAGCTCAAAAGTGTCCCAAAATACCTCAAAATTAAGAAATTCAAAATGGCCGCCACCACCAGGCTGAAGTCTATGTTTCTGTGTATCTTTTTGACTAAACAAGGTACAAACATGAAATAAATGTGCTTTTGTAAGTTTTCCTACATGGGCAATTCAATGCCATATTCAGATTTAAGATAACTTAGCAGATTTAACTGCTTAGATATTGCAAAAATGTTTGTTTTTAACTATGGACTATTATTAACTAATTCATAATTAAGTTATTATTATTATTATTATTATTATTATTACTATTATTGTTGATATTACCAGGCTACATTTACTTTGTATTTTGTTTTCAGGTCAAAAGTACAAACAAATAAAGTTACAAAAATTTACAACCTTTAATTAAATGTTCATAGGTTTTCACACATGGGGAATTTAACATCCTGTCCTGATCAAGATCAAGTATCAATAATCAGCTTGAAAATCACACAAGTATAGAGAAAAAGGTGGTCATTAGTGATGAAGTTGTCGACCAAATAAGATAGAAAAGCAGGAAGATCCATGGGTCATGGTGATATTTATTGACCTATATGCCAGTAGAAGTTACAGTGACAGCTTATTCGCAGTCCTCTTCAATGTTCTGGCAAGTGTTGTCAAGTTTTCTGCAGTTACATGTGTCTATACATTCCAAGCGACTCTTTTTGAATAATAGAAGATTAGAATGGATAGATTACAACCAGTACAAGAACAGGTAAATTGGAATACTCTACCAGTCTATCATATTTGTACATTCTTGTACACAATTATCAACATTAGCCAATTCCCTATACACATACCTGCAGCTGCAGCGTTGGCTGAGGCATCTCTTGGTACACCCACATGAAGTGAACTCCCTGCAGGCTTTAGGCATAGGTGGCAGAGACATTAGCTGTGGCACTAATTGACCTTCCTTGTGCATCCATCCCATTTCATCCACTGGAGGAAGATCAGGATGTGGCAGAAGAGCTTGGTTCCAGATAGTCGCTTGATAGTGTGAACGCATGATATGACCTTTGCAAAACAACTTCACTCTTGCTTTGTTGCATGTATCAACCTCGGGCACACCATACATCTTACAGATTAATTTCTCTGTTGAATTCAGAATATCTTCTGTGAGAGGGCCATTCCCAAGGCCAGTAAGATCTGTGTGATATTGCTCAAACACCTGCCAGGCTGTTTTCTTTCCATGACCGCTAAACTGAGACACACTATCACAGCCAGTGATGGCATGGAAGGCAATGCGTGTGTCCAATTGATCATCACAAAGTAACTTGCGAATGTCATGTACTGGAAAATACTTTGGATCCTTTGATGTCCCAGCTTTCATGTAGAGATGGGTACATCAAATTCTGTCATGATGTGCTAGAAGTAGAAGACGCTCGTCTGTGTCATGCACTGACTCCACTATTGTGTCCATTGGAGCCTGAATGCAGTGCAAAATCAGTCGTGTATCAGCCTCCTCATGGTCAGCACTCAGAGAGGAGATTTCAAGTTCTGGATCTGATGACTTGACAGTGGTTGCTTCAGCAAACCCACCTGATACTACAACCACTGGCTCATATTCTGGGCTGTGTTCTATCAGATGGTTTGAGAGTAGTTGAGCGAGATCTGCTTTGTTCTCTTCCAGTGCCATGAAGCTTGACCAGTCTGCTGGAAGTGGAACAGAGTAATTCACTATCTCGCTGTATACTGGTCGGTGGCGCTGTTTACGTTTCTTTCTTGTGCCTGTTTTGATGGATTCGTCATGGTACCTGTCGAAGACTACATCAACCCTATTGTACTTCTCCACCATCTTCAACACTGTGTCAGCAAACCTGTTGGTATAGTGGCCGAATGTTGTGATGTTAGGTGGCTTCCCAAGTCCCATTACAAGTGCTTGGCCATCAATAATAAAGCAGCTGGGTTCCTGAAGGGGCACATCTGCAGGGGTTTGGATATGTTTTGTCAGTATATTTGCTAAAACAGATTTGTTGGTGGAATGTAGACTGCTGTTAGTTGCAGCCAGAGATGGCGGGATGGGCATGAGTTCATGCTGGAGAATATTTTCCAGGTCTACCTTTCGACCTGCTCTGTAAAGCTGTGATGAGCCTTTGTAGAATCTGCCTGTCCACTTTGATGGTTTTGCTTGTTCTTGGAAAGTTGCACGCCTTCATACAAAGAGGCAAACGTTTTGGCTTTGTTCTTTCGAATGGGTGACTTCAGATCCAAGTGCTGGTCACTATCTGGAGTATCACACAGACGTTTGTCCACAAACACTTTCATTTGTGCCTGTCCAAGGTGTTCTGCACCAAGCAGAGATTGTTGAATCTGGGGTGTGACCATGTCCTTGTTGATTATGTTCTTGAGTGTGTCACCACCATCTTGAAATACACTGTGCTCTTTTAATGATTGACATATTCAGCTTTCATCCAAATCATCTCTTTCCATTCTACTCTTTGTGCACTCTGTGTGTGTGTACTCATAGTCTTCATCATCTGTTGTCAGTCTCAGCATCACTGTTGTCTGAGAAGCTATGACTGTTCTCAGATTATACGACAGTGTCCATCTACTGAGGGATGTTGGTATCCTGGTGATACCTTCTAGGCCTGCACTCTTTTTTCCTGTAGCGTTTAGCCACTCTGTACTTTGATCCGCTGAAACCTGATTGAAGCGTCGATCACTGCGTTTTACTACAAAGTTGCCTGCCTTAAACTCAAGGAGGATTTCCTTTGGGAGAGCAGACATCTCAGCCAGGTACACAGTACCCCATCTGGCGTAGTTGATATGATTGTACCTGAAGAAGAAGGGCAGCATACGTTTGAAAGCATACTGGTGGAGTTCCAACAATCCATCACGTTGCGCTCTTGTGAAACAGAGTAGGATGCTGACCATAGTCATATAGTCCCACCAGAATGCAGCATTCGGGTCATCTACTCCAAGTGGTGCAGAAAACTCTTTCATGGGCTGCTGGAATCGGTCTTTGGTCAGTTTGTTGACCATTTGTGGGATGTGATCAGCATCTATGGACTGGCAGAGATCTGCGAGTTCAACTCTGTTTAACATCAACCTCATCCAGATATGTGTAAAGCTGTGGGAGTAGTAGTTGCCAAAGAGCCTGCAGGGTAAGCTTGTGGGTCCTCATAGAACGTGCATACCCCTTTCCTGCCATGACATGCTGAGCAGCATTTGCTCCCAGAAGATCACACTTGACCAATAGCGCCCTCAGGCCAGAATCAACCATGTGTTGTCCTATCACACCCAGGGAGTTCATGGCAATGTGAAGGCCTCCAAGGCAAGGTATAAGCACGTCCTTGTATTCTTCTACTGACCACTTCAGTTCTAGCAACTTCGGAAAAAAAGCCTCATCCACTGTCAGAATGACATGCTGTTGTTCCATTGATTTGGAGACATGGAGCTCTTGCTTGATGACTGTGTTCAGTGTATAAAGTTCAGATGCAGAAGCCTGGATGATAGGTAGGTACCCTACTGTAGTTTTCTTTGGGTTGACTGTACTTGCCTTTTGATTATACAATGTCCAGGAAGACTTTGTTTTTGAGATGTCCTGGACATGAAAAAGGCCATATCTGTAGCTTGTGCTTTCTGTGCTGCGGGACATTATTCAGATGACTGTGTGAAACAGTCTTCTGCTAATACACCACTGATTGGCGGCTCTGTAATTCCTCTCTTTGGTGCAGGTATGATATCAGTCATTGCCTTGGAAATGTTGAGAGTGTCTGACCTGGAGTAAAGATCAACTCCTTCAAGGAGATCCCCTTCAGGTAGACACGTTGCCAGGCAGCCACTTGAGTGGCATGGAATGTCCCTTTTCCATCCAGAGTGTATTCGTTGATGTCAAGAAGCCTGGATGATAGGTAGGTACCCTACTGTAGTTTTCTTTGGGTTGACTGTACTTGCCTTTTGATTATACAATGTCCAGGAAGACTTTGTTTTTGATATGTCCTGGACATGAAAAAGGCCATATCTGTAGCTTGTGCTTTCTGTGCTGCGGGACATTATTCAGATGACTGTGTGAAACAGTCTTCTGCTAATACACCACTGATTGGCGGCTCTGTAATTCCTCTCTTTGGTGCAGGTATGATATCAGTCATTGCCTTGGAAATGTTGAGAGTGTCTGACCTGGAGTAAAGATCAACTCCTTCAAGGAGATCCCCTTCAGGTAGACCACGTTGCCAGGCAGCCACTTGAGTGGCATGGAATGTCCCTTTTCCATCCAGAGTGTATTCGTTGATGTCAACATTGTCCGCTGAAAAATGAACAAAGCGACCCTTTACCAGATTTTGTAGAACAACGGCACCATCATCCCCCATGGTCTCCAAGGTCGTCTTAGTTCAGTGTCAAGTTTTATTACCTCACGGTAACTCGTAACATGACCTGCCTGGTGAAACATGTTCACCAACTCCTTCGAACGTGTAGCTTGATGAAGGGTACAGGCCAGTCCAATGTGCTTCGGAGTGAGGAACTTGTCTCCACTAGCTGTGTACATAAGATCCTTTGCAATGCTGAGGACTCTAAGCTGTTGTTTGGCTGTGTTCTTATCATAATCTTCAATGTCATCCTCCAGCAGGCACTGACCACCTAGTAACCATTCTAATCACACCGGTGTGATCGTACACTCCAGGGACCAGCCTAGACTGATCACACCGGTGTGATCGTACGTGCGAAAGGGTTAAATTAAATAAATTTTAAGTCTTTCCTCCAATCAGTCAGTGTAAAAGCAAGTGTGTTAAGTTTACTGACTTTTACCTCAAAACAAAATACAAACTAAGTAAAAGTAGCCTGATAATATTAATAATAATAAATTAATAGTTCATAGTTAAAACAACAATTTTTGCAATATCTAAGCCGTTTCTTCACATGACACCTCCAATCTGAATATGGCATTGAATTGCCCATGTAGGAAACTTACAAAAACACATTTATTTCATGTTTGTACCTTGTTTAGTCAAAAAGTACAATGAAAAATAAATTTCAGCCTGGTGGCGGCGGCCATTTTGAATTTCTTAATTTTGAGGCATTTTGGGACACTTTTGAGCTTCATATACAGCAGATTTGGATTCAGCACCCCTTAATACTCCTAGAAATGTTGTATAATATAAATAATCACAAAATGCCTCCAGCACTTTAAATAAGCACTTTTTCAGAAATTCTGCCTAGACTATGAGAAAGGAATAGATTTTACCTGAGCCTGTTCCTCCATTAATTTCTTTAGTTCGTCTGAAAAGTCATGATTATCAAAACGTGAAAAAAAGGTGATCAATGCTTCAGATAACTCACTATCATTTGTATACATTGGCAATTGGACTGATTTTTTTGTGTTTTTTGCAACCCTATGATTCTTTTCACCCCATCACATGCTACCTTCAGGTTGTTACTGCCCAGTCTTTCCTCTATCTTATTTTTATATTGCAATTTAGCCTTCTTGATTTCTGCTCGGACCTCCTTTGTTGCCTCCCTAATTTCATGCTCATTCCCGTTATGAAAGCACTATGATTTTTCATTAATACTTGTTTCAATGAGCTAGTGACCCATGGCTTATTATTTGCATACACTTTGACAAGTTTTTTGGGAATAATAGAATCCACACAAAAAGAAATATAGCAACATACAGCATCAACAACCTCATCAATATCCGAAGCAGAGTCAATGAAAACAGACCAATCGATGCAGTCAAAACAACCTTGTAATTTCAGAACAGACTCTTCGTCCCAGATCTCAATCTCTCTAGTTTTAACTTCCCCCCTTTTGAGTATAGGTCTGTACACCGGGATGAGATTTAATAGTACAGTGATCCGAAGATCCTATGGGAGCCAGAGGGGAGACCTTGTATGCCTCCTTAATTGAACCATAGCATTTGTCCAGTTTTATTTTTTCTAGTTGAACATGTGACATATTGATAAAAATTGAGGGATTTACTCAGTTTGCATTTATTAAAATCCCCCATAAGCAGACATGGGGCATCCGGGGAAAGAGATTGAAGTCTTTGAGTCACTTTACGAATTATATCGGCAGCAGTTTGTGTTTTTGTTTGGGGTGAATATATATTACAGTCACAGATATCTGGGGAAATTCTCTCGTGAGATAGAACAGACGAACGGAGATGGAAAGCAGTTCGATGTCAGGAGTGCATATCTTTTCCCTGACGGTGATGTTGCTACGCCACCGCTGGTTTATATACACACTCCCCCCCCACCCTGAGATTTCCCCGTAACTTCAGAGTCTCTATCTATCCTAACAGGCGCCCCAAAGCCGCCGATCGATAAGTCCGTGTCGCTGTCTTTAGACGACAGCCACGTCTCACTGAAGGCCATAATACAGGCATTCCTGTATTCCTGTAGATAGTTGGAATTTGCTTGTAGTTCATCGATCTTATTTCTGAGTGACTGAGCATTTGCAAATATTATTGAAGGGAGAGGAATACGTCGTATTTTTTGTTGTTTTAACCGGAGTCGTACGCCACCTCTCTTTCCTCGCTTCCTCTCTTTATGAGAGTTTTTGCAACCATTTCCAGGAGACCTACGCCTAGAGATCTTGGCTAGAATATCTTCAGATACAAGCGGGTCCCAGTATATATGTCCCATAAGCGGATTGTCCCATCGCATCAAACATTCCCGAGAGTATGTCCTTACCGGCTCACGTTGCTGGCTGTGTTCGCCTTGGACATAATAAATCCATAAAGTCCATAAGATGACAACGTAGTATATCTCCATGGCGACTGCTTAAATGAACAATCGTATCTAGTCCATTTCCATCAAACAACGTCAAAAACAGAAAACTTGAGCACTTTTTGACAAACAAACGCAGACAACAACACACCTGCTGCTGGTCGCTACAAGAGCAGCGCCCCCTCCTCCAGATAGAAACACAGATGATACATGGCTGTGGATACACAGTCCAGGAAGATGCAGGTGAGTGAAGGATCCGAAGTGCGTGATGAGTTGCCAGCAGGAGAGGGTGACACAGGAACTGAGGTAGAGCGAGCCGAGAGGTAAGTGATGATCCGATTGTGATATGCGATTAATGGACGGGGTTCCGGGGAGACACGGACATCCAAAACGCAGAAACACACAAGAGAGCAAAACATCAGACGAGTAAAAGGAAACAACGCTCTGACAAACTCAAGACCCTAGACAGGATTAATGAGTGACAGCTATTGCTGATGACAATTAGCGGTGACACCCACAAGAAACAATCAGTGCTGACGAGTAACACCGACTTCACCCACATAGTGAAAAACCCCGAGATCACGGTTTACCAGCCGTGACAGTACCCCCCCCCCCCCCTTCCTAGGAACGCCTCCTGGAGTTCCCAGAAGGGCCTACCTGCTGATTGTAATCATCATTAAGGGAGTGATCCAGTATGTCCCTAGCAGGTACCAACTCCTCTCCTCCGGACCTTAACCTTCCCAGTCCACCGAGTACTGGAATCCTTGTCCCCTCTGTCTCGAGTCCAGAATCTGATTTACCGAATAAGTTGGCTCCCTATCTACGAGATGTGGTGGTGGGGGAACTGGGGTAGGCGGATTAATATGTGAATAAAACACGGGTGTAATTTTGGACACATGGAAGGCGGGATGAATCCTCCTGTACGCAGGAGGTAGTTTGAGGTGGACTGTCACCGGACTGATGATCTTGGTTACAGGAAACGAGCAAAAACATTTTGGAGCTAATTTATTAGAAACGGAGCGGAGCGGAAGGATGTCAGTAGATAGCCACACTTTTTGACCCACGACGTATACGGGAGGCTTTGACCTGTGGCCATCAGCCTTGGCCTTATTGCGCTCCCTCATCTGGAGCAGAGTCTCACGGGCTCTGTTCCTGGTGCGGTGTCACCTCTGGACAAATGTGTGATTGGAGAAGACCGCGCCTTCAGACTCCAGACTAGGAAAAACATGTGGCTGGTAACCTGAGCTACACTGAAACGGAGAGAGGCCTGTGGCTGACACTGGTAATGAGCTGTGAGCGTACTCCACCATAGAGAGTTGTTGGCTCCAGGAAGAAGGATTCTTAGAGACTAAACATCGCAATGTTCTCTTTAAATCCTGGTTGGCTCGCTCAGATTGCCCGTTACTCTGAGGGTGATAACCCAAAGACAAAAATTTGGATTCAAATTGGGATCCCCTGTCAGAAACCACGTCTACCTGGAGGCCAGTACAAACATCACAAGGGATTTATCATTAACATTTGTTTCTCTGGATAATGTTCTATGAAGTACCATTACTTCAAACGAGTTATACTTGAAGCCTGCCTTCTGAGAAATCCTGAGAACGTTGTTATAAATTGAAGCAACACCAGCTTTGGATTTTGGACACTGCTCATGATTATAACAGTAATCTTGGGGGGTAGACACATTTAAAATAATGTAATCATCAGGTTTTAGCCAGGTTTCTTTCGTAGAAAGGGACCTGATATTTAATAAGCCAAGCTTTATCATTTGTTTATCCGTATTGCATCTGTTTTTTATTTTTTGAACCTCAATTAAATTGTTACTCTTAAATTGGTTTGGATATTTTTTTGTGTTTTCTAGTTTGGGGAACAGACACTGTTCTCTATAGTGTGATATCTAGATTAAAGATTCTCCATGTGCTGGAAATTAACTTATGTGACGTGAGGCGTCTAGCAGCTGGTCGGTTTAGCCAGTCTGTCTGCTTCCTGACCTGGGCCCCAGTTATTCAAGTATAAACTCTAAGACTACGTGCCAGATTTCTAGAGAGTAGAGTGGCACCAGCCCAGGAGGGATGAAGACCATCTCTTTTCAACAGGTCAGGTCTGCCCCAAAAGCTCATCCAATTGTCTATGAAACCTATGTTATTCTTCGGGGACCACTTAGACATCCAGCCACTGAGTAATGACAATCTGCTATGTAGGGCTGAAACGATTCCTCGAGTAACTCGATTACAAAAAATCATCGAGGCAAATTCCTCTGCCTCGAAGCCTCTTTTAATTTATTTTAAATCTCAAATCAGGTTCTTTGGCAATGATTTTTTTAATGTGACAACGCGTTTAAGTCACCCACAAAGCAGAAGGAGACACAAGCTCTGCGTCCGAAGTCGCATACTTCAAGGAGTCAGCAGTGTTTTGATTTGAGGGCGCGGGCAAACGTAAAGAGAACGTCGTGGCATGTGTCCATTGCAAGATAGAGCTGGCATACCACAACTAGGGCCCTATGATTTCCGCGATGCAGAAAACACGGAGGGAATCGCGGAATCTAGTCATAAAAACGGAATTTACAGTTTAACGCGGAATGGCAAGGAATTTGCCAAATTTTAAATGAATTCATCAAAAATAGCTCATTGCACTTACATCAAATCACGATATGGACCGGTTAAAGACTGTTGTTCAGCAGAATGTACATAGACTACTACTAAAAAAAAAATCTTACTTTTTTTTTTTTAAGCTTTAATCACGCAACATTTCTTCCATGTTTTATTTTTTATAGTAAATCCCCTTTGTTTACCAAAAAGTTAAGTATATTTTAAATAATTAAAAGATAAATTAATGTTTTATGTGTTTAATGTGCATCTCAGAAAATGCTTTATTTAAAACCCCAACTGAATGGCACTTAAATGTACTTAATTCATCTGTCAACTTTATTGTCATTGTTCACAGTACAAGTAAAGACAGAGAAACAATGGTTAATAATTAAATGCTTATTTTTGATAATTTAAAATTAAAAAAATAAAAAATAAAATAAAAAATCTAAAAGAGGAAACTTAGTTGTTCATTTTAAGAGACCCAGGAATCTTATTTTCTCTTGCATAATTAATATTGCACTTTAAGCAAAAACAAATTTTATCTGATTACTCGATTAATCGATGGAGTTTTTGGTAGAATACTCGATTACTAAAATATTCGGTAGCTACAGCCCTACTGCTATGCATCTCGTCACCACGGTAAGCAGGGAGGGGACCAGAGCATATTACAGTGTCTGACATCATGCTTGCAAGTTCACACACCTCTTTAATATTATTTTTAGTGATCTCCGACTGGCGAAGTCGAACATCATTAGCACCGGCATGAATAACAATCTTACTGTATATACGTTTAGAGTTAGCCAGCACTTTTACATTTGCCAAGATGTCAAGCACTCTGGCTCCCATCAAACATTTGTATATGGTGGCTGGTGTCTCTATATTCATGTTCCATACAATAGAATCGCCAATAACTAAAGCACTTTCATCAGGTTTCTCAGTGGGTGCATCACTGTGTGGGGAGAACCTGTTTAATGTTTTGATCGGAACAGAAGAGTGGTGTTTTGACCCATGACTATGCTGGCTCACTGTCACCCAGCTGCCCTGCTGCAGGGGCTCTGTTGCCGGAACCATGTACAGGAATCCCTGAGCTACACGCATCCAAAGCCGTATCTAGAGCCCTCACATTCTTACTGTCCTCAATTAAAGTTTGGATGCGTGTCTCTAATTCTGAAATCTTCTCTGTCAACCTATTTCCCTGCATTTATCACATGTGAATCCCTCATCACCGAAAGAGATAGATAAACTATACATGTGGCAAGCGGTGCAAATAACAATAGCAGGAGAAGTCACAGTTCTTGTTGAAATATTCTTACCACAGTTGTTTGATGAACTTGTGAAAAACCGGAGAGCGAGAGAGTAGCGAGAGAGAGTGCAGAGGAGAAAAGAAAACCGCTATAGGCACGAATGGAAATGCTACTGACAAGCTAACAAGTGCTAGTACGATGCAATAAAATAAAAGTGAATAATAAAATTAATCGGATTAGATTGATTAATAATATCAGAAATATGGTAGGAATTAAGTTATTGAAACAATTTAAGTTAAGTTATATTTTATCACTAAATAACAGAGAGTGATAAACATTCTACAAAAAAAAGCTACACGGAGCTACAATTACAAAAAAACGATTGTACGATCACAGGAGTGCGAAAGCCACGCATCAGCTGCTAATAGACTTATTGTAGTTTTTTCCTATTCCTTGTAATTATTATTATTATTTTTTTCATCACTGACTGTATGTACCTCCAGTGATTATATTTTCTTGTATTAGTTTGATATTGGAATTGGTGAAAAGCATTATGAAAATTCTATGGTATCATATTTTAATATCAGAAAAAAAACTGACTATCAAGAAATATTACGTTATTGAGATATAAAATTTATTTATATCGTGATAAGATTTTGGTCCTATCGCCCACCCCTACGTTCATGTAAACACTACATTCAGATTCATCAATCTGAATGAATTCAGTCCGACTGAACCAAAAATTGTGCATGTAAATGTTTCCTTTGCCACCTTTCTCTCAAGTAGGCCACTGACACTCCTAATTGAGATTGTAGATGGTGTTAATGGTCAGTTTGAGAGATAAGGTAATGCACTTATAAGTCTGTGATTTGCCTTAAATCATAATTTGTGTCTTTACACATCAATGTATCATCAAGAGCCGTAGGGTTTAATTTGGTTTTGTTTGTTCATTTTAGACATGATTCCCAACCACTTGCATTATTTGACTAACAGATGGTTTGTGTTCTACTGAAGAAAGTCACCTACATCTTGGATGCCCTTAGAGTAAACATCAACATAAAACTTATTTTTTTGAGTGAACTATTCCTTTAACTGCAGTTTGTGTACTGTAAATACGTGTAAATTCATCTGTTTGGTAACTTTTTTCAGGTGTTCTCCGATGATCACTGTCTGTCATGTGCTGTGATTTTGATGTGCAGCATAGTCATAGGAAAACTGTTGGGGGATTGCTTTTATGACAACAGATATAGAAATACTTATCATTACAAATCTAGTGAAATTCTGTATTATTATTCCTTCATTTAACCAGGGGAAATCATATTGAGACGATAGTCTTTTTTTCAAATGGTCCCTGGCCAAGAAAGGCAGCACTTAAAAATGTAAAAAGAAGAAAAAAAAAAAAAAAAAAAAAAAAAACTCATCAAAAACAAAGCATACCAAATTACACAATAACATATCAACACCACAACACATCCTACTACACGGAGTATGACAGCTACATGAAGCTCCATACAAGAATCCAAACAGAACAGCAGTCTATATACAATCACACTTATAGCTGAAGGTTTCTGTGACATATAATTTTAAATCATTAAGTGGGATAATAGTGCTTATCTTCAACTGTTTCTGCAAAGCGTTCCATGTTGAAGGAGCATTGTAACGGATTTTACCAAATTCAGATTTTACAGCAGGTGTAGTAAAAAGAATGCTATTATTAGACCTAAGATTGTATCTATTGTTTTCTACAAAATAGAAAACTGATCAATAAGAAGGCAATAGTCCTAACACTGCTTTATAAATAAAAATAAGCCAGTGATGCTGTCTACGGATTGAGAGTGGAGGCCAACCTGATAAACTATACAAACTACAATGATGTGTAAAATACTCTGCTTCAGTGACAAAGCGTGGAGCAGAATGGTATACAGAATCCAATGACCGTAAAACAGACTTTGCTGCATGCATGTAAAGAACATCTCCATAGTCTATAACAGATAAAAAGGTAGCAGCAACAAGTTCCTTTCTTGCATTTAAATTAAAACAAGCCTTATTTCCATAAAAAAATCTTTATTTAAAATCTAAATTTAACTCTCAGCTTTTTTACCAATTTATCTACATGGGGATTAAAAGTGAGCTTTTCATCTAATAAAAAACCCAGATAATTATAACATGACACACTTTCAATTTTCTGGTCATATAGAGTAATAATTTGAGGCAAATCCTGTACATTCCTAGAATGAGTAAATAACATAAATTTGGTCTTTTAGAGTTTAGTACCAATTTTAATTTAAGTAGATTTTTTTGTAAAACTGTAAAAGCATCCAGCAATTTATTTAATGCCTCATACGGAGATCTAGCAGTACTGTATATAATAGTATCGTCCGCATAGAGATGTGCAGCTACATCTACATTTGTACAAATATCATTTATGTAGATCGTAAACAACAAATGCCCTAATGGTATGGAACCTTGAGGGACTCCAACCATTAATTCTGCCTCCCCTGATATAATGCCTTCACAAGTGACACACTGATATCTACTAGACCAATAGTTTTTAAACCATTCAATAGCATTATCAGACATCCCAATTTTAGACAGACGTTTTAACAAAATAGCATGATCAACCGTATCAAAAGCTTTTGAAAGCTCAATAAATAATGCTGCACAAGATTCTTTACAGTCAATAGCACTAACAATATCATCAACTACCTTTGTGGCTGCTGTGATGGTGCTATACCCTTTCCTAAAACCTGATTGAAAAGGAATAAGAATATTATTTACTATTAAGAAGTCCTTCAACTGATCACTAACCAACGACTCAAAAATTTTAGCTAAAACTGAGAGTTTTGAAATAGGACGATAATTGTCCGTAATAGTTGAATCCCCATTTTTTAAAAGTGGTCTTACATGCGCTGTCTTCCAAGACTGGGGTATAATGTTTTGTTCCAAAGATAAATTAAAAATATAAGTTATTGGTTCAACAATAATATTAGCCACTGTAAACATCTGTTCAACGCATACAGTTGGAGATGGAATTGTTTATGCAGATGAAATTTCTGATGCAGATGGTGTTTGCTGCATTAACTGCTAACTGAGCTGGAAAAGCTTCAGCCTGAGCCAATTTTAATTTTGTAGTAAAATGCTGTATCCAGTGCTTGAAAAGTTGAAAAATGTAGGAGCTGGATATATATTAGGCATGTGACAATATACATTTTTCAAATCATGATAATTGCTGTATCTTTTATCATGGTATTATCACATTGATTTAGGTTAGGGGAAAAAAGTGTTGTCCTGGTAAAAGGTTTAATAAATTTTTTCTTAAAACAAAAATATTGACCTCAGGTCCTTCAACATTTATGTCATCTAAATTTAAATGTGTGTTGCTGTAACCTGTTTTCGTTAAGTATTTGAAATACAATATATTAAAAAAAAGCAAGACAAGTATACTACTGTACATGTAGTAATGGTATAATTACTATATTAATTTTTATTGGGTTTATTGTTATTATTGTATAAAAATAGTTTAATATTAAATTTAAATTTAATGTAAAAAAATGTTTGTTGAATTCTTTGTTTGCAGAATGTGGATGATGATGCCAGTATTCACGATAAACTGCTGTGGGCCATTCACATGAGTGGGCTGGATGATCTGCTGAAGTTTCTGGCGTGTGCTCAGAGTGAACAGCAATGGAGCTTCCACATCTTGGAAATCATCTCCCTAATGTTTCGAGATCAGGTGACATATATTTGAATAATATTTGACACACAAAGTCTTTGCTTTTTAAAAGAGTAGTTCAACACACAGAAAATCTATCTGCACTGTTGATCCATGTAATGCGAGCTTTAAAAAGAAAAAAAAGAGGCAACTGAAATACATAAAGGGTTCGTACAAAGGGCCGGTTGCACCAGCTAGATGTAAAAAAGCTGGGTGAAAGCCCTATGCTGGGCTTTTCAACTTCCAGCTTTACGATAAATTAGTGCTGGGTGGTTTGACCACTGATAGTCGAACATTTGAATATTCATTCTGCTCTAATTATTCAATTAATAAAAATGATATTCAAATTTCGCTATATTTTTGCTTGCCATAAAAAAAAAAAAAATAAATATCCACAATAAACCCTAATTCGGTAACTTTCTGTGATTCTTCACGGCATATTTGAAGATGTATGCAAGCAAAATATTATTGATGAATGAATAAGAAAGGTCCCCAACCTTTTTAGCACCTTTTTAGGTTTAATGTCAGACAATATTTTCACGGACCGGGCTTTAAGGTGTGACAGATAAATACAACAAAATAAAATGATACGACTGGCATAAAAACTGTGATATATTATAAATATAGTAATAAACATGAATCCATTGTGTATTCTTATGCAACTTTATTAGCAGCGTCCTCATAACATCACACCAACATAACATGAATAACATCCTCTCTGCCCCTAACGCTCACTGACTGACATTTAAACATGCCTTAAAAATATAATCCACCGCGCCCGGCTCTACTGGTCCAATCAGCGCAGGGTTGTGCCAGTGTTGTTTTGTGTCGAAAATGTAAAAAATATATATAATGAGCGAGTACATCATGAATCTATTTTCCCAAACCGTGTTTTTGTATTTTCCTGAATCACTACGGTACCCTTATAATAAGTGTTTATATTCGGACTATTTTAGTCTGGTTGTGGTTGGCAACGCTGCAGAGTAGCACAGTACCTGCTTGACTCGCCATAGATGTAAACGGAGAGAAGTAGCTCCAGCTACAATGTTCTTCTGCCAGTTACTGACTGCAGCTTTAATTTAAGTTATTTATTCTTTCTTGTGTGGCCTGGTACCAAATGACGCACGGACCGGTACCGGTCCGCTGCCCGGGGGTTGGGGACCGCTGTTCTACAGTACTTCAAATATGCCATGGAGAATCACAGAAAGTGACTGAATTCAAGAACATTGTTGCAGCATTTCTCAAGCAATGAATAAACGGCGCTAACTTAGAGAATGCTGTGAAAACTCCTCTTCTCGCATCCGCCCTAGGCCCTCAGCCCAAACATCTAAGGTTTCTCGATGAAAACATGAGAAGAAAAAAAAACGCATTGAACATTATCAGAACATTTTCCTCGATGCTAGTGGTGCAGATGCAGCTAAGTCAAGTCACCTTTATTTATATAGCGCTTTAAACAAAATACATTGCGTCAAAGCAACTGAACAACATTCATTAGGAAAACAGTGTTTCAATGATGCGAAATGATAGTTAAAGGCAGTTCATCATTGAATTCAGTGATGTCATTTCTGTTCAGTTAAATAGTGTCTGTGCTTTTATTTGCAATCAAGTCAACGATATCGCTGTAGATGAAGTGACCCTAACAAAGCAAGCCAGAGGCGACAGCGGCAAGGAACTGAAGCTCCATCGGTGACAGAATGGAGAAAAAAACCTTGGGAGAAACCAGGCTCAGTTGGGGGGCCAGTTCTCCTCTGACCAGAAGAAACCAGTAGTTCAATTCCAGGCTTCAATTACCAGATTTCAGAATAAAAAGTTCAAACCCAATTTTAGAGTATGCATGTGGCCAAATATTTAAAATTACATTGATTTAAATGTTGCATCACCAGGCCGTCGGCGTTGTCTGCAGATATTTGTTGTAATGCATAATGTACATAAGGAGGTTATGTTTATAATATTTTTTTATATGCATATTACAAATTTTAACAGTGATGTTCAATATAACGCCTGTTTTTTACTTTGATGTATTTTTATTAATAAAAAGAAAAATCACATTACTCTGTCAAAAATTATCAGCAGATTTTGATTTCTTGATAATCATTAGTTACAGCTCTAAATAAGGTAAATGTTTCAAGATACAACTACATTGTTTTGCTTTTTGCAATTAAAAGACAAATTTTGTCATTGAAAATTTTTTTAAAATAATATTAAGATATTAAGTGGTA
The DNA here is from genome assembly GCF_023724105.1 of Carassius gibelio. NCBI lineage: Eukaryota > Metazoa > Chordata > Actinopteri > Cypriniformes > Cyprinidae > Carassius > Carassius gibelio. Next base: position 20,699,146 of record NC_068381.1, read on the forward strand.
GGCAACGTCCGTCCTGGATTGCCGATGTCTTGCAGAGTTTAGCTCCAACCCTGAAAAAAACTCACTTGTCTGTAGCCTTAGTAATTCTGAAGGCCTTGATTAGCTTGTTCAGGTCTGTTTGATTAGGGTTAGAACCTAAACTCTACAGGACAGCAGCACTCCAGGACCGACGTTGCCTATACTCGTTCTACTGAAGCAATTATCTGTATTTTGTCTCATCTCATGAGCTAAGTATATTGTCACACCCCTAGTTCTACGCTCATGATATAGCTCATAATTTTCCAAAGCCCCTTTCACACTGCCATTCTGGCAAATACACAGGTAAAGTGTTCCTGCAATTGTTCCCTGGTCGCTAGATTTTGCACTTTCACACTGCTAGTGATGACCCAGTATATGTGCGTGCTTTCACACACAACCCTTGAAGATCCTGTAACGACACGTGACATCAGCGCGTGATGTGTAATGTACGAGTCGAAAACGCTAGGGGTAACACTTTAGAATAAGGTTCCATTAGTTAATGTTAGTTAACTACTTTTCTTAACATGAACTAAGCAAGAACAATCCTTCTACAGCATTTATAAGTCTTAGTTCATGTTAATTTCAACATTTACTAATGCATTATTTAAATCAAAAGTTGTGCTTGTTAACATTAGTTAATGCACTGTGAATTACCATGAACGAACAATGAATAACTGTATTTTCATTAACTAACATTAACGAAGATGAATAAATACAGTAATAAATGTGTTATTCATTGTTTGTTCATGTTAATTAATACATTAACTAACATTAACTAATGGAACCTTATTCTAAAGTGTTACCACGCTAGGCACGTTATACTTTCACTGAAGCAAGCAAACGATCTCTGCGTCAGTGCGGAAAGTGAGGAACTAACTGATCTCTGCTTCATTACAGTTTGCACATATGTTTGATATATATATGTTGATCTTCCTTCAAAACAGCCGGTAAATTAGTTGCGCAATAACGTGCGTCATCACTTCGACACTGAATTAGATCTGGCTTTTGTTCTCACAGCTCTCGTCCCGGGTCAAGCCCCGCAATGTTACTGGGTCCCCGACGCGGGTTCAATGCGGTAATCAATCCCGGGACATGGTTGCTTTCACACAGAAGGCGACCCGGCAATGTTCCAGAAATATTGCGGGTCCGACCGGCAGTGTGAAAGTGGCTCAAGTGTATGATGAAGCTTTTACTCTTCAGTTCATTATATTTATTTAAACAATCACTTTGAATAAGGAAAGCGATAACTTTGCCATAGTTTCAAGATACCACAACCATTACATGCTTTGCTTGTGCTGCACTTCATTTGTACCATTTAGTTTTATTAATTTATTAGAATTTTAAAGATAATAACTATATTGTGATCTCTGAAAAAGTAGTGCTTAACCTGTTACTTTTTATCAACCAGATTTGATAATACTCAAAAATATTAAAAGTTATAGACCCTGAAGTGCCTTGAACTTTTTTTTTTACCACACTTACATATAATTAATACATATTACAACGTTATTGCTTCGTTGGACCAAACGTGCTCCATGAGATCTCATTCAGTGGACCCTTACCTTTCTAACTAAACCGGGATTTACAGCTGTGAATGTTTATGATTCATTATTACGACGAATCTGGTATGTAATGCGTTTCCATTATTCATGTTTTGATGTGTACTGCTTACACAAATGTAGCAAATAAAGTCTTTATAAGCTTTCCATTGAAAAACAGTGATCTGTCGTCGATGCTTGAGGCTTCGATCTTTATAGTGATATATAGTTTGTCAAGATTAAATTTGTCCCGTTTCAAATAATCTATTCGTAAACACTGACACATGCGAGTTGAGGGGTGTTGAGGACGCGGGCATTCTGGTGCAGGCTAACAGGTTAAAGTCCTAAAGTCCTGAAATTAAATTTTGCTGTTTCTGTACGAACCCTGTACATACGACTCAAGTGGCTTCTGAAGAACTCCTTTTTCACTGTAGCTCCTTTTTCTTTTTTTCGGTGTATCCTTTATGCACAGTGATTTCAAAATACACATTCTAGGGTTTGACTCGTGCAGATGGTGCTAGGAAGTGTTTTTTAGGAAAGGTTGGTAACCATTCACTTGCATTTTATGGACCTACAAAGCTGAAATATTATTCTAAAAATGTGTGTTGCTGAAGAAAGTCAGTGATAAAGTCATCTGTGTTGGGATGAGAGTGAATAAATTTAAATTTTTGGGTGAACTGTTCCTTTATGATTGCAAGTTTAATACATTTTAAAGAATTACAAAAAAAAAAAATCAGGAAGTGTGAAACTTTTCATCTGATAATCAACTGTATGTTGTTTTTGACATGACTCTTTCAGACTTCTGAGCTTTTGGTGAATGCAGGACAGATGCGTTCAGCCCAGGAGAAACAGAAAGACGTTCAGGAGCTGGAGTTACTTAGACAGAAAGAACTGGCAGAAAAACGCAGCCGCACGCTATTGAGAGGTGCCAGGTGAGAGTAATCATGTAATCAAAAATGTAATCATGTTGGGTATGGTTCAAGATCGTGGATTAAGTTACATATCAGTTGCTACTAGGGATGCAACGATACCACTTTTTCCAGTGCTCACCCAGACTGATTCTTTTATTTTATTGGTACTTGCCGATACGGAGTACCGATACCTATATTTTTATTGCATTTTTTATATTGGGAAAAGTAACCAAAAGAGTATGTATAATTTTAGCTGGTTGACTTCATTTATTAAATCGATACAAACAAACCAAAATTTATTCAGACACCTTCAACTAGTGTTGTCACGATACTGGAATTTCAAACTTTGATACGATACCTCGAAAGATATCGATTTTCGATACCACAGAGAAAAAAAAACTGCCACAATATATATATTTTTTAAGATATATATATATATATATATATATATATATAACAACATATAAATATATAGTATAAATGTTTTTAAAATGGCACAGCTTTTTAAATACCTGAAAGTACACTGTTGACATCAGTCAGTCAAGCATTATAATATGATATCTGGTTAATCAAGTATTACTTAATGATAGAACTTTAGTAATTATAATTGCAAATTGGTAACCATGCATAGACATTTTAACTGAATTAGGACTGGTGGTGATACTTTGTTGATCATTCAGTGTTTCTGTAAAAAAAAAGGGAAAAACTAACATTAATACCGTTTGATGATGATGATATAATAATAATAATAATAACAGTAATAATAATACGAATTCTACTAATAAGAAAAGTAATGGATTAAAGAATATTAATCAGGTTGTTTGCGTTCGGTCAAACTGATTAGCTCAGTAGCTGAGTACCAGCCAAGGAGATTGCCGTTTGCACATTAGTTCCGCCCACTACTAAGGAACTCCGTCATTACGGGAAAATAAGGAAAATACAACAAAGGATATCATTTAGCGCGTACATGTAGCGTGTCAATTGTGCATGTACACTCACCTAAAGGATTATTAGGAACACCTGTTCAATTTCTCATTAATGCAATTATCTAATCAACCAATCACATGGCAGTTGCTTCAAAGGGAAAAACATCCAGTATGCGGCAGTCCTGTGGGCGAAAATGCCTTGTTGATGCTAGAGGTCAGAGGAGAATGGGCCGACTGATTCAAGCTGTTGGAAGAGCAACGTGACTGAAATAACCACTCGTTACAACCAAGGTATGCAGCAAAGCATTTGTGAAGCCACAACACGCCCAACCTTGAAGCGGATGGGCTACAAAAGCAGAAGACCCCACTGGGTACCACTCATCTCCACTACAAATAGGAAAAAGAGGCTACAATGCCTTGTTACCACTGTGCAGGCTGGTGGTGTAATGGTGTGGGGGATGTTTTCTTGGCACACTTTAGGCCCGTTCGTTACCAAATGGGCATAGTTTAAATGCCACGGCCTACCTGAGCATTGTTTCTGACCATGCCCTTCCCTTTATGACCACCATGTACTCATCCTCTGATGGCTACTTCCAGCAGGATAAAGCACCATGTCACAAAGCTCAAATCATTTCAAATTGGTTTCTTGAACATGACAATGAGTTCACTGAATTAAAATGGCCCCCACAGTCATCAGATCTCAACCCAATAGAGCATCTTTGGGATGTGGTGGAACGGGAGCTTCGTGCCCTGGATGTGCATCGCACAAATGTCCATTAACTGCAAGATGCTATCCTATCAATATGGACCAACATTTCTAAAGAATGCTTTCAGCACCTTGTTGAATCAATGCCACATAGAAGGCAGTTCTGAAGGCAAAAGGGGGTCAAACACAGTATTAGTATGGTGTTCCTAATAATCCTTTAGGTGAGTGTGTATTAGGCTCGCTCGCTCTCTTTCTCTCTCACTCTCTCATACTTTGCGCGTGTGAGAGAAAGTGACAGCGAGTCGTGCGCCTTCACACTAGAGCTCACGGTACATCAAGCACAGGTGCACTGCGCGTCCATTGAGAACTGCTTTGTTCTTTATCAACCAAAGCTGGTCACGGGAGTGATGCACTCACTATCTTTCTATTCACTTTTGCTGTTAAACCAGCGCAAATGAGGAGGAGACAGGCACTGCGGGCACGTGTGGTGTTTGTCAAGGCGCCTTTGGAAAGAAGTGAAAGTGACAGCTCGGCTAGAATCGATACTTAGAGAAATTAGTATTGATATTGTTCAGATATTTGAGTATCGATATTTTTGACCAGTACCTTCAACACTTCACATTATCACTGTATATTCTGTATACCATATTTTCTGCACTATAAGAGGCACGGGATTATAAGGCGCACCTTCAGTGAATGGCCTATTTTAGAACTGTTTTCATATATAGGGCATACCGGAATATAAGGTGTATAGAATAGAAGATATTGCTGTCAAACGTTTGACTGTGTTTGCGTTATGCATCCAATAGAAGGAGCTGTGCTAAAGGGAATGTCAACATTTTGACAGAGCGCCTTGATCCATATATAAGGATTATAAGGCGCACTGTCTTTTTTTGAGAAAATTAAAGGCTTTTAAGTGTGCCTTATAGTGCGGAAAATACGGTAGTTTAGAAGATGGTAATAAAATATAACAAGAGCAAATTAATATTGATAATGTTAGATAACTTTGATAGAAAGGTATGTAATGGATTACAATTAACCAAAAATTATTCAGACAGCTAGTAGTTTGACAGTATTTACTATCAATAACTATCAATACTTAATCGGGCAACCCTTAGCCTTAATGACTGCCTGTAGTCCTCCTAGGCATGCTGTCTTCCAGGTTCATGCAAACCTGAACTTCAATTTATTCCCCAGACTTGGTCTAAATAATCTTTGGTCCCAAATTTGTATCAGTTTTACTGATAGTCTAGAGTTTGAAAAATTGTGTGGTATAATTTGTCATAGTTTACTTTATTTTGCTATTCTCACTTACGTAAATGAACTATAGTGTCCTGCAGTCAGTGAAAAAAGTAAAAAAAAAAAAAAAAAAGATATATATTTGCAACAATATTACTCCATAATCATCAGGAAGAAGGAGGCGGGAACCGGCGCACAATCAAAACATAATTTTAATATTCAAAATAAACACAAAACAGCGCACCAGCCCCTCGCGGACGACTGGTGCGCGCAAATAAAAACCAAAACATAAAATAATGTCCCAGGCCTGGTCCTCTCTCGTCCTTCACGGTCGTCGCTCCAGTTTTATATCCTTCCATCTCCTACGTGGGACTCGATACTGGCGGTGGGGCGCAGGTGTAGCTCATCTCCAATCACTACACCTGGCCTCACTCCTCGTTCCCACACCTCTCGGCCCCGCCCCACTCGCCACAATATAAAAAAAAAAACATATCTGGTCTTTGAATAATTGTTGGTTTAACTGTATATCCTTATTTTCACACTAAATTATGCCCATTAACATATATTTTACAAGTTTTTGTTACTTTGTTCGTGTGTTTGCTCTATGGTTCATAATCTTAATTTAATAGCATTAGAGCTGGTCCATTGCAGCAACTTAGTACTGTAATGATGTGCTGTGCGTTCTAAGATTTCTATTCAAAAGCCACTCATATAATGCAGAAACACTCAAGCAAGCAAAACACGTGCAACGCATCCATGTGTTTTTATGGTCACTGTGATTTTGCTAAGTAAGACATGTTCCTTGATCAACATCATCTGATGATCCTCGATCAACATTAATGTTAAAAAATATAGACTTAACCCAATCCCTAAAGCTAAACCTAACCTTACCCATAATTTATTCCTAAAATCACTGGAAAATTAAAGCTGATTAACAAGGGTTTAGAAGCAACTAACTCCGATTGTAAGCCTAAAACGGATATTTTCTGAAAATCTCAATTCTGATTGGTTGAATGGAATGTTGTTCCAGGATCAACAAGGATGTTGATCCAGGAACATGTTGTACTTGGTGAAATCAAACTCGCCTTGTTTTTACTGGTGTAGAACGAGAGGGTCAGTAGTAACGTACTGCCTAGTGCATTTCACACAGGCTGCTAGATTCACTTTCTCCAGAAAGTCATGTATAACTAAGGTTGAAAGTAAATATTTTTTAGTGAATGCCGCTATAATTTTTTTTTACGATTTAGTTTTAATACAAATGTGTGTTCTAAGTGAGAAAACATCAAATATCAAACAACCGAAGTGTGTGAGCGTGCTCCCTCTCCCTCCCTCCCTCCCTTCTTACCATTAAGTAACTTGTGCATTGTTTTACTTTTTGACATCCGACGAACTACAAACTACAGACATTAAAATTAATGTTCAAATTAGTGTTTAAGCATGTAATGTGTTTTAAGCCTAATATTCATGTCTGAATTAATCTGTTATAATCTTAATCTATAAACTTAAAAAAAAAAGTTATGAATGTTCATGCTCATTTTAAAAATAGAAATGTCATAGGCTCCTACAGCCTTGTGAGCAGTTGATAATAGATGGACTGTTGATAAATGTCATCATTCGGTTATGTTATATTAATGTTTAATCAATCAAACAACCATCAATTAGCTTGGGTTTCTCTAATATATTAAACAGTTTATTGTTATACAGATTGAAAGCCTGAATAGTCTCTCTTCCTCTCTCTCTTTTTATGGGTATGTGTTTATGCGTGTGTGAGTGCGGAGGCTCAGCATTGTGTTAGCAATGCAGAAGGTTATGGGTTTGATTCCCAGGGAACACGTTAGGTAAGAAAAAAAAAAAAAAATGAATGCACAAGAAGTCGCCAAGTGTCTGCTAAAAGCATATATATATAAATGGTGCTTAAATTATAAATTTAGCATGCAATATTTTACTTGAAAATGGTAATGCTAGTAAACATTTGTTCGATCTCGGAGAGTCTAAAATAGATGTTGCTCAAGCATGGCATTAAAAATGTGCATATCATAATTTATTCAGAGAAAGAACTGAATACATACAGTATGGACATTAATCTTTATTTCAAGATGGTAAGTTAAGCTTTTCATTTCAGTATAGAGCAGTATACTAATAGAGGACATTGTGTACATAATTATTTTGAAATTAGTAAACAAATATATAACTGTCAAAAATTGATTTGAATATACAATGAATACAGAAAAATAGGTTTTATTTTGTTGGATCAGTTACTGGTGTTGGAAATGCACAGCAGACACACCCATCCACCTAAATATTTTAAATGTATCACTGCCCAAAAAGCCCATAAACATTAGAGATGACATCCAGAGTAAAAATTGATTTACTTACACATAACATAAACTAATCCCATTTTGACTGATTTGGGTGATCGGGTGATGACAGCAGATTCCTGGTGATTCAGCGGTGCTCTCTGCCGGTAGGGAATAGTAGGATGGCAGATCAAATACTTCTGGTGGCTTCACTGCCTGTTGGCAGTTTAGAACCCAATGAGTGATAGTCAAATATAGATCAGTTATTGCATGTGCATGAATGGTCATGTGACCTGCATTTTCAGGTTTGTAGTGTGGACTGAGAACGTTTCTGAAATGCAGTAAAAATTAATGTGTAGATAAAAATCATTTTCATTTTAAAATGAAAATACAGCAGCAACCATTTTTTTTTTTCATCAATTAGAGATATCATCCTGAAAAGCTTTCATCAGTCATTATCGGGATTTGATTTCTTATTTTTGCAATGGCTAATTTTATTTTCATTTGATGTTATTTCTACATCACATAAAATTCAGTTTTAGCAAATCAATGATTGTTGCTAGTTTTTTACAATGTTTCCATGGGTCCTTAAAAAGTCTTTTTAAGCTGTATTAAGGCCATAAAAAGTTTTAATGATACAAGTCTTGATTATGATTTCAAGAGATTGTAAATTTGTGGACAGAATGACTAGAATTGCTATACAGCTTTATTATTAAACTTCAGAGGGCATTGATTTCATTAAATAAACCTTGAGCACAACACTTTTTAAGAAAGATGCGTTCCATTCGATCGTAAGTAGATTGCGAATTTGACTTCACAGGCTATTCAGCCATCTTTAGAGCTGGCTATAGTTCCACACATAAACCAACTAGACAATAATTTTGTCTCTTGTTGCCAGGCACTCTCGTTTCCGTGGCTCTTATGTCATTCAAGGACTGAAGGCCATTGGGGAGAAAGATGTGATTTTTCACCAAGGACTTCACAATGTAAGTATCACTTTAAAACTTGAAAACTTTTTCAAATTATAATGTTCTTAAATTTTTTTTTTTTTTTTTTACCACAGTTTTATTAACATGTTTTTTTTTTTAATATCCTGAATCTGAAGTTTAAGAACTATTCTCATGATGTGGGTAAGCCCGTGAGGCGTGTACCTAAACGCAAACAGATGGCTCAAGACTCCGAGAACCAACGACGCTCAGCATTGAACGTACGGCTCTTCCTGCGTGAATTTTGTATCGACTTTTTGGAGAACTGCTATAATCGACTTATGTACCTTGTGAAGGTGAATAAGACCACATCTATATCACTGAAACTCAAATATATCTGTCTGGAAGAGTTTTCTCCATCATATACCTTGTTTTTTTGAGCAGGAGGGGTTGATCCGTGAACGGGCCCAGCAGCATGATGAGACATACTATCTGTGGGCTATAACATTCTTCATGGCCTTTAATCGTCATCAGAACTTCAGACCAGATGTGGTGTCTGAGACGATATCCACCCGTACCTTTCATTTCATTGAGAAGAACATCACCAACTACTATGAGATGATGCTCACTGACCGGAAAGATGCCACATCATGGTCTCGCAGGTTGGATTTGTAATTTATGTTGGTTAAAGCTTTTTCGGAGAACTGTCAACTCTTGTTGCTTACATTTAAAAAAGTGAACTGAACTGAGCAATAGGAAACTGTCATTTGCAATTTAAAAAGTACTTTAAAAAAAATGTTCTTCCTTTTTTTTTTTTTTTTTTTTTTACATAATTTCCGTGTAAGAAACTTAAGTCTTGTTGAACCATAAGAACCAAAATCTGCATATGACCATTTAAAAAAAGTAAATATAGCTTAGTGAAGCAAAGCCCACTTAATATTAATTGGTTATTTTCTGTCTCCAGGATGCACTTGGCTCTGAAGGCATATCAGGAACTGCTGCTGACAGTAAATGAAATGGATCACTCAAAGGATGTAAACATCAAACACAGTTCCAATGTCATAAAGAGTACGTTTTTTTTTCCCACTTTCTTATTTTTAACTTATCTCTCTCTGCTTATTTTAAAATAATAGATTTGATCATTGACAGTTAGAAATGTTTATTTTTCCTCTAAGTTTCATTTTAATATTAAGGTAGTACACCCATATTTCTGTTCCTCATCTGTCACTTGTTTGCTTTTGGTTGGTGCAGGTAATATCTTTTATCTGATGGAGTTCAGGGAGATTTTTCTGACTCTCCTACGTAAATATGATGAGCGAATGCAGCCTCGCTCATTTCTGAGAGATCTAGTGGAGTCCACACATCTGTTTTTGAAGATGCTGGAGAGGTTCTGCAAGGGTCGAAACAGTCTGGTAGTACAGGTGAGAACTGCGACTGATTTAGAAAAGAAGAAACAAAGTACATTGTGACATTTGCCAAGTATGTTAAACCCATCCAAGTGCATACAAACAGCAGTGAGCAGGGAAAACACACCATGAACACACACTCGGAGGTTTGGGCAGCCATCTTGCTCCAGTGACCGGGGAGGAATTGGGGGTTCTTTGTCCTGCTCAAGGAAGAGAGTGCTGTTCATTCACTTTCCTCACTGTTCTCCAGTACAACTCCTGCCTAGACTGAGACTCGAACCTACGACCTTCGGGTTACAAGTCTGACTCTCTAACCATTAGGCTACATATGAATGTACATAAAAATGTACATATATTGACATTTATGACAAAACGGCTCGCAAATTGCCCCGTCAGGTGCTCGTGACAGAAAGGCTGCATGTGAGGCTGACAAAGATTTGCTGTTTAATGTGTTTGAGATGTGCTGTTTTCCTTCATGCATAACTTACATTTCACAGATATATTCTCTATCTGTAAATGTTAAAAAGCCATGGAAAATTTAAATTTTGCTGTCAGAAGTGCATGAGCTTTTGCTTTGCTTTTCTCCACTAAACTCCACAGACTTCATTCAGAATGTGCGCCGCTGCACACATATGAAATAGGAGCGCAAGAATTTTATACCTACAAATAAGTGTATTTGTATGATAGCACTTAATGTAAAGTGTAATGTGGTATTAAAAATAGTTTAGTAACTTCAACTTCTGTTTTAAATAAATACATTGTTTTTTTTTGCACTTTATTTGTTTAATCCAAATACATGATACAGAGATATAGGCTACAGTATAATGCAAATCAACCCAAAAATACTGTGTCCTCAATGGAATATAAACAATTGCAAGAAAAAGCGCATATGAAACCGTATATTGGATCTGGACTTCAGTCTTAAAGGGGAAGTGGTCTAATATTTGTCCTATCTGTCATTCATATAAAGAACAGTGGTTGAAATTCTCCCACTGCTCTTGACTAAATCACTTTTGTAACTAGAGTAAGAAGAAAATAAATAATGATAGTGCTAATGATATGTGTTTAGGTAGGTAGATAGATAGATAGATAGATAGATAGATAGACATAGATAGATAGATAGATAGATAGATAGATAGATAGATAGATAGATATCTTACACAGGGAAGACTTCTTGTAGTTTTGTCCTAAAGCTTGTAATTAATTTCATCACTGACACAAACTTTATTGCCACTTAGTTTTTTTTTTCTTTTCTTGTTTTAGTTTAATATAGGGCTGTGCGATATGGACAAAAAAAACATATGACAACTTTTTGATCAATTTTGCGATTTCGATTTTGCAGTCATAAATGCATTCAGTATAAATTTGAAACCTATTTTCAAAAGAAAACCAATGAGAGCTTTATCAGAACAGACTTATGTCAAAATAATCACTAAGTTAAGATGTAAAACAAAATCTAGACATATGGCAAAAAATTATAATAAAAAATGAAATCCTGTATTCAGGGATGTGGTTTTGGCCATGCATTGGTCATAAAGCTCACTGTAGCGCTGCCTCAGGTGTTGTATGTTTTGCCCAATATATTTATTGGCCAAGGTTCACACGTACTCAGTCTGCAGTGCGTATACAGTAAGTTACGTGTTTGTGGTTCAGAAGCAGTAACGATAGCGCATTATTGTAACGCGAAAGCACATTAAAATAATGCACGAGCACGAATCTACCCGCTCGCATGCAGCTTTCCTTTGCTCTGTTAACAGATTTTCTTCCAATGGTTTGTGAATCATGAACAGTGATCTGCCTGCTACAGTATTTTTCTCTGTGCATCTGTTTTCAGCGTTTCTGGCCCGTGTTAACAGGCATTAACAGACTTCATATTTTCACATAAATTACATTTGTGGAAGTCCAGAACGTAGAGTTGCAATAAGGCAAAAAACGGCCGGTTGTCGATCGCATAAAGGCCAAAGTATTTTCGTCATTAAGAGTGCTTGCGCGAGACTGAAAAGAACGCTGATTGTGCAGTGTATCCGGGCCTTAAGTTCAGTCATCCAACATACACGTGAGTGACCACTCGCTCTAACCAAAAGAAGGAGGAGGGGTCAGGGTTACTCTCTACACTGCACTCAGTCTGAGGGATTTCTACTATTTCAGTCTTTGAGGAGACATGTATAGGGAGCATGTCAATGGGAACAGTTCATGCACAGAGCTCACTTCTAACGACATGATGATCTAAATCAGGTGTGTTATTATTGTTACATTATAACAATACCACGATAATACTGATAACTGTAATAATATTGGTCACTATAATTGTGATAAGAAATTTTCATAACGTTACATCCCTAATTGAGAGACTGTGCAGAGGAACTAATTTATGTCTTCACAGACATTTTCAATATCACGCTTAGTCAGGCTGTTGTTCCAACATGCTTCAAAGTTACCACCATCATTCCAATCCTGAAGAAGCCGTCTCCATCCTGCTTTAATGACTACCATCCAGTTGCACTTACCTTTATTCTCATGAAGTTCTTTGAATGGCTAGTCATGCACCACATCATGTCTGTCCCCCTCCCTGGACCCGTTCCAGTTTGCCTATCGATCCAACCTCTCAACTGATGATGCCATCAGTCTTCCCTCCACTCAGCACTCGCTCATCTGGACAAATAAAAGACTCGTACATCAGAATGCGGTTCATCGACTTCAATTCAGTATTTAACACAATCATCCCTCAACAGCTCATTTACAAACTGGTCCAGCTGGTGCTCAACAATTCGCTGTGCGGCTGTTGGACTTTCTGATCAGAAGACCTCAGGCAGTACGGGTTGGCAGCAACACATCCAGCACCATCACACTGAACACTGGGGCCTCACAAGGATGTGTGTCAGCCATATATCTTAAAACTGCATATTCATTTGCTGAAGGAATTAATGAATTAATTGTCCAGCGTACACAGCACCATACACAGCGTTTCCTTTAGATTGGCAGGTTTCAGCGCAGGAAAATCTTTTATATATCGCTGTCTGGCCAAATACAAAAGAGACAGCGATATATAAAAGATGTTAATTAGAAATACAGCAATGATTCCTATTTCAAAGAGAGCATGCAGATGAGAAGTTAATGAGCTTGCTTGGTGGGGGAAAAATAAACCATACACAACACCGCCGCATTGCAACCGGTTTAGTCTGTCTAGTGTCTACACAGGACATTTGAACTCTGTGTCAATACCTCATAGACTGGACGGGGGATTTATCATGTCGTGTCATGCTGCATCCAGTGTAGAATCACTGATTACCGAATTTTCTGGACTATAAGTCACTTTTTTCATAGTTTGGCTGGTCCTGCGACTTATAGTTAGGTGCAACGTATTTATCAAAATTAATTTGACATGAACCAAGTGAAAACATTATCGTCTACAGTCGCAAGAGGGCTCTCTATGCTGCTCAGTTCTCCTGTAGCCTCTCCCTGAAAACATAGAGCGCCCTCTCGCGGTTGTAGATGGTAATGTTTTCTTATTGGTTCTTGGTTCTAAATAAATCCGACTTATAGTCCAGTGTGACTTATATATGTTTTTTTCCTCATCATGACGTATTTTTGGACTGATGCGACTTGTACTTAGGTGCGACTTAGTCCAAAAAATAAGGTATAATGAATATTTTGTCGTACTGCGTCGCTCGCATATGTTAGACAGGGTGTATTTAACTTCCTTATTTAGGCTACTGTCTTGTTTAACTGTATTATTTATTTGATATTTTAGTCTTTTGGAGGTGGCGTTCACTGACGGAAGTGCTGAAATAAACACAGGCTGATTTCAGAGACATGTGTTTAAACATATATATATATGTTTACATGCATGCACCCTTTAAGTCAGCTTTAATCACCTTTTTGGTAGTTCCATGACTTAACTGTCCATAACACCATGGTTCGATATGAAATATGCACAAAGGAAGCGCGCACCAGCGCCTTTGAGCACAGGATCGTTTCCACGCTCGCTTAACTTGCACCTAGCGCTAAAGTGAAGTGTTCTCAGTCATTCTGTGACTGAATAAATTCACTTTGTTTTGTCTTACTCATTTAAGATTTTAGTTTTGTTTTGTTTGACATATTTGTTCCACAAAGAAGTGTGCTTCATTTTGGCCAAGTAATAATAAAAGGAAACCTTTCATTTCAAATTTGTATTGAATATAATTTTGTAAAAAAATAAAACAAAAAAACTGTGAAATCAGTATAATGAACATAGGAATAGTATAGATAGGAGGCATGGGTGCAAATATGGAGGAAATGCCAGTTGGTTTAACCCAATTGTGATCATAATTAGTCCCAATTAGCTTGATGTTGAGAAAGGTAAAAAATAGTTTTGATGTCATTTTAGCTGTGAATAGCTAAGGTTAATGATCCAATACAAAGCCATTTGGTTTTTATGAGAGGGTGAAGGCAGATTAGTAGAAAAATTCCTGCAACAACCATAGTACTTGAGTGAATTGTTAAAAAACAACAACAATAGATGCTTACATATCTCTCTATCTGTTATTTATTTATTGTTTTGGTAGTAGTGTTGAAATTTGAAATTTTACTTTCAAGGATCGTACAAATAAATTTGTTTTTGTGATGTATAGAAAAAAAGAGTGAAAAGAAGGAAACGTAACCAGAAGACCCTTCACACAGAACCCACAGCTGAAGACCTGGAACAGACATGGCAGATAGTGTCTCAAGAACTCAGAGCATCTGGCTTTCAGGTAAGTGATAGAAAATCAGTAACAGAAAGAAACAGAATGAGATTTAAAGTTTTAGTTAAGTAAAATCAAACATACACACACACACACACACACAATCAGAATCTTTCAGGCCTGTGGGTGTGGGAAGCTGATTATCCTCTCCAGTACCAATTATCCCAAAACACCCTATAAATGTATTATACATTAAAAGACTGCTGATTCTTGTGCCCCCTTCAATTACTTACTCTTTATCTGCATATGCGGTGAGCAAGGCTGGGGAGTAACGAAATATATGTAACGGCGTAATGTATTTTAAAAACAAAATATGAGTGACCGTATTTCATTATAATAACATTTGAAATAAGGGGTAATCAGCTTACAGTTACATCTGAAAAGTATTTTACATTACCAGTGATTACTTTTAATTTTGATGTCGTACATTAATATTAAAGTAAACAGTTTGGGGATTTTAAGCAATACAGATTCTGCGTTGAAACAAAAAAAACTGCGTGCAGCTATCTTGTTTATTTAGTAACTCGTAAACGTGCATATATGCTCATCACGAAACAAAAAAATCTCCTAGAGGTCACACTTTGCATTCAGTTAACACATCCATATGAATCGTGCATGAAATAAAGGTTTATAAAGTCAAACGATAGCTTTGTGCTTTACAGATTAACTTGAAGTCTTTATTCATTCAAAATTTTCAATAAATAGATCATATTTGCTCAGTAATGCAAGTTCATGATCCGATTCATGAATAGATGAATCTTTTGATTCAATCTTTTAAAATAATATATATATTTTTTTTAACGAAGCAAGTGTGGAAACCAGTGGTTCACAAACTGGATAGATCTTAGGTGCAGGGCTTACAAAATCGCTATCCCAACGTCCCGGGGCTATTGTGTTTTCCAGTCGGGGTCCAAAATTTATATCCGCCCTGACCAACAGGCTATCTTGAACACTGATGTAAAATTCCTAACTCGATTTGCGTTGTTCACTCACCTGAAGTGGTGAAAATGATGGTAGTTGATCGTTTGCCGATTCAAGGATTTTGTGCGCATTAGGAGGTTGAGCGCACTAATTCAAAGCATGCGCTTAGAGCAGCGTTTCAGACAGTGTGCTTTAAACAGAACTGATTCCTCTTTCACGTATCCTTGCTTCTGAATGAACACATAGACACAAAATTATTTCAAAGTAATTGTCTCTTGCAAGTGAACGTATACAGTGGAGAAAGAAATTTCCTGTGCATTATTATACTGGATCCGTGCACTCGATCTTAAAGGGGCAGTAGCCTTTAAATACCAGGCATTCCATTAGTGGCACCTGCTGTCACAGAGTGACATTTGAGTCTCATTCACAAAGGTAAAATCGGACCAATTTTTTTTAAATTATACAATCCAAATAACATGTATTTAGTGTCTATTTTGGATCATAATTCAAATGGTTTCTTCTGATTTAAAATAGAGAAGATACAAATTTTGTTTAAATTTGGATATTTCTTTTAGTTGTATGATTATTATTTTATTTTATTTATTTTTTAGGATTTGTTTTAAAATAACAATACCATAATATATATATATATATATATATATATATATATATATATATATATATATATATATATAGTAAGAAAATTGTATGGTGTAATCTGTATTGCGAATGTTTTTGCATCGATAAGTTTATTGAATCTTTACATCACTACCAGGGATTTTGAAGTATTGCGAGCCCTGAGGTATGTTTCTCAAAAGCATCATTAATTATGACATTGCTTGCGACCATATGAAACGAGGCCTGTCAGTTTCTTTTGTGCCAATCGCTTCTCCATAGGTAGGATTATCTTATATATTACTTAAAGTTTGGTCCATTCATTAAACAAATCTGTTGTATAACTTAGACAACTGTGACAGTTGTTTTGGCTACTTTTAGTATGTGTTTGGTTTGTCTGGGTTGGTTTTGAAGCTTGGAATGCAGCATGAAACGGGACAGAATCCCATTGATTATATTCAAATTGAATTTATATTAATTGGAAGATTTAAATTACATTAATTTTTTTTGTTGTTCATAGAAATTCTGTGGAAAATTTATTAAAAATAAAATGCAAAGAAAACAAAAATCTTATAGCTAGTAGATATTGGAAAACTTAAAAACAAGACATCAAGTTAATATGTTCCTTTGTGTTACAAAGCTTAAGTATTTCAAAGTAGGGCTGGACGATTAATTGAAAAGTAATCAAAACCGAAATTCAGAACCTCTAACAGACATGATTTTCCCATGTCGGTTATTTAGTTTTTTTAATCTTGTTAATACTTCCCCCTGAAAAGCATACTACCGTGTGTGTAGCCACATGACTCTGCCCAGTCCAGTCAGTGGCATAAAAGCAAAACACTGAGGTGAATGCTGGTTCAACAAGCAACTAGATGCAGCGCTGCTATGATGTTCATTCAAAATATCGAGAATGTGGAGAAGATCTTGTTTACGTCAAAACTGAAACCAAGCCATTCACACAGAACACATTTCACGCATTTTCTAGAGAGGGATGTCTTCTATTACCCTTGCACTTGCGTCTCACACAATAGAGCCGCATGTTTAGAAAGCCATGTAAAATGAAGGTGGGTTCAGTTTTTTTCAAAAACATATCTTGAGACTATGGGTTTTCCCCATCCTACTTAAATCTTGTGTTTATTGGCTTTCACCCCTTTGAATTAAACTATGAATGCACACATGGTGCTGTTTTGTTTATAGTTCTTCAAGCTACTTAATTATAATTGGTTTATAAACATTATTTTAAATATTATGCACTTTTTTCAGAGTCATATTTTCTTATGCTTTAAATAAACGTTAGTAATATTAGTAATATTTTGCCCAATGTGCTCTCTTGTGGCGTAAGAAGCCAAAAGCTTTTCTTCACCCTAACTAAAATTATGCATTTTAGATAATATTTAATTGCAAATTTGAAATTAGTTTTTCAGCCATTTTGACAGCCCTATTTCGCGCAGCTGCATTTAGGGATGGGCATTTTGGGAAATTTCTCATTTCGATCATCGATAGGTTTCAAAAACGATTAATCGATTAATCGGGGGTGGGGCTTAATGTGGGGGGTGGGGCATGGCCATAATGTATATAATGAAAACATCTGAAGATTGTTATGAAAATGAAAAAATAAAAAAATAAAAATCTGACATGAAAATCTGTCTATGAAAACATGAACACATGATTAGTACAGGTTAGATTATGATTATGATGAAGCAATGTTATTAATAAAGGAGCACGAAATATCTGCCTGAGGTGAAGAGTATACCAATAAACGGAAGCTAATTCTGTGACACATTCATAAATCAGATAACTGAGATACATATCAGACGTAACATTACAACTTGTATCAGCCCAATAGGATGCTAAGTAATGCGTTAGACAGAGAGAGAGAGAGAGAGAGCGCGCTAGCTCCCGCTGATGCGTTTTCATGACAGCGCGGTGAAAGATGGGCAAGGACGGATTTTACTATAGATTCCTATAAAGTTCTCATTATAAATGTATGGCAGTTTTGTGCTATATTTTCATCTACGTTATTAAGTGTAATAGTTGTAATAAAGCTGTATTTTTAAGTTAAGTTTTATTTTCCATAAACCACCTGCGCGTTTTCGAAGACATACAGTATTGTTCAAAATAATAGCAGTACAATGTGACTAACCAGAATAATCAAGGTTTTTAGTATATTTTTTATTGCTACGTGGCAAACAAGTTACCAGTAGGTTCAGTAGATTGTCAGAAAACAAACAAGACCCAGCATTCATGATATGCACGCTCTTAAGGCTGTGCAATTGGGCAATTAGTTGAAAGGGGTGTGTTCAAAAAAATAGCAGTGTCTACCTTTGACTGTACAAACTCAAAACTATTTTGTACAAACATTTTTTTTTTTCTGGGATTTAGCAATCCTGTGAATCACTAAACTAATATTTAGTTGTATGACCACAGTTTTTTAAAACTGCTTGACATCTGTGTGGCATGGAGTCAACCAACTTGTGACACCTCTCAGCTGTTATTCCACTCCATGATTCTTTAACAACATTCCACAATTCATTCACATTTCTTGGTTTTGCTTCAGAAACAGCATTTTTGATATCACCCCACAAGTTCTCAATTGGATTAAGGTCTGGAGATTGGGCTGGCCACTCCATAACATTAATTTTGTTGGTTTGGAACCAAGACTTTGCCCGTTTACTAGTGTGTTTTGGGTCATTGTCTTGTTGAAACAACCATTTCAAGGGCATGTCCTCTTCAGCATAGGGCAACATGACCTCTTCAAGTATTTTAACATATGCAAACTGATCCATGATCCCTGGTATGCGATAAATAGGCCCAACACCATAGTAGGAGAAACATGCCCATATCATGATGCTTGCACCTCCATGCTTCACTGTCTTCACTGTGTACTGTGGCTTGAATTCAGAGTTTGGGGGTCGTCTCACAAACTGCCTGTGGCCCTTGGACCCAAAAAGAAAAATTTTACTCTCATCAGTCCACAAAATGTTCCTCCATTTCTCTTTAGGCCAGTTGATGTGTTCTTTGGCAAATTGTAACCTCTTCTGCACATGCCTTTTTTTTAACAGAGGGACTTTGCGGGGGATTCTTGAAAATAGATTAGCTTCACACAGACGTCTTCTAACTGTCACAGTACTTACAGGTAACTCCAGACTGTCTTTGATCATCCTGGAGGTGATCATTGGCTGAGCCTTTGCCATTCTGGTTATTCTTCTATCCATTTTGATGGTTGTCTTCCGTTTTCTTCCACGTCTCTCTGGTTTTGCTCTCCATTTTAAGGCATTGGAGATCATTTTAGCTGAACAGCCTATCATTTTTTGCACCTCTTTATAGGTTTTCCCCTCTCTAATCAACTTTTTAATCAAAGTACGCTGTTCTTCTGAACAATGTCTTGAACGACCCATTTTCCTCAGCTTTCAAATGCATGTTCAACAAGTGTTGGCTTCATCCTTAAATAGGGGCCACCTGATTCACACCTGTTTCTTCACAAAATTGATGACCTCAGTGATTGAATGCCACACTACTATTTTTTTTAACACACCCCTTTCAACTAATTCAACTAATTGCCCAATTGCACAGCCTTAAGAGCGTGCATATCATGAATGCTGGGTCTCATTTGTTTTCTGAGAATCTACTGAACCTACTGGTAACTTGTTTGCCACGTAGCAATAAAAAAATATACGAAAAACCTTGATTATTCTGGTTAGTCACATTGTACTGCTATTATTTTGAACAATACTGTATGAATTTAATTATACCCAGAAATATGACGGGAAAAAAGCTTGGCTGCATTATCACATCAGTAATAAAATAATAACAGTAATAATAGAAAAATAAAACATTTAAGAGCAATATCATTATCGTGCATTGCTTATATGAGCATGAAACGAATCGATGATATGCATCGATTTCAGCATAATTGTTCATGTTAATTAATCAGATATAGACTAGCTCTTGCAACTTTTATCTGGAAAAAATAAAAATAAAAAAAATTAAAAATCGCCGATGCAGATGTGAAATTGACCGAAAGTGTAACTCGGATTGCGCTTTACAAACACGAAAGTACAATAAATTCACATTAGTGTCACTATCGTTATTTCTTATGTAGTATTCTAATATTAATATTTTGTATTAAATTTGCACTTTCTGATCAACCAAAATATTATTTAAATATTATTTAACAGCATGGAAATCACTGATTATTGCTAAATAATTGAATAAGATTTAAAATATATTTAAGATAAAAACTATTACAAACAAATAATTTTCGTCATCTCTACGAATGTTTAATAGGCTACAAATATATCCAGTGCATTTTTATTTTATAAAGACCATTTCATTATTTGTCTGCGATTTTAAAAATTAACACACAAAGATACTTTTTCTTTTTTTGCTACTTTATTCAACTGCATTTTTTTTACAAAACATTCTCTTCCAGTATAACTTTGGCAGCATATTTGATCCAGCGGTGAAACGTAGTTTTTAAAAAATAAAGAAAAAAGTTCACAAAGTTTAACCAAACAATTATTATAAGGTATAAAACAGAGACCAATAGCGTAGATATTTTAACTATGGCTAAAGCTCAAAACTAAAATAAAAATATTATTTAAAAAAATGGATATTATATTTACCACGACCGGTCAAACATTCAAATGTCTATTCAAAAAGAAAAGTCGGTCTACGTGCTCAGATGAGAGCCGCGTGCGCAGCCTGTTCACATTTAGAGGAATAAATTCGCTCCGCTGGAACAGATGTTGCAGGAACAGCCAGGTACCACTGGACAAGTAACACTTCTCTGTCTGTCCCTGAAACTAATGGGCAGCAAATCTTTCACCACCATTTCAGCGAACAGCTTTGTCGTCTTCTCGGTTCTGCCTGCAATGCACTTAGGTCTTACGGCAAGTGATTCAGTGCTCGTCTGAGTTGCCGCTCTGTTATCGCCAAATATTTAATGTACACATTTTAGATGATAGCGCATTGTATTTGTTGTAGATTTGTGTGACAGCTTGGCGCTGCACAGCTTACCCTGAACTGTATTTTCATCATTCTTCTCAAAGGGAAACCAGCCATCACTTACGTGACTTTGACACCATGATTATCTGTCTTCTAACGTCTTTTGAGGTATCAAGTGGGAAGCTAACCAATCAGAGATCAGGGTGCCGCCCAACGTGCTGCCATAACCAATAAAAAAAAAATAATAATAATTTCGATTATCGTTTACTCGATCGATCATCGCTGTCGCGGTCGAGTACTCGAGTACTCGATCACTGTTGCACATCCCTAGCTGCATTGTGGCACGAACATTCATATAAACAGTAGCTGTGAAGATCGCGGACACGGAGGAACGCAGAAACTAGTTGTCAGCGCTGTCCTGTGATTTATCACTAAAGTAACTTAGAATCTCAAAATTGTATAGTTTTATAGCATAATTTTCTACTTTTGAAGGAACTACGCTATTTACAACCCACAGCTTCTAAAATAATATAGAGACGGTATGACTAATTAACACACGCAATCACTCGTACTGGTACTTTGCTATTTTATCTTTATCTGATCTTTATTTATCTCTTACACTGAGCAATAATCTTTAAGAAATGTTACGAACATAGATAAAAAAACTGCTTATAGTGATGTATGATGTCAGATCGCTCTTTCAATAGGATAAAATATCTCACCTTTAATAGTCAATCATATTTACAATGTACAAACCTTGTCAGTGAACTATGAGTGCCAAAAAACAAAACAAACAAAATAATCGTTCATTAATCATAATCAAGGTAAAATGTTCAATTAATCGAGGTTTTGATTTTAGGTCATAATCGTCCAGCCATATTTCAAAGTATTCTAAAGAATTTAGATTGTTACTAAACTTGAGTATTCTAACAAAATGCGTAATTGATTACTTTCTAAAGCATGTATTTTGTAATCTGTAGTGAAATACATTTTAAAAGTAACCTTCCTGATAAAATTTAAAAAAAAACTTATTTTCCCCTTAAAACTATACATTTTCTCAGTTTAAACATTTGATGTTATCTATGTTGTATTCTGAATAAAATATTGAAATTTGAACTTCCACATCATTGCATTCTGTTTTTTATTCACAATTTGTACATTGTCCCAACTTTTTTGGAATCGGGTTTGTATACAAAACACTATATTCTTGCACATCTGGTTAAATGTTAACTGCATTTCATTAGCTCTGTACTTGTACTCTGTACTCTTGTACTTAGGTCACCAAAGGCTAAAAGTGGGTTGCCATCCTAAGTAAAAAAAAAAAAAGGTGCTTAAATAATTCCTAAAGAACCAAATCAATTGTAAAACAATAAAATAAATATAGATGTCGAACCTACCCGCTTGGATTTCACAGGTTTTTAATTTTGTTTTTATGTTCTGTGTGGAATTGCTGAAACGCGACGCAAGCACCACCCCATAAATGAGACAAAGCTGCAGCAGCGCTGCAAACCCTACTGCCCACCTAGGCCCGCCCGGCGCAAGTCCCTCTTCACAAGGAACACGGGGGGGACCGAGGCATTGCCCTTGCCACGGTACCACGGTGGACGTTACCACAAAAGGCCAAAAAATGGCACACTTCAGCTTTGTACACCAAACTAGGAACAGGGAAAATTCTTTCATCCTCCATTAATAGTAGCGAATAGTGATATTAATACTAACATTAGTGGCGTGCCCAAATGCTAGTATTACATGTTACTCTCACTATCGTTCAGAGATGAAGACTGCCATCTGGCGGTCAGGATGTTAACTCAAAACTAAACAATTTGCATGAACCTTTTTTGAGAATCGATACAGTATGGCCAAACAAAATATTGCAATACTCACATTAATCGATATTGTCTTAAACCATTGATTTTTTTTTTGTTTGAACTTTTTGTTCTTCACTAAAAAAAAAAAAAAAAAATGCATTGCAGTATCAATTTTTGCATTTTATTTTAGGCCGAAATTCAAAATGGTTTTGTATTAAAACTATTAATATTTCAATTGGAAACTTTTCTTACACAATTTTGTTAATAAAAATTTATGAAGATCAAAGTGATTCTTAAATAGTGTGTTATATGCAAAACAAGCAAAGACTAGGTTGTGTGATGCTTTTCTTGTTGGCTTGCAGTTGTCAGAGAGTTTGACAGAGGGTGCTGTGCCCTTTGATGCCACGTCTGAGACTCCAGTAGATGAGCAGAAGACAGAAGCATTGGGCAGGATTCAAGACTGTATTATGTCTTGCACAGGACCTGAAGCTTTGAGTTTACTTCGTGCTGCACGGTAAGGGAACCAAACTAAAACACATGGTATAGTTTGTTTCACCCCATTTTTTTTAAACACCTAACTCTGGCACATCATCACTGTTCTCCACACAGATTTTTGATGAACTGATTGATTCACCTGGTCTCTGAAAGATGTAAATTATTACCAGTTTATTAAAGGGTTCAGAATAGATCTGTCATTAAATTAAAGTTATAACAATTAATATAATTAACATTTTAATGTAATAAATTCAAAGAAAACCAAATATTTGTTATGGAGGACCGATTTAGGCATCCATACTTGTTTCGCCGATATATAAAAAAGAGAGAGAGGTTCACTATTTTTCCTAAATGCATTAAAACTTTGTATTGGAAATGTACACACTATTATATTAAATATAACTGGGGTTGGAGAAATTATTATTTTTTGATTCTCTGATGTATTATTGCCTTTTGAGATTAAATTGATTCTGAAAATTGCAATGGTAAGGTCTGTGTGGGAGCAAATTTGATGGTAGTCAGATTCCCTATGATGAACCTAGTCCACAATTGAAAGCCCTAGAATGGGTGTGCAGGTGACAGAACTGGACCTTGTCTGTAAATTCCATAAACTAATTAAGAAAAATGTAGCTCAGGAAACATTTTTTTTAATCTGATTGGGATTCTGAGAATCTAAGTTAGATCACTTAAAGGAATATTGTGTAGGTTTTGAAATTTCTAACCGTTAGAGGAACTGCAGCCAGTCTCATGCTCGTTCTCAGTGCGCACGCTCATACGAGCATGACCACATCAACCACTTTTTTACTTACGAGGAGTGTCCGTGGGTGTCTGAATTGTGCTGCCGGAGGCTGGTCGCTTCTTTTCATCCACAGAGTCCATCTGAAAACACTATTGCCGCTGCTTACTATAATGGCTGGCGTGCCATACGGTTGTAAGCCCAAGTAGAAGAGAATGCGCATGACGTCACATTTTGTGAATTTTCGCGCCAATTTGGGCCCGACTCCTCCACACACAATTGAGCCTACAGGCTGATAAAGGTAACAGTGGTGGACAGTCGAGGTGTCATTCTTTTTTGTACATCATGGTTGGCTCATACATGTACAAATGAAAACTCTATCTTAAAGATTTTTTTTAAGTAAAAACCTCCACATAGCTCCTTTAATAATGTGAGTTGCCTAAATATTCCCACCCGTAATTATAAGTATATTAAAACTTTCTTGACACATGGTGTTAATCATATGTATAAAGATGCTTCTTATTTCTACATTTCTATTTCTATCTCTTATACAAAGCATGCAAGTAACTTTAGTTAAACATGCTATCTGGGTTTTATTTTTTAGAAATGACTTATTTTAAGATGATTTTCTCCATTTATTGATGAGCTGTATCGACTGTATATGTGTCTAGTGGTGGGCGTAATAAACAAAATCTTATCTTGTGGTGTGACCAGGTTTATTTCATGATAATGATTGTGAGTCTGTATAACTTACAGAATTCAGTAAACGAGTACCAAACTTGCATTATGATTGTTTTTTGAATTGTAGAAAGAAAATGTTACTCATTCTCTTGCAAAACTGTTGTTTTAAATCAGGGCAGTGTGGCCTGAAGGAGACACATTTGGATCTATTGAGGTGGAACCTGAGGAGGAGCTTGAGCTTCTGAAGCAGATACTTTTCACTAAACTCCCTAGTAAGCTCACATTACATATATATCTGTACCTGATACTGTCACACATTACATTATACTTCTTTACTAGGGCTGTGAAAAAAACAAAGGCGATTATCATGCGCAAGAGAAAACTACAGTATACTTCCATTTAGGGCTGGATGATTAATCGAAAAGTAATCGAAACCGAAATTCAGAACCCGTATTAATTTTCCCATGTCGGTTATTTAGTTTTTTTTAATCCTGTTAATACTTCCCCCTTAAAAAAAAGCTTAGAATCTCAAAACTTATCATAGCATATTTTTCTACTTTTGAAGGATTTCTAAGGAAATATTGCGATCAAGTAGCACACCTAGGTTCCTAACTGATGATGAAGAATTGACAGAGCAACCATCAAGTCTTAGACAGTGTTCTAGGTTATTACAAGCAGAGTTTTTAGGCCTTATAATTAACACCTCTGTTTTTTCTGAATTTAGCAGTAAGAAATTACTCATCATCCAATTTTTTATATCGACTATGCATTCCATTAGTTTTTCAAATTGGTGTGTTTCACCGGGCTGCGAGGAAATATAGAGCTGAGTATCATCAGCATAACAGTGAAAGCTAACACCATGTTTCCTGATGATATCTCCCAAGGGTAACATATAAAGCGTGAAGAGTAGCGGCCCTAGTACTGAGCCTTGAGTTAGTCCATACTGCACTTGTGATCGATACGATACATCTTTATTCACTGCTACGAACTGATGGCGGTCATATAAGTATGATTTAAACCATGCTAATGCACTTCAACTGATGCCAAAAAAGTGTTCAAGTCTATGCAAAAGAATGATGTGGTCAATTGTGTCAAACACAGCACTAAGATCCAATAAAACTAATAGAGAGATACATCTACGATCAGATGATAAGAGCAGATCATTTGTAACTCTAAGGAGAGCAGTCTCAGTACTATGATACGGTCTAAATCCTGACTGGAAATCCTCACATATACCATTTTTCTCTAAGAAGGAATATAATTGTGAGGATACCACCTTTTCTAGTATCTTGGACAGAAAAGGGAGATTCGAGATTGGTCTATAATTAACAAGTTCTTTGGGGTCAAGTTGTGTTTTTTTTATGAGAGGCTTAATAACAGCCAGTTTGACGTTTTTGGGGACATATCCTAATGTCAATGATAAATTAATAAAAGTCAGAAGAGGACTTCTGGAAGCACCTCTTTTAGGAGCTTAGATGGTATAGGGTCTAACAAACATTTTGTTGGTTTAGATGATTTAACAAGTTTATACAATTCTTCCTCTCCTATAGTAGAGAATGAGTGGAACTGTTTTAATTGAATTAATTGATCGTTCATTTAAACGACGATAGATCATGGAAATTACTGAATATTGACATCCCTAAATGCAAATGAGTTAAATGGAAACCTGGCTATTGTCTGAATCAAACCATGCTTCTGAACAAATGTGATTCATGGTTCTGGGCAGCTCCAGGACAGCTGTCTCTCCGAGCACAGTGCTGTCTGTGAGCGGGGTGGAGTAACGTAGCCCTCAATCACACTGCAGTGTTTGTGAGAGCTGACAAATTCTCCACCCCATTTACAGAGTGAAATTCTCTGACTAGCTTTATCTGCCAGGACTGTTGTTGAATCTTCCAAAAGTTTTGGCTTGGGGTCCTTCACATGCGGCAGCAGCACTTTCCACCGCTTCAATAAGGGCCTGCCCGCCGACGTGCCTGACTTTAAATCGGCGCTAATAAACACGGATATCGGCCGATGCCGATATATTAAAAAAATTAAATATATCGGCCCACTGATATATCGGTTGACCTATAGCTGTGGTCATACAGTAATAGCAAGCTGAATTGGGCTGATTTGCACTCAAACAGATGGGAATCTTGCAGATACATTCACATTCACTCTCACATAAATAAAAACAAATAACGAAAAAGGCGATCGCTATAAGTTCCACCTCCATCAGCTGAAAGGTGCGTCAGAGAGCGTCATGAGTCTTCACGAGGGAGTGCCAAAATTCAAATATACTATCACCTTTTAATCATTATTTTTTCCGGTGGATCGTCTCATTCTGTTTGTGACACTGTAAGCTGCAAAACCTTGCAGTTTCTTTACTACCAAGACCCAGTTTTCGACCGTGAGTTATTCCATAACGGAGGCAAACAGTTCTGTCAATGAAGAACTGAAACGTGAACAAAGGAATAATGATCCATATTACAACCTTATTGCTTCGTTGGAATAAACGTGCTTCATGAGATGTCGTTCAGTGGACCCTTACCTTCCTAATAGTGCTGCAACAACGCGTCGATGTCATCGATTACGTCGACTACAAAAATACGTTGACGTGCGTGAAATGCGTCAACGCATCACACTGTTTGTTTTCATCTCACGTAATGGCATACTGGGAATGGAGAAAGTTGCATTCTATCACAAAAACAGAGACCATTGTTATCAAAAGTATGTGAATACTTTAAACACAGGACAAATAAAATGGCCCTTTGTTGCCTTTGTAAAACCGATATGGTGAACCACGGCAGCACAACTGCGATGTGCGAGCACCTCAGAGGAAAACATCTTGGCGCTCTCCGGTGTTACGGTTTAACTGGTTACCGTGTGATCTGGTGACCAACTTCCTGGTTCAGGTCTGATATTCTTGCTCTTGCGGCATTCTGAAAAGTTGAGATGTTTTTAACTCAATGCGGTGCGGACGCGCCTGGAAAAAACAAGCGCGTCGCACCCCGTGCGCGTCGCGACCGGGTCGCTTCCATTATGAGCGCACTTATCGCGCGCCTACACTGGAAATTACGAACTTGAGCGCGCAATAGATGTGATATGCGAACGGCCCCTTAAAAGACAGCGCGACAGTCACAAACCACCGAGCTACCCCGAATCAGCTCCAGATCTCTGGAAACCATGCTAAACCATAGCAGAACCCTGACTACATTTTATGGTTTGTGATGCTAAAGAACATTTCATGACATCTCAGACTGTAAATTTATGGCTACTGTGGTTTAATTATAAATGCTATCATAAGCTCATATTTACCATAATAAAATAATTTTCTTTGCCTCTTATTTATTTTATACTGTAAAAACTTCAAAAACATAAGTTGAAAATGAATAAAGGTTGAAATATTATATTAGAAGTTATACTTATATTTTTTTTTTTGGTAAAGTTATCCAAAGGATTCATTAGCTAATTAAAAAAAGAACATTAGATTAATTATTTATTGTAATAAAAATAATCGTTAGATTAGTCGACTAATCGAAAAAAATAATCGTTAGATTAGTCGACAGAAAAAATAGTTGTAGTTAGTTGCAGCTCTACTTCCTAACTAAACCGGGATTTACAGCTGTGGATGTGTTTATGACTCATTATTACGACGGATCTGGTATGTACAGCGTTTTCATTGCTTATGTTTTTATTTGTACTGCTTAAATGTAGCAAATACAGTCTTTATAAGCTTTCTATTGAAAAACAGCAATCTGTCGTCGATGCTTGAGGCTTAGATCTTTATAATTATACATAGTTTGTCAAGATTAAAATTGTCCCGTTTCATTTAATCTATTCATAAACACTGACACCTGCAAGATGAGGGCCGTTCAGGACGAGGGCGTCGGGGTGCAGGCTAAGAGGTTAAGGCGGTCTTTGCGGTAAATTGACAAAATTACCAAGAAAAGATTTACAAGGTTTTCACTGACCAACCTAAAATGTATTTTGAAAATATTAAAGGGGGGGTGAAATGCTATTTCATGCATACCGAGTTTTTTACACTGTTAAAGAGTTGGATTCCCATGCTAAACATGGACAAAGTTTCAAAAATTAAGTTGTACGTTTGAATGAGTATTTCTGTTCCAAAAATACTCCTTCCGGTTTGTCACAAGTTTCGGAAAGTTTTTTTTCGAGTATGCCTCTGTGTGACGTTAGATGGCTTCCACAGCTTCCAAACGCGCTCAACGCAAAAGCCTACTCGCGCTCGTGATTCTTTAGCTCCGCCTCCAGGCGCTCGTGTTTTTCCGTGAAAAATCGGTACAGACTATCTTTCTCTTATGAATATAATAAAACTAAATACTTTTTGGAGTTATGAAGGATGCAGTACTACTCTATAGGTACTCAAGATTAACAGGATGTTGAGTGAAAACGAGCATTTCACCCCCCCTTTAAGGAATATGTTAAGGAATAAATAATAGAATATGCCAGTTAAACTCTTGAAAACATCCACAAAAAATGTGTGAATTGGTAATAGGTTTAACAAGGTTTCCGCAGGGCCATGAAAAGTGATACATTTAACAATAAGAATTTAAGGCCATAAAAAGTCATAAAAACTTCCAGATTTTCCATACAAAGTCATAAAAAAAACATTTACATTTAAATATGCTTGTCCATTAATTTGTTCTTCCATCAAAATGCGCTCGCAGCAGCAAATGTCATTCATTTGTTTTGCCTGTTGTAGTTCTGTATGAGGAATCTGGGTGGTATCACACTGGTATCACAGCGTTCCAGAACTACAATGTCCATGCGGCAGCATACAGACTTGTCAGAAGGACTTTCTCAGAAACCCGCGCGAACTCAAAACATACTGTATCATACTGAGTCACTGCTTAGCTTAATTGAAATCATCCTGGCTATCACAATGGGAAAATGTACCTTTAACGATCTATAGCTCGAAGATGGTGCGTTTAGTAGCTGGCTCAAGCCCTTCGCTAACAATCGGTATCAAGCATCCGAACTCAAGAGGCGAAAAAACTGAAATGAGTAACTGGTTACTCGCGCGCTGTGTTCGGTGCGGAGAGAGAGCCGCGTATCACGGACAGTCCTTCCTGCACATGAACGAACAAATACTAATCACAGTTTTGAACAAACAAAAGGATGTGAAAGAGCCCAATTCAGTACCACGGTATTCAGGTGTTCAGGACTCACACAGAGAAAGGCATCTCAAAAGGCTTGTACACTGAATTTGTGCTGACAAATACATAGAAAATATATAAAAATAACCGCCTTGGAAAGTATGCTCGAAAAAAACTTTTTTTTTTTCAGTTATTTTTCAGTTATTTCTTAAGTGAAAGTAAACAGTTGAGGAAAAAGATGTGTTCATCGTCTCTTAAAGGGACCGCCCCTAATTTAGCTACTAGCTGCTGTAATGTTAATCCAAGGAAATGAAAGCAAAATCACTCACTGCTCTTGACTGCATTACTTTTTAGTTTTAACAATAATTTATGCAGTCAAACGAAAATTTATCCAGACTAATATATAGAGATAAGATATAAAATTATATAAAATATATATTTTTATACACACATTTTACTAGTAGGTACAGGACACCAATACATTTATGTAAGTGAGTATAAGCAACTGTGACATATTATACCCAAAGAATCTTCATACAGTGAACTACTAGTGAAATAGATAGATATAAATGTTTTATCTATCTATAAATAAAATTGGGAACAACAATTATTCAGCACCTTATAAAGCACCATGCATTGCTTATGTGTTTTTTTTGTTTGTTTGTTTTTTTCCTGAATTGCTAATGCAACGTTTTCACACCACAGTCTGAACAAAAGGAAGCATTGCTTGGTAATTGGTTAACAAAGTATTGATAGTTGTGTAAATATTGTCATAATAACAGTTGTCTGTAGTTTTGGTTGATTGTAATCCATTACGTACATTTCTATCAAAGTTATCTGACATTATCAAGACAAATTTGTTCTGACACGGTTTAACTCTTAAGTTCTTGTCTTATTTTATAACCATTTTAAAAGCAATAGCAAATAAACTGTAATAATGTGAGAAATGTTGAAGGTGTCTGAGTAAATTTTGGTTTGATTTTATATTTAATTTTTACATTGAAGACTATCCAGTGCTATTTACATTTAATTATTTGGTTTCTGTACCTGGACACCTACAAATTAAAAAAAAAAAAAAAAAAAAACTTAAACATTGTGTAAAAAGCAAAAATAAATAAAGATTAATGAACATACAAATTAAATAATTTCAGACAGGGCCCACTGGTATAACCTTCAGCGGGGCCCCCCTGACCCCAGCTACGGCCCTGCCTGTGGGTGTCGAATACTGTGACCAAACACCAATAACACTTGTTATTTTGGAAAGTAATGCCATAAAATAATTGTTAACTTACAATGTTACTTTACAATGTTACAATGTTACAATTGTTAAGTGTACCTGTGTTCTTGATACTCAAGAAAAAGAAGGCGAAGGCTTCAGTTTCTTAATCTTAAGAAATAATAGAATAACTCTTTAAATGTTAAAACTTGTTACTTTCAATGAAAGTCAATAATAAAAAAGACTTTTTGAAAGGAATTTTAATGAATGAAGTAATTTATCGTAATTCGTGTAGGTCATAAATTCAAATCCTAATAGTTATAAAAAGGTCTTAAAAAGTCTTAAATTTGACTGATTAAACCCTGCAGAAACCCTGGTTAAAGTATGGTGATTGTAAAAGCACCATCTCCTCATTTATTCAACACGATATTATAAAACAAATGCCATTTAAGGCTTGCACATTCAACTGTGAGTAAGGAACAAATTGTATACCCAAATTGTATATAAAATACTTTTTACTATGTTTTTTTACTTCTTACAGCTGTCGAGATTAACAAATCGTGGACGTGTTGATTAAAGCATGATTTTTTCGATCTTTTCCCATCACATGAAAGGTTGCAGTGATGAGCATTAAGTAGAAAGAGTCTGTTTATCATGTGAATACAGTAATCTCGTCAGTGAACCGCATTTTCTCTCACAAAATGCTTTCACCACAACTAACAGCAAACACAATATTGACATGAATACAGTAAGAGCTTCGATAACAGTTTGGGCAAGTGTGCAGATATACTCGCAATGTGTAATTGACAGCTCCGAACAATATAAAGGGAGCTTCTTTAATCGCTCTCTATAGTTTAATCACAATTTAAATAACAGATTTATTTCATGCTATGCTACTAAGAGAATGTGTAATGTGAACTTGATCGTTTAGTCACTGGCTTATTCACTGATGCATAAACAGTATTAAACGATTTAGAAAGAAATCTGTGTGAACTTGAATAATAAGCTACACATCAGAAATCACTGATCACAGATCATGCATTAATGAACACCATTGCTCACTGTTTGAGGCGGTGCTGTCAAATGCATATCTAAAAGTCTGTTTGTAACGCCTGTGCTGACATTGCGACTGAATTAAATGTAAATGTTGTGCCGTTTGCTTATTCTAAGTCTACAATCAAACCATGTGAGTTGATGTTCTCTTGATTTGTGCTTTTGTGAAAATGCAATAATTCTAATACAAAAATTTAAAAAATGATTGTGATTAATAATCATGGTTATATTTTTTGACCAAAATAATCATGATTTGACTGTATATACATTATTGTACAGCCCTGTATTCCAGAATGAATAGTTTTTAGTGTCAAAATTGTTAAAGGTGACAATACCTGACATGTATTCTAACAATTCTAATTGATATCATTATTAACAATACTACACTTTACTGTTCTACCCAATACTGGAGTGGTATGGTGATGTATTGCCTTTGTCTTTTTGACATGTAGAGTCGGTTCCTGTAGATTCTGTACTTGAGGAAGAGGATGGAGTTGAGTTGGAGGAAGAGGAAGAGCTGGAGTCTGTTGCTGTATCTGAGACGGAGTTCAACTTCTTAGATTTCATCAAGAGGTGTGTTGAGAATTAATTATACTTAAAGTCTGTGTAAATGGATTTAATTTTTCCTGCTAAAAACTAAACTTCCAGTCTTATATTTTCTGTCTTGATAATTTATACCAATATGCCAATAATATGGATTGTTTTAGCCCTCTGGGGTCTGAGGGGGGTTTTGGGCCCTGGAGAAATGTTGGCATGTTCTGACATTTGTGCCTTTTCAGTTTATTGTAAAACCGAAATGCATCAATACTGTCTAGATTAAAAGTTATTCAGTACTAAATTTTAGCAACATCACACAATTGATCTCCTTGATACTCCAAGCTTGGTCTATCTCCTTGTTACTCCAAGCTGTCATTGCTAGTTCTAAAGTGACTATTTCTTATTATGCCAATGGCTCATCCTGAATCCATGGGTTAAGAAAGTAGTTCCACACAAAAGCATATCTTTGGAACACTTCTTGGTTTTTTCCTTACTCCTATACATGCTTGTTTCTTGAACTGTTGTAAATGGAATTGTGCACTACCAGTGGTAGTGTAGATGGCATACAGTTTAGTGTAGCTGGCATAAAATTGTCTGAATAAAACTTTCTTAAATTGTTATAGAAACATATAACCTTAAAAAGCAAAGTGTGGTCTATACACTTTATCGCTGTAAGATAGTCACATGGTAAATTTTTTTTCTAAAAAGTAGCTTTTCACAAAATGTATCAGTGATGGTGGTAATGAAATTTTTTTTATTTATAATTTACCTGTATTTTTTACCGCAACTGCTAATTTGCGGTTTAATTATTTTGTATTAAGCTGAAACCACTATTATAAAAATCAGTTCAGTAATACTCTATAATTAAAATTTTTGATTGACAGGTTTGCCAATCCAGGGGTTGTTCGTCCATACATTATCCTGTTGCGCTCATACTCCCAGAACTCTGTTCACACCAACCACTGCATCACACGCATGCTGCACAGACTGGCTGTGGATCTAAAGATGGAGGCATTACTGTATCAGTTGTCCATCTTTTCCTCGTTTAATAAGATCTTGGAAGACCCAGCGGCGGCTGCCTATCAGGTAACATACACTGATGCTTTCCATTAATAATTCCAATTAATTATTACGGTGTAGTTCTTTCTGTAGTTCTTTTGTAACTGTATGGTGTCTGTAGCTTGACTGGTAGAGCATAGCACTAATGATGCCAAAGTCATTGGTTTTGATGTTTGAAAGAAAGTCTTTGCAGTTCTTAATCTAACACCTCTGCATCTAAATTCTAAAATAAAATACAACGATCAGTTATTTTAAGTTTTTTATTAATTAATTCCTCATGTTTTTTTTTTGTCCTTACAGGAGCTTGTTACATTTGCAAAATATGTTCTGAATCGGTTCTTTGTGTTTACTACTAAAAACAACAAAGCGTTTGTGGAGCTGCTGTTCTGGAAGAATGTAGGTGCTGTAAGAGAAATGACAGAGGGATATAATAAAGACGGGTAATTGCACGTTTTGACCTTGTTTCATATTATGGTTGATGAGAGCTCAGATCTTTGAACTTCATTCATTACAGTGCTCAAAAGTTAGTGATATGTTTTATTCACATTTTCATATATTTTAGGGAAGGCAAGAAAAGCAAATGGACTCCAGAGGAAGAAGAACAGCTTCAGCACTTGTATGAAGAGTACAAAGAATCTGGAGGTGGAGTTCCAGTCATTCACAGTGTCTGTTGTTTGTTTTTTAGTTTTGACCAGTTTTCTAAATCATCTTTGTTATTTTTGTTTTTGTTCTTCAGTGCCAGATATTGTTGAGACGATATTACCATTGCTGAGCATCAGTCGCACTAGACGTGAGGTGGTGTCTCGCATGGTGTCCATGGGTTTAGTGGACAGTGCGAAGGATTTGAAGAAAGAGAGGTATGGTTCTTTTGTAAAACCTGTAGTTAGAAAGTAAAGACTGGTAACAAAGTAGAGACATTTTGCTCTGTTTAAAATCCATTAAAATTAATAAATACAGTAGGTGGACAACCAAAATGCCTAATACCGCCACGTGTACTGCTGCCAGGTCAGTAAGTCAGTTGCGTGTTAAACTTTTGAAAAAAATTTTTTTGCGAAACTACCACCAGGTGGCGCAAAGTGATGGGTTGCGACTGACTGTAACTGTAACATTTTTGTTTGAAATCGGAGATGACACAACAAAGTAAAACAACAATAACATTATAATATAACATTGTAACATACAAAAAAAAGTACAGTGCGTTAATTTCAAAACGTGGGATAGTCTTAGGCTACAGTCTACACATCAAACATTAAAAGAGAGACCTTTGCACATAGGCTCTTACTGCATTCTATTGTTATTAAACCGTCATTACACGGTGCAGCTGTGCCATTCGGCCTGGGCAGTGGTCAACTTTTTTTTTTTTTTTTTTCTCCATTGTGATTTTTTTCTGTCTGTGACATCTGTTACGGTTACATTTATTTGTTACATTTATATGTTTTACATCAAGCTTTTGAATTGTATAGTATTGTTATTGAAACTTCATAATATTTCACTTGATTATACATTTAGTCAGGAATTATAGTTTGGAAAGAGTTTTACTATTAAAAAGTTTTCACGTTATGTGAAAACTTAATAAAAGTATATAAATAAATAAAAAGAGAATTAAGCCCTATTCGGACTGGACTAGTTTTACAGGGGGTCGTTAGAGAAATCTGCGTTTCACAGACCTACTTTGTGATTTTAATCCCGTCCGAATCTGCCACGTCTGTGTTTTTCTAACACAACCTCTGTGATAATTCCAGAGCAAATTACCTACCGTTTTTCAGCAAACTCAGTGATCCTCTGAGAAAACTAATCCCGTCCGAATGCGAATGTCGGGTGATTGTCGGTGATATTTTATTTCACAACGCATTTCCTTGTGTATTTTGGCCAACGTGAATTACCGTAGATGCTCTTACCGCGCGCATGTGATATATTTGCTTACCGGCAAAGAAATAATAATAATAAAACAATACAAATAAAAAAATCAAGAGCAAGATCGCGTAAACCGTTAATACCGGCTATTGTAATATCAACATCAGGTAAGATTACTCACGTTCATTTATGCACTCAGTTACATAATGTTTTAATTACATTTAATAATAAATGTGATTGCCATTACTTTATATGGGTCATTACTTGCTCATTATTTAAACACTTGGTGAATTTTTTTGTTTGTTTTGTTTTTACCCCCTCGTTTGATCAGGAAAGGTACTCGTATCGTGCTCTGGACTGAAGAACAGGAACAAGAACTCCAGATGCTCTTTGAGGAGTTTAAAGACTCTGATGGTTAGTGTAAATTGTGTATTTTAATTCAATGAAATAATCATTTTCATAATCAAGTAAAAATACCATGATTTAATTTTTGTTGATTTAATTGCCCTTACTGTTAAAGTCTTTTTAATCACCTTTATATAGCGTTTTAACAATAGAGATTGTAACAAAGAAACTGAACAGCATTAAAAAGCAATTTTATTTGTGTACATAATGCAAAATGAGTTATTATTGTGCAAAACACAATAATTTTAATATCTAATAAATCTTTCACAACTGAACTCACTAAATAATAAAGTTGTTCCTGAATTAAGATTTGATTATTACTGAAACATCTGAAGTTATCACTGTTTTCAGTTATGTCCATTTTGAAATAAAGCATGTTTGAACATTAAATTTAATTCATGAAATCAGTGTAAATGCTCGCTGGTTTTGTTTCTTCAACATAAGTGCAAAGAATAATAATGATAAATAATAATAAAAAAGAAAATAATCATCACATCCACTTAACTCTGTTTCTTGACTTGAAGCCAAAGTCCTTTATTAATTGTTTTCACTATTATTTTCACAGATGTGCTTGGAAATATTCTAAAGCAGATCACAGCCAAGCGTTCAAGGGCTCGAATAGTCGACAAGATCCTCAGCATGGGTCTAGTGTCCGATCGCAGAGATCTTTACAAGAAGAGAAAACGCGGTGCTCCTGGGAAGGGTACTGGAATGGTGCGTCCATCAACATATGTTCCACAAAACCAAGTGTCAAAACCAAATCTTAAGTGTCAATTTTTAGAATTTGTGATTTATGCTTCATATGTAAGCTGAACAAATAAGTTCTCCATTGATGTATGGTTTGTTAGGATAGGACAATATTTGGCCAAAAAACTATTTGAATATCTGGAATCTGAGGGGGCAAAAAAAATTGGATGTAGTCCAAACTGGTTGTTAGATTTAGGCACATTCTGTTAAATAAAATATTGCTTGGCATTGAACTTTGAGCTTTAGAATTTTACAGATATTATTTATACTCTAATAACAACATTACACACTAACTAAAGTTTAAAACATGGGACCTTTTGAGAGCATAGGTCGTAATTTAGATATATTTTTTAAATGGAAAAATGCAGTTTTACAAATGCTAGAACTTTGGGTTTCTAAGGAAAGATGAGTCCTGTTTTACACTCTGATTGATGCAAATAAGCAAACATACACTTGTACCTATTTGTTACCATACTTTATTTTTCTCCTATAATAGATTGCGTGTCTCCAAGCACCTAAGCATTGCAGGTGTGTCACATATCTCACTGTGCACGCCAAGCAGAGTATGTGAGTGGAGCGGTGTTATTTTGACTGCAGTGTATATTTTAAAAGAGGGTGCGTCGTGGTTTTCAGTCGCTCCAAGAACACTCCACCACTGCTTCTTCACGAGTACAATTCATGCCAACAGCCTGTAATTTAACTGCTTATTTAGCGAGAATTCATGTTAAACACATTTAGCTATAGCTTGATCCAGATACACATTCGATCTCTCAAATAAGAAGGTTATAATGACGGCAATAGAAGAGTGGGAAGCTATAGTTCTCAAGGAGTTTGTCTGTTCCTTTTACTGAATATTTTCAGGTACAGCACATTCACATGCAGTCACTTTTACAATAATGTATTCAAACAAATGTAATCTTACAGTGCTGCTTCATCTTTAGCTGATTTTGAATGAGCAGAAATCTGTGTAATAGATG
Source organism: Carassius gibelio (assembly GCF_023724105.1). Classification (NCBI taxonomy): domain Eukaryota; kingdom Metazoa; phylum Chordata; class Actinopteri; order Cypriniformes; family Cyprinidae; genus Carassius; species Carassius gibelio. The sequence continues at coordinate 20,736,984 of NC_068381.1, forward strand.
AATATAATATACAAATTTCACTTTTTTAATGGGATTAGTGAAATACAGTAAATCAACTTTTTGATGATATTCTAAAGATATGATCAGCACCTGTAGTGTAGAACTGCACTGTCTGTTTGCTTATGTGCATTAATCGGAGTATAAAGCAGTGAGAGATGTTGCACCATTTTGCTGCACATTTGGCTCAGAAAGCATTTTAAATTCACACTGCATTTTGCTACAATTATCATGTGGTATCATGATGAAAATGCAATCTTAAGGGTCCTACCCATAAGTCGAAATGCATGTAGGAAAAATGGCATTTAAATGATAATTTTGCTACAGTTTTTACTTTGACATGTTAAACGTATCTAATCCATTTGAGGTATGCAATTTGATTTTAATTTAGCAACTTATAAAGCATTAAAATGTTTTTAATTTACATATTAAAACTAGTGTAGAAAATGACAAATGTAAAACCATTTTCATTTTGCAGTAAATGTTGTACATGTATAGGATAAATTAAATTTTGCACTAATTGTTGCATATATGTATCGGAAAATATAAACGGAAACGGAAATACATTTACATATGCTTATTTACTTATTGTATTGTCATTTTGCATGTTACATTTTAAAATGAATTTTTCTACCGATATGTTTCCTTTAAACTTGCATTTACCTGTGCCATCATCATAGTAAAATGATTAAGGTATCTGTAATTCAGAATTCTTTAATAACTCCCAACCAGTCAACATACAGTAACTGCTGTTCTTTTAGCAGATAATACATTTATATTTGTGTTTTTATACATTTCAGACAGAGGAAGAGTTCTTTGATCTGACTGGAGAGCTGCAGGAGAAGGAACTGGAGATAGAGGATGAAGAAGATAAATCTGATCAAGATGAAGATGAACAAGACTATGAAGAGCTTGTTGACAACTCACCCAAAGAAAGACAAAAGAACACGAGTAGAGATAATTCTTTGAAGAAAATTCATAGTCTGAGAAACATGGTCCAAACTTTACAGCAACAAGGTAGGTATTATCAGGCATCATTTTGAGATTCTTTCTAAGTGAAGGCTGAGAACATTCCTAATATTTTGTGTTAACAGGTCTGTCAGGGCCTGTCATGTGGCTACAGAATTCACTTAACCGAACTGCTGATGACCGCGAGGAGGATGGTGAGTTACTTGCCTCTCTGTTACTCCTGCTTGCAGTTAGAGTGAAAGTATTCACATATCTCCAGAAATATATCTGTGGTTTGAGAGTGTACAGTAGGAGATTACTCAACATGCATCCCTCAAAGTATTTATTTTGGTCTGCATGAGCAAAAACAAGCATATGAATAGTGAGATATCCATTTTCAGAAGTATTTATAGTATTTATCTTCCTTTTTTATTTGTAGCATTTCATTGTTCTTTGAGGTTCTCCTTGTGTAAGAAAAAAATATGGGTTTATTAACACAAGCACTCTTTTTTTTTTTTTTTTTGCATGTAAAAGTGTTTTGAAAACAAATGCAAAGCCTTCTTTTACAGCATTATAAAAAATATTTACTGTGATGTTACAGCTGTCAGATTTAATACAGTTGGCACTGCATCATCTTTTAAAAAAAAAAAAAAAATTTTTTTTTTTTCCAAACTCCTAGTTTACAAAGCGGTTTCAAAATAGAGAGCTTTGTCCAATGTCCTGCAAGGGATAAATGGTGTCCCACATTACCGATTACCGGTTTCAAGGTATACAGCTATTTGAAAATGTTACGGTTTCAAGACCACTAATATTTTCCATTATACATTTCCTGCGGTATGGCTGTTTTCCATGTCTCCTCAATGACTGAAAGAGTAGGAATCCCTCAGACTGAGTTCAGTGTAGAGAGTAACACTGACCCCTTCTCCTCCTGTTGGTGCGAGCGAGATGTGTGTGTAGGATGGCTGAACTTAAGGCCTGGGTACTGTTCACATTCAGCGTTCCTTTCTGTCTTGCACAGAGCCATGTCCTCACAGCTTTTAAAAGTATACTCAACCACAGATGAGCAAGTATGGATGAGCTAGTTTGCACAATGTGTAAGCCCTCTTGATGACGATCAATAAAAGAAAAAGAAATTAATAATTCTACAGTTTCTAATGTTCTGTACATTGCTCAGAAACAAAAAATATTGTGGTCCAGTGGGAAGAATTATTTTTTTTTTACCCAGACATTTAATAACACTTTTAAGAACTGTAAAAACAATACTGTGAAACCGTGATATAATAAACAATACAGCAACATATTTCCTGCTAATTAAAAAGAAAGTGGAAATAAATAAATCGTCATGAAAATAAACAGTATATAGCCAAAAGTTTGTAGACACCAATTTTAAGTAATGGTTTTGCCATTTCAGTAATTGTTGTGAAGTAAAAATTGTGCAAAATGTACCGATAATAGATATTGAAGATACCAAAAGCTCTGGAAAATCTGGCTGTAGCATTGATTTGCCAATAGTTTTCAAAATCAATAATATAAATAAAATTTTTCCACTTAATGTAAAAAGTGTTATATTTTATTAGAAAATTAAAAAAGGTGAGTGTTTTGTAATTAAAAGTTTTACTTTATAACATACATTTGGTATTGAAGAATGTTATATGTTCACCAATAAAATAATGCTTTTGATTAGGGAACATTATTCACTATTATCTACAAACTGTTTGCGAAATAGAAACAGGCAAAATGATTTCAGTGTTTGCATAACTGTAATAGAGCCTGTTTGCCTAAACCTTCTAATGAAAGCAGTGAGGCTGATCACACAGGAAGAAGCTCAAACTATAAATGAACCTATAGATACATAATATTCATAATGTATTTATATATTCATATAACATGACACAACAGATAAATTTAAAAGGGAATTCCACCATATGCTTATAAATTTTAGTCTGTTGCAAAACGACACAGACACCTGCGCTTTGCATTAGTGGAAGTTGGCACTGTCTATTTCATGCTTCGTTTTCTTTCCCCCCAAAAAAAATTATCCATATGCTTCGTTACAACTTAGTTTAACCATGTCAGAAATGCATACTGCACCAAGTGAGTATTTTTTTTTTATAAAAGAAAATGTATAAAGGAGAACCCTCAATAATTTCTGACCCACTTTTTTGTCATATGAAATGTAAATGATGTCCAAGAAAAGGAAGAGAAGTCGTGAGTCTTATCTTTTTAAATGTCATTTTCAAATATCATGGTGTAAATTATATATTTATGTGCTATCAGATGAATGTTGTGCGTACTGTTTCTGGGTCCAAGCTCCTACTGCATTTAAGTGAGAATACGTCACAACAGCTGTTGATAAGCACTTCATTTAAAGCACACATTATAAAACTCGGAGTGTACAATACTGTCTTCAAGCTCAAAGAGTCTCAGGCACCAATAATAGCAATTGAGAAACAACAAATCATTGTCCGGCCAACTTGAATTTGGCTATTGAGCATTTAAGTAGTGCAACCGCACACTGTGAGTATGAATATACAGTATATGGTTCTAACCTTTGTCTTGAATGAACTCCATAAACTGAATCTCATCTAACACAACTAGAGTTCTATTTGGTGTGTCCCACAAAAGAGAAATACAATATGTGCAGTGGTTTGGGATCTCCAGGACAGGGTTGAGAAGATATTAGCAAATGAAACAAAGAAAACATGACAGCCTCATATCATGTCTTTTTTTGACTTGACTTGACTAAACAGTGACTGTATTTGTAGAAATGCCTAGAAACCACCCTAACAACCTAACCTCATTCTGGAAGGTTTTGCACAGGCAAATCCACTCACAGGTTTTGGCAGATGCAAAAATATTTACATTTAAAATATGGCGCCTCTTTCTCCAGGTGTTTCTCATCCTGTGGCACTGGTTCCTCTGACAGAGGAGAATGAAGATGCCATGGAGAACAAGACTTTCCAAAAACTTCTACGCACAGTCGGTATCCGTGAACCCACAGATGGACAGGTTGGTTTGAGCTTCAGCAGCTTCCGTATTGCTATAATAGTGATTACTTGAAGACACTTTACAATAAACCATTGGTTCTAGGGCTGCACGTTTTCAAGTTTTTCATTAACCGTTAACCGAGGCCCTTAGCGGTTAATAATCGGTTAACCATAGTGTGCGCCAGGGTTTCCGTTGTCCGGTAATTTCCAGACATTGGCCAAAAAAAAAAAAAAATGTCCGACAAAATTTAATCTCACCGGTCAAACTGTCCTATTAAAACTACCTAATAATCCCGCCCACTAACACAATCTGTATTTGAGAATAAGCCTAAAATGTATAAAGCAAATATACACCGACCTTTGGCTATGTTATAAAGGAACAGGCTCTAGTAATGGTTATGTAACTTTCCGTGTTTCGGCGAAGGTAACAAGCAGGCTCCGCGGCCGCCTCGCTAAGGCTATGACTATGATATGTTTGACAGGTACAATATTTGAAAATCGATAATTATTTTTTTTTAATTACATTTATATCTGAATTTATGTCAACCTATAGACTTTCAAATATCAAAATGTCATGAATTAATATGTATTTGTGTACAAAATGACATATAAACATATTTTCCTATTATATTTTGCCTGGAAACGCTTCCAACAAGGCGTCAGTTCTATTTCTAGCATGCACGCGTCGAGCCGCGCCTGAGCCGCGCGTCTCACGCAGGCAGTCGGCAAGCTCTAACCTGTTAACATGGGAGCCGAATTAAAAACAGACACGCCACGCAGCTGAGATGCTTTCGCTCATCGCCACGCATCCAGTGAGTCCTGACCGGCCTAATGATGCCCGGGTGTTGGCTGTTGAGATTACAACAACGAGGTTGTACTTGAAGTATATCTAAGCACTGTATTGCAATACTTGCATTTTGCCCCGTCACTCTCAATTTTAAAGTGCTCCAACGCTGTACTTTTTTTTGCCCGCTTCATATTAGAAAAATGACTTCTTCTTGTGGACATTACAAATGTCTGGGAGCGCTCTGGCGGTCTCTGGTGGTGCAAAAATGTATTACAACTAAATTCAATGCACGCCATTGACGTCACTTAACCGAGCAAAATGTTTCACTCGGTTACGCAATTTTTAACGGTTAATCGGTTAACCGGTTAACCATGGACACCCCTAATTGGTTCTCAACCTTTTTTTAGTACTGGACCCCCATAATATCTCAAACAATCCTCATGGACCCCACCCACCATTAATATTGATATGTTTTTGTGTTGTCCATTTTTCTTAGCTTTTCTGTAGTGTCAGGTCCACTGGTAGATGGCCCATCAAGTTTTTTAAGCCACTTGTCTATATGCCAGTCTTGATAAAAATATTTTTATTTGGCAATATACCGCCCCAGAAATAATTGCAAAAAAACATAATTATTGTCATTTAAAGACCATTTTATGCCATTGACTATATAGTGATGTTTCAGTATCATTGCTGGGCTGTCAGTCATTGATTGTTATGCCAGCAGGTGGTGGCAATGGATTGACTTTACAAGGGAGTCATCATTAAAAACCATTATAGGGTTAGTTCATCGAAAAATCTAAATTAATTATGTTATTAATAACTCACCCTCATGTTGTCCCAAAACAGTGAGACCTTGTTTATCTTTGGAACACTGTTTAAGATATTTTAGATTTAGTCAGAGAGCTCTCAGCCCCTCCATTGAAACTGTGTGTACGGTATACTGTCAATGTCCAGAAAGGTAACATCATCAAAGTAGTCCATGTGACATCAGAGGGTCAGTTAGAATGTTTTGATGCAGCAAAAATAAATTTTGGTCCAAAAATAGCAAAAACTACAGATTTATTAATCATTGTCTTCTCTTCCGTGTCTGTTGTGAGAGAGTTCAAAACAAAGCAGTTTGTGATATCTCGTGAATGAGTAATTATCTGGATCGGCTCTGTGTTCATCTTCAGTTCTCTCTTCACAGCAGTTCAGTTGTCCTCCTCAGCCACCTAGAGTACCTGGGGCTCAGGGTCATAAGGTTTTTTTGCCAAGAGCTCATTGCTCCCCTGCCAATGAAAATCATTACAGTGAGCAGTTTTCGACTCAGCCCAAATGAGAGCTGTAGTTGCACCGGAATAGGTTCTGGCCATATGGAGACTGGCGACTTCCTTCAAGATTGGTACCACTCACCACATCAATGTATCAAAAATCAAAGGATGCTGGGCCTAATGGCAGTAACATCAACAGTGCTAAAGTTGGGTCTGCTTCGTATGCGCCTACTTCAGTGCTGGCTGAAACCAAAATTTCCATCCTATGTGTGGCGTCACAGGCGCCTGCAGATCAGGGTGAGTCAGGCCTGTGTAAAAGCCTTGGCCCCCTGGAAGAAATCTTGTTTGATGGAACAGAGCGTGGACATGGGGATGGTTTGCAGAAGAAAAGTTGTCACAACAGATGCCACCAACTCAGGTCGGGGGGCACTGCGAGAGCACAACGACTGTGGAAAGTGGAAGAAAGCGTCCACATCAAGTGCCTGGAAATGCTAGCAGTATGTCTGGCCTGTCGGTTCTTCCTGCCAGTCCTAAAAGAACATCATGTGTTAATCAGATCGGATAACATCTCTGTGTTATCCTAAATAAATAACCAGGGAGGCCTCGCCTCAAAGCATTTCTTCACACTTGTAGAGAACTTCTGGAATGGGTTCAACTCAACCTGCGCTCGCTGAAACAGCACACATACCGGGCAAACTGAACCAAGGAACGGACACCTTAGGATAGTGGACGCTCCATCTGCAGACAGTTCAGAGGCTCTGGTAGATCTTCTTTGAGGCCAAGGTAGACCTCTTCCCCTCAGATGCATTGCCCCAGATTGGCCCAACCTCCTCCTCTATGCTTTCCCCCTGTTTGCTCTGATCCCACAGGTAATCAGGCGAGTAAGAGAACAAAATCACAAGGTTCTCCTGGTAGCCCCACTTTGGCGAACCAGCTGTTTTTGTCAATGCTAACTTAGATTTCGATAGTGGCCCCTTGGCCCATTCCACTGAGACTGGATCTCCTCTCTTAGTCAAATGGAACAATATGGCATCCTCTGCCCCACCTATGGGCCTTGCATCTCTGGCCGCTTGATAGGAGCCTTAAAGCCCCCCGGGGCGGTTCTTTAACACAATTTCATGTGCTGGATCCTCATCTACGAGACGCCTCTAGACTTAAAGTGATCTTTTTTCTCCAAATGATGTCTAAACCGTGGCAAAGTCACTTATACTTCCGATTTGATAGAGGTGCTGTCATTTCTGCAAGAGCTGCTGGATTTGGGATGCTCCCCATCCATGCTCAAAGTCTATGTGGCGGCTATAGTGGCCTCTCATGAGAATCCTGTGGCGAGCGCCCACTTACAGTGGGGCTCGAAAGTTTTGGCACCCTTTGCAAAATCTGTGAAAATGCGAGTAATTTTCAAAAAATAAGATAATCATACTAAATGCATGTTATATTTTATTTAGTACTGTCCTGAGTAAGATATTGGACATAAAATATATTAACATTTAGTCCACAAGACAAAAAAAAAATAATAATGCATCTTGTTTCCTTCTGGAGCATCAGTGAATGTTTGAATCTTTTGAAATAGTCGTGTTTGAGTCCCTCAAATGTCCTCAGTCTGAAAAGATGCAACTCAAAATCATAAAGTCACTGCTGGAAAGTATTCAAATATGCAAAGATGCTGGAAAACTGAAGAATCTGCAGGACCTTAAAGATTTTTCTGAAGAACGCTGCTCAGTTTAACTGTTCAGAACAAACAAGTGACTCGTGCACAACCATCACAAAACAGAAAGACAGTCGAGGATCATCAGGTAACAGAACACAGTACTAAGAACCAAGGGTTCCCAAACTTTTGAGTGGGGTTCATTTAATAATTTCAGCAATTTTTTTGTCTTGTGGACTAAATGTTAAGATCTTTTATGTACAATATCTTACTCAGGACAGTACTAAATGAAAAATAACATGCATTTAGTATGATCTCTCTTATTTTTTGAAAATTACTCGCATTTTCACAGATTCTGCAAAGGGTGCCCAAACTTTCGAGCCCCACTGTATATAGCCAGATGCCCTGCCCATTTTATTTACTTTTTGTAATCTCTGTTTGATGCTGTGCACAACAATGACTTTCAATTATCTTTTCAGAGTAATATCTCCAAATTTGATTTGCGATTAGATTAATCACCACATCATGTAATTAATTTGATTTTTAAAAAATCAATTACCAGCCCTAATATAAACACAATGGGCAACATACCAAAACTTATCATGATCATGTCCATATATCATGTGATAAGTTGTAGTAATTATCATAACAGGCCAACCAGTTCCCTGTGGCTGCATTTTTTTGGACAAAGAGCTGTTATGAGCTGTTAACGCAAATGTTTTAAAAATGGTGGCAAATATAAAACGCACTTATAGTAACTTGAACTTTAACCCAGGGTATCCGCGGGGTCTTAAAGTATTAAAAGGTGATAAATCAATTTTGGGAAAATTAAGACCCATAAAAAGTATTTTAAAGTCTTATCACGGCTTTATAAAGTCTTAAACTGTTGGACCGCTAATTCAGAAAAAAATATTTTCAAAATTTGAGTCAATGTGCGCTGAATATACGCAATGGCCGGATCAACATTCTGTCCAACGCTACATAACCAATCCAGGGGTTTTTCTGCATTGATCTTTTTTTTGGTGGCTGTCAAAGCCTTATTTGTGCCTGACAGGGCGCGTACGAGAGAGCCCCGGCTGTGTGCGCGCACTCACAGTCTTCAAACTACACGAGCGCTGTCTTGCGCTCTCTCTCTCTCTCCCTCTCTCTCTCTCTTTCTCTCCCTCTCTCTCTCTCTCTCTCTCCCTCTCTCTCTCTCTCTCTCTCTCTCTCCCTCCAAAATCATTAGAAATGATAGAAAAAGGGCGGAACGCCAACGTTTCATGTGGAGCATTCAGAGATTTTTTTTTTTCTCCATGACAGGCTGCTGGCTCCCACTGTTAATTTTTTTTTTTTTTTTTTTTTTTGGAAAAGCACTCTCTGTATTAGCTTAAAGCCCTCAAGTTTACATTGGTTACTGTATTCTTTAAATTGCTCTAAACAAGTATTTTGGGTCATCTTTTTTAATGAATGCTAGACATCAAGTTGTTGTTACTTTCATCTGAAAGAAGAACTTTTTTTCAGTAAGCTAGGCCCTATGTGTTCAGTAATCTTGTTTCAGTAAGCTATGTGTTTCCAAGGCTTCAAGGTTTTATTGAATGCGATCTCTATACAAGTGATGCATTCTTAGTCAGTCTTTTATTTTGTAATTTTAAGAGCAATAAACATATATTGCAATGTTAAGGAATTCATGTTTTTTTCATTCAGATATGTAAATAAACATGTATATAAATTGTTAGTAGTCAATTAATGGGGAGATAATCGAAATCGAATCGGTCTGAAAAAATTAATCGTTAGATTAATCGATGCATAAAAAAAAATAATCGCTAGATTAATCGTTTAAAAAATAATTGTTTATCCCAGCCCTAACAGGTACATAAACTAGGCTATTGTGGGTGTGTTCGTAAATTGCCTCTGAGATCACCAGTTCAAAACCACAAAGTATGCTCTGGCGTTCCCAGTGCGTATTACAATGCACCGAGCTGCTGGGAACAAAATCAGAAGAACTGAGGCACATGTCAGCATGATTGTTGTTGAGGGTGGAGCAAAGGTTTTTTTATTTTTTATATTTTTTTTTATTTTTTTATTATAAACTTTGCTTTGATTTACTATCCCAGCCTATTTGATTTTTTTGTATCAGAGTGGTCTATAGTCTTTATCACAAACTAAAACTGTTAAGTTTAATGTATCACTGATGTAAATGGTTACAGCTTGAAGTGGCGGTGAGGTATTAAAAAAATATTGAGAAGGTCTTGGAAAAAGTCTTGAAAAGGTATTAAAATGAACTTCAAGATTCATGCATATACCCTGTAAACTAAAATTTACAGGGTTTGATAATTATATTAGTGTATATATACAATACAATAAAATGTCAGTTTGTGGTAATACAAAAAATATGACAAACATATTTGTCATGATTCAGTGGACCCCCTGCGATCATCTCATCCAATGTGTCATTCATCAGGAATCTTTCTGGAGAATTTCTTCCAGTCTGAGCGTGCATCAGCTGAGGTCAGTAGCAGCATCTCTTGACCTTGTTGAGGAGGCTGCAGCTGAAGAGGACTCTGAGGGAAACAAGGAGAGCAGTCTGACTGTTGAGATGGAGGATAATGATAATCAAGAGATGAGAGCTCAAGCACTGAGAGCTTTGCTGTTGTCACGCCAACGGAAATCAAAGGGTAAGCAACATATTTGGTGATGTCTGTGTTGATCATTTTATTAGACGCCAAGTACTGGAGGTGTTAAATGTATTTATCTATTAGTTTATTATTTGTCTTTGTCACTCTTGAAGTCTGTGGCAGCCCGTAGAAGCTCTATATGTTAGCATAAAGATAGAGTACAGTCAGAGCATATAGAATAGCAAATACTTATAAACCCCTAGCGCCACAAAGTAATTTTTTTTGAGTGCTATATTTTTATTAAATGTTATGGCATTGTTGTGCTTGGCCTCATAATTGCTGCTTGTACCTATATTATTGAAAATATATATTGACCATGTGAATAACTACATATTATTTGGTAATTACCAATTAAGTGATTTAAGTTGTCTTTGTCTTTATAAGATTCTCCATCATGTGAGGGCAGTTCTGATACTGTGGAACAAAGGTTAGTACTAGTAGAAATGTTAGGGTTGTGCAATTGATCGCATTCGATTGCCATGCACATCTCGTCAATAAAGCTGATCCTGTTATTAGTAAAAAATCATCACCTGCTTTCAGATTGAGCGGCATACACTACACACAGCCGTAGTTCACTGACAAGCTAGGCGTTTGAAATCGAATGCGATACATTTGCGAGAAGGTGATGATAATTTACTACTTATCGGGGGACCGGCTTTACGTGAATGTGATTAATTGCAAAGCCCTAATTAATGTACTACTTCACTGACTAAAATTTTTGATGGTTAAACATGACTTTCTTGACATTTATATTAATTGTGATTTTGATTTTTTTGTGTGTCAGTGACCCTATAGAGAAGAAAATATCTAAGAAGAGAAGAAGAGTGTTGGATGATGATGATGATGATGCTGATGATGATGATCAGAGAGGTAATGAACATTATCTTAAAAGCTCATATAGAATTTTTGAACTTGTAGAACTTTATTACCACTTCCATCAATTAAGTTGGTTCAGTACGATAGTCACTGAGATTCATGTATATTACAATGATAATAGTGAGTAGAGACCGGCAGAGGTTAAACACCATGCAAACCGTGCGGTTGGTTTTAACTCAATTGATGACTTAGTTTGACCTCATTTACTACCGGTGTTAGTACCGTATTTTCCAGACTATAAGTCACACTTTTTTTCATAGTTTGGCTGATCCTGCGACTTATAGTCAGGTGCGACTTATTTATCAAGATTAATTTGACATGAACCAAGAGAAATTAACCAAGAGAAAACATTACCGTCTACAGCTGCGAGAGGGCGCTGTTTGCTGCTCAGTGCTCCTGTAGCCTACACTAAGTAGCATATAGCGCCATCTCGCGGCTGTAGACGGTAATGTTTTTTATTGGTTCTTGGGTCTAAATAAATGCGACTTATATATGTTTTTTTTCTCATCATGACGTATTTTTGGACTGATGCGACTTATACTCAGGTGCGACTTATAGACTGAAAAATACGGGGTAGGTAGAAAGGAAACCATGAAGTGCATATATCCAAGCAGCGCTAAATAAAAAAGAAGAGGAAATGACAGAGGAAATGCAATACTTGAAAGTTTGCCAAAGCTTAAAGGGGTCATACGATGTTGCTGTAAGGAATGTTATTTTGTGTATTTGGTTTAATAAATTGGTTTCAGAATACAGAAAGACATCCTTATTGACATCCTTATTGAAATTAGACAACATACAAATACTGTTTAACCACAAAACTACATCAACACCAAGGTTATTTACACTAACTATGCTCAACAAATTGATCTTTATTCTTTATTTTATTCTATATACAGGGCTTGGATTGAGGGGGAATGGAAAAATTAAACATTTAAAAAAGAATTCCCTTGGTAAAACCACCATCCCCCCTTACTGTCCCCTTTAGATTAATGATGTGTATTATGTAAAATTTATCAAGCAAAATTAAATTCTTTACTTATGATAATTCACAAACGAAACACTTGAATCAGTACTGTAACAAGCTGCTCACAAGCGAAGCAGGGTTTCATAGTGTTTTGAGGAAAATGGTTTGAAAAAGTTCTTTAAAAAGAAGACAACAGAAAACGTGTTTTTTTTTTTTTTTTTTTTTTTTCTGATTATATTTTAAAGACATTCCCCGACATTGTTATTGTGCTGTATGTGTGACTCTTGGGGATTGAGAGACGATAGTAGAGCTGACATTATCCAGTCACTGACTTTGCAAAAACCAAACTAGTGAGTCCAAAAGCATTCACTGCATGATGAAGCCTTTAGAATACAGTTAGTAAGTTTAAGTTACCTTGTCTTAAGTTTTAAAATCATTGGTGTACCTGTAAGCCAATCACATAACGTTTGGTTGTGACGGGTGTTATACGGAGGCTCAGCCGCCTCCCACTTCCACTGTAAACACTGTAAAGTCATCTTTATTTATATAGCGCTTTAAACAAAATACATTGCGTCAAAGCAACCGAACAATATTCATTAGGAAATAATGCAAAAACAAAACTATTGCATCTTTAACCTTATCCTGCATGAGAGCAACCAAGGGAAACAATCACAATTATCGCCTTGCCGGACTTTGGCCTCCCCAGTTTCGACGATCGGTAACAGTTGTTAAATTAAACTTTTCCCAAAACCTGTCGGGAGTAGGGCCACAACATCACCTCCATTCAAAATGTGAAACAAACACTCATTGTTCGGGCTTTAGTTGGCAAATGCAGGGGATATTCTCCACAACAGAGCGAATAGCATCCCATGTCTCCGTGTTTGCTGTCATTTTTGTTTTCCCTAACCTTAACTACTATATCGTGGCTCTCAGCCCACCCTCTGTTCGTTGATTGGCTGGCTGGTTTGGAGCCTGCGGAAAACTGGGAGATACAGTAACAGAAGCGAACTGAAATTGAGCGGAAGTACGAAGTTTCATGTAGTCAGGCTATACATGACATGCCCAAACCAGAAAAACTTTTAAACAATTTATTATGAGTCATTTAGGGTCTTTGTGAATAAAAAAAAATGTTGATTGGTATCTGATATGTTATTATTAAGATATGTTTTAAAATCAATTATTATAAAACGATGCTGAAGGATATAGATTAAAGTGCTTTGAATTCCTAAATTTATGTAGATTGCTTTTTTTTTCTTGTCTCTCCCACAGATATTTCAGATGTGGATCCTTTATCCAGGAATAACTTTGAAAGAAGCATCGATTCAGACCATGAGAGTCCTGCTGCCCCAGCTAAGCGCAGATATAAGAGAGTGTTAAGTGATGAAGAAGAAGATAACTAGAAATATTAATGCAGCACAATACAATAATAAAGTCTGCAATCTACCTTTTTTTCTGAACTTTTGTAGTTACCCAGGAAATAACTGTTGGCCATGTTTGTGATATTTTACTATTTTGGAAAATCTTTGTGAATGTAATTTCAAAATGCTTTTTGGTTTAGAAACTTGTTGATACACCAGCATTCTCAATTAAGTGTCAGCAAAACAATAGTTGCTTTTTGTTTTCACATTTCTATAGGTTTTGGCACAGTGTTCACTATATAATTCTTTAACAGAGAAATCTTTTGCTCTTATGAGTTAACTGACTGTGCTCTTTTTTTATGTTAATAAAGTTTACTGTATGAAACTATCCGCTTTGTTGTAATATATTTAACAGAAAAAAGTTTGTATTTGGTGGTCATAATTGTGTTGCAGTGAGCCAATTTTAGCTAGTATAATGTATTGTGACCATTTGAACTATACGACTGTTGCAACTGCTGATTGGTCAGTTAAGGTACATGGCTTAGATATGATGTCAATAAATTGATTTTACAACCATTTCAACTAAAATAAGGTTATTTAATTTCAGTTTCTGCAATTGTCAACTTGGAATGTCCCCCTTTTTAAGCATCATTATTAGGCTACTGTAGCAAGCATTCGGTTTAACTAACTAAATTTTAGCTAAATATACATTGCCTCATGAATTCAAATGCAAATTGTTTACACTGTGGTTATTACAGTATTAGCCTTTCTAATATTGTCCTACTCCAAGCATAAAGAAAATGGAACCACCAGGGGCTATTGGTAAGTTTGCTACTTTGTTATAAGTAGCCCAAATTATGTTGTAATTGTCTGCAAAATTATATTGTTAAACCCATAGTCATAACTAACCTCCCAGAGAGGGCTCTCTTCAGTTTAGTGGAGCTGTTCATTTGGTCCTTTTCATGTTCAGTCACTTCAATCAACGTGTGACGAGTCTTGATCTCTAACGCTTTTTTTTTTTAAATAACAGTAAAAAAAGAAATGCATGGTGAGAATTAGGGGGATCATAGTAAGTAGCCTGTTCAAGAAGCTTTACCTGTAAATTTCTATAGCACTTTCAGGGCTGGCCCTAAGCATATTTTCTAAAATCCCTGTTTCTAATTTCGTCTAACCACCCCTCAACACACATTTTTTAAGATTTAAAATTGTATAGACTGCTGTTCAAATGTTTGGGATCAGTAAGATTTTTTTTTATTTTTATATAAAAGTCTCTTCTGCTCATCATGGCTGCATTTATTTGATCAGAAATACAAAATAAATAAAATTATATATTGTGAAATATTATTGCGATTAAAAATAATGTTTTAATATGCGTTAAAATATTAATTTATTCCTGTGATGCAAAGCTGAATTACTCCAGTCTTCAGTGTCCCATGTTCCTTCAGAAATCCTTCTAATATGCTTATATTCAATTATCAATATTTGAAACAGTTGTGATGCTTAATATTTTTGGAACCAGTGATATTTTTCTCAGGATTATTTGATGAATAAGGTTACAAAAAGAAGAAGAAAAAAAAAACATTTATTAAAAATATAATTTTTTGTGATACTGAAGACTAGAGTAATGATGAAAAATCAGCTTTGTATTAGAAGTAACTTAAAACATTTTTATAAGTGTTTACATTAGCTGTATGCTGTATTTTTGGTCAAATAAATGCAGCCTTGATGAACAGAATAGACTTAGAGGTGCATCTCAATACATTAGAATGTTGTCGAAAAGTTAATTTATTTCAGTAATTTAACTCAAATTATGAAACTCTTGTTTTAAATGAATTCAATGCACACAGACTGAAGTAGTTTAAGTCTTTGGTTCTTCAAACCCCAACAATTCACATCTCAACAAACAGAATACTGTGACATGCTCATTAACTCAAAAACACCTGCAAAGGATTCCTGAGCCTTCAAAATGGTTTTTCATCAAAATCGATTCAAGAATTTGAGTGAACTTAACCACACACAGTTGTGTCAAGGAATTTGCTGAACCACAGGCAACGTCAGAGGCGTCTTACCTGGGCTGAGGAGAGGAAGAACTGGACTGTTAACCAGTGGTCCAAAGTCCTCTTTTCAGATGAGAGCAAGTTTTGTATTTCATTTGGAAACCAAGGTCCTAGAGTCTGGAGGAAGGGTGGAGAAGCTCATAGCACAAGTTGCTTGAAGACCTTTCTCAGTCTGATGATTTGAGGTGCAATGTCATCTGTTGGTGTTGGTCCATTTAGTTTTTTGAAAAGTCACTGCACACGTTTATTGAGAAATTTTGGAGCACTTCATGCTTCCTTCTGCTGAGCAACTTTTTGTAAATGCTGATTTCATTTTTGTTGTGCTTGACTGGCCAGCAAACTCACCATACCTTATTGTCATGAAGAAAATGAGAAACGAGACAAAAATGTGCTGAAGGGCACTGTCAAAGAAACCTGGGCTTCCAGACCACCTCAGCAGTGCCACAAACTGATCACCTACATGCCACGCTGAACTGAGACAGTAATTAAAACAGAATGAGCCCCTATCAAGTATTGAGTACATGTACAGTAAATTAACATATACCTTCCAGAAGGCCAATAATTCACTAACTTATTTTTTTTTTTTTTTTTTTTTGGTCTTATGAAGTATTCAAATTTGTTGAGAGAGTGAATTGGTGGGTTTTTGTTAAGCCAAAATCATCACAATTAAAAGAACCAAAGACTTAAACTACTTCAGTCTGTTTGCATTGAATTTGCTTAATTTCTTATTTAATTTTTGTTTCACAATTTGAGTTAAATTACTGCAATAAATTACTGGAATGAACTTTTCCACAACATTCTAATTTATTGAGATGCACCTGTATTTAAAACATTACAAATCCTAATGATCCCAAACTTTGAACAGCAAAAATAAGTTTAACCATTGCTTTCAGAGAAATTTGTAATATCTTATATACTAAGAAAGGCTCATTAAACAGTCTAAATCTTGATGGTGTTTTTAATAATGAAACCTCTCATCAGCAATCAACATACATACACAAGTGCCATACACTGCAAACTAGCTTTTCTCTGCCTGCATCAGTGCTACAGATCTGCTCACCTCTATGCATCACTGACATCTATTGAGCACTCTAGGTTTTAGAATGCATATGCAATATCCCCCCACTTTAAATGCTATTTCATGCATACTGAGTTTTTTACACTGTTAAAGAGTTGGATTCCCATGCTAAACATGGACAAAGTTTCAAAAATTAAGTTGTACGTTTGAAGGAGTATTTTTTTTTTTTCAAAAATACTCCTTCCAGTTTGTCACAAGTTTCAGAAAGTTTTTTTCGAGTATGGCTCTGTGTGACGTTAGATGGAGCGGAATTTCCTTATATGGGTCCTAAGGGCACTTCTGCCTGCATTTCGAAGATGCTTGTTTTACAAACAAGGCCCAATTTGACGCCGGATTTGCATAGCGTTTATTTCTTAAGGATAATGCAGTCCCAACGAAAAAGGGTCACAATCGTGTGTTGGAACCGCAGGCGGTGAGTAAAACTTCTTCAAATTTCTCTGTGTTGTTAACTTAGCTATCGGCGCGTAAGCACACTGTAATAATAAAACCTTTGTAATCATCGGGAAGAAGGAGGCGGGAACCGGCGCACAATCAAACGTCATTTTAATAATTCAAAATAAACATAAAACAGCGCACCAGCCCCTCACGGACGACTGATGTGCATAAATAAAAAGCAAAACGTAAACTAAGATCCCAGGCCTGGTTCTCTCTCGCCCTTCACGGTCGTCGCTCCAGTTTTATATCCTTCCATCTCCTACGTGGGACTCGAAAGCGGTGGTGGGTCGCAGGTGTAGCTTATCTCCAATCACTACACCTGGCCTCACTCCTCGTTCCCACGTCTCTCGGCCCCGCCCCACTCGTTACATACCCCCATCGCCCCTCGCAGGTCGGGGGGTACCCTCGAGACTGCGCTCTACTCAACCCCACCCCCGCCCCCTTGCCTCCGGGGGGGACCGCTCACAGGAACCTGGGGGTAGGACAGACAAGGCGAGAGAAAAGGAGATGGAAGGAGGAGCGACAGGGACGAGAGAGGGGAGAGAAAAAAAAAAAAAAAAAATCCGGTTCCCAGACGCACTGCTGCTCGGCCCTCCACCAGCTGGGTGATCTCCTCCGCAGTGCCTGGCAGTGGCACTGGACGGCCCTCGGCGGACAGCACGACACTCCTCCGCCGCCCGGTGGACGGCGACGGCTCCTACGCTTTTGGGCAGCCGGCAGGAGTCCCCCCTTCCCTGTGTTACCCCCCCATTCAGGCGGACGGCAGTAGGCTCCGGCTCTCTGGCGAATGGCAACCGCCCCTCCACATCGCCCCCGACATCTCAGTCACAAGAGGATACCGGCCTGCTGGATCCTGTTGTGGCGAAGTCTTCTGTTACGTGGAGTCAGAGACGTTTGGATCCAATTGCAGATGCAGGTGTGAAATCAGATGCGGGTGTGTGTGTGCATTCAGTCCAAGGACTGAGGTAGGAAGGGAAATGTGGTTTGAATGAGTCCTGAGTGGAGTGCCCTCTACTGAAGCTCACAGGTGGATGATTGACATTACACAGTTCACTGTTGTTTTGAAACGTGAATGCTAGCTTAAGTAACACTATTGCTTGTGTGAACAGCACATTTGTGTATTTACCTGTAGTTCTGGTAATTTTTTCGGCAAACTAATGTGTTGTAGATGCGCACATCTGAATTGTAATGTGCTGATCTAACTGCAGGAAAAATCATCTCTGTTTCATGTTCGACAGACTCGGACAATAGTGGTTCAGACTGATACGGAGCAGTTCGGAATAAGGGAATAACCTTTTTGACAGGTCAGTGCTTAAGAAATAGTGCTGATGAACTATATATAAAATATACAATGTTTACTTTACAATGCTTAGTTGTAAGAATGCAATTTTTATCTTCCTAAGATACATTATTTCACATTATTGTAAGAACATTATTTCACATATTATTCAATAAATAGATTTTACTAGTATTAGGGTTCATATATTTAACTAGTACCATAAAAAGTATGTATTAGGCCCTGATGAGTACTGAATTGAGCTCTATTTTCTGTCTTTTTGCACTTAAATGGTCAAAAACACAGTTATGACAAGATTTCAGTTTTGACATGTATTCAAATAACAGTTGTGTGATACTTAAATGCTTAATGCATTACAATTTAACCAATCGAGTGTATATTTAGTGAACTAAAATCTCATATCAGTCTTCATCAGATGATTAAAGGTCCAACAAGGATCACACGAGCGAGTAAAACTATGATCGATCTGATAGTTACTAACAGACCACAGAGAATCATTAGAACTTATAATTTACTAACAGGGCTCTCTGATCACAATATGACCATGGTTGTACGGAAACTCACTAAACAGCGTTTACCCAAATTTACGAACGAAAGTAAACAAGAGAACCTGGGTATCCCCAAAACTAAGTTGACACAAGTTAAAAATGATTTAGATAATTTAGATTGGAATAATGTTTTACAATCAAATGATTTAGAAAATTGTTGTAACTCTCTGATGAAAAACCTCACAAATCTGATTGGGAAATATAGTAAGACATTCAAAGGCATGCAACGAAAAGCCTCCTTACCATGGCTGAATAATGACATTCGTCAGCTAATGAAAAAGAGAGACTATGCATTGAAAAAAGCGCTGCTCTCCAAAACAAATACCGATTTTCTCATCTTTAAAGGATTGAGAAATGCAGTAGTTAGAGAATTGCGTAAAGCAAAGACAGCCTATTTTATGCAATTGATTGAGGATTCGGAAGGAAATAGTACATCCCTTTGGAAGCACCTCAATAGCCTTACTAAACTTAAGCCTAGTCAACAAAAAACAATAGCTGAATTGGAAGTGAATGGAGTTATCAGCACTAACAATTCAGCTATTGCAAATGAACTTAATAATTTTTTTATTCAGTCTGTTGAGGAGCTTGCTAAGACATTTGAACCAGCAACCCTATCACAGACTACAAAGTCTGACCAATCAGATCTTTTTCAAATTAAAGAGGTTAGTCAGGAAAAAGTACATACAATTATTAATAAATTAAAAAAATCTAAGGCAAAGGATGTATTTGGGTTGGACACTGCCTTTATTACAACTCACTGCTCTGCTTTAATTAAACCTGTAACCCACCTTGTAAACCTTTCCATCAGAGTGGGCAAATTCCCACAAAGTTGGAAACAAGCCATTATTACACCGATTTTCAAGGCTGGCGCAAAGAATCAAGCAAGCAACTACAGGCCAATCTCAATACTGCCGGCTTTCTCCAAAATTTTAGAGAAAATTATCATAGAACAGTTAGTAGAACATCTTGAAGGTAACAAACTTATCAATTCTAAACAGTTTGGATTCAGAGCAGGGTATTCTACAGAAATGGCTAATTGCTACCTTACCGAGAACATTAAGAGTAAATTGGACAAGGGTAATGTTGTGGGAGCTGTGTTTATAGACCTAAAAAAGGCCTTTGACACCGTGAACCACAACATACTATTGAATAAACTTACCACCTTCAACTTCTCTGAACATGCTATCGGCTGGTTTGCATCATATTTGGAGCATAGAGAGCAACGTGTTAAAATAAACACCGAACTCTCAACATCATTAAAATCCACAATGGGTATTCCACAGGGCTCCATTTTGGGGCCTCTGCTCTTTAGTCTATATATAAACGACTTACCTACATGCTGTCAGTCAGCCAATTGCCAAATGTATGCTGACGATACAGTAATTTATGCTTCAGCTAGGACACCAACTATAGTAGCAGAGACCCTCACTAAGGAAATGGAGGGTATATCCCAGTGGCTTAAAGAAAATCATCTGACGCTTAACTTCAAAAAGACGGTATCTATGTGCTTCTCAATTAGAGGAAAAATTAAATGTACAATTAAAATAGATCAAGAAGCCATAGAGGAAGTTGAGGAATTAAAATTTTTAGGTATTATTCTGGATCCCCAACTCAAATTCAATACACACATTAACAAACTCTGTAAGACTGTGCGGACAAACCTAAACTGTTTTAGAATGATTAGGCATCATATACCTGTCAAAGCAGCTTTGCTGTTTTTTCATGCTATGATACTTTCTCATTTATCTTATTGTGTTACTGTATGGGGCCAAGCCTCCCAGACAACAGTCAAACCTATCATGTCATTATACAAACAAGCACTGAAAATAATGGATCAGAAACCAATTATGTGGCATCACTGTTTGATTGTACAGAAATACAAGCTTTTAAATTTTGAGAGTTTTATTAAGTTCTCCTTTCTTAAGCTGATTTTTAAATGTATAAATAATCAAGCTCCAGCCGTACTCTGTCCTTTTGTGACAAAAATAAACACAAGGGGAGTTGCCACTAGGAGAGCAGCGGGTGGCAACTGCATAGCAGAGGGGCGCAAAACCACTTTTGGCCACTCAAGTTTTTCAGTGATAGGGACCCATTTTTGGAATGATTTACCAACGGAAATAAAAACAGAAACCAACCTGAAAACATTTAATAGAAAGGTGAAACACTGGCTGAAAGAAAATCAAATATGTGGACATTGACTCATTTTTTGTTGCAATGTATTGTGTGTGCTGGATATGATGTGTTGTGTTGTGTAGTGTAATGTAGTCGGGATTGTGTAAAATGTTAATGTTAATGTTTATAAGGTATTTGTTGCATGATTGTGTAGTTTACACTACGTAGTTTTTTATGTTTTTAGAAAGGCCTGACCAGGGACTGGGGTTGCAAATTAGCCTATTGGCTAGAAACCTTTTATGCAACACATTTACACATTTTGTTATGGCTTTGTCTATGATAATTATGTATGTAACAATGTGCGCTGCATTGTCCCTGATAAATAAATAAACTAAAAAAAAAAAAAAAAAAAAAAAAAAAAAAATGTAGTTCAGTAAAACTAAACAATTCAAATGAATAAAATATGTCTAAAACTATATTGCAGTGTATTCGTCAGACTAAGACTGAATAAAAATTTCCTGTCAAAATTAACAAAGGTTAAATGTCTAACATTATGGAAATCAGGATGTGTACACCAAATTATTTGTATTGTTCGGAATATGCTATTGCCAAAATTTTGTAGTTCAACAAAGTATTGGAAAAATTAAGGCAAAGCATTGAAAGTCATTCAAGCTATTGCTCTATTAACAATATAATTAGCTGTGTTATTTTTCATTAAGTACTAAGTTTAATTAAATAAATTTCAAGTTTCATTCAGTATATTCAAAATTTCATTCCATATATTCTAGTTTCACTCAATATATTCAGACTTTTATTCCAAATATTCAAGTTTCCTTCCATAGATTCGAGTTTCACTCAATATATTCAGACTTTCTTTCCATATATTCAAGCTTTAATTCCATATATTCAGAATTTAATTTCATATATTTAATAATTTCCTGAACGGAAGGCCATAATATATATATTTTAACACAAATAGTGGTGTTTTTTATTCAAAATGGCAAATTAAGACAAAATTCAAATAGTTTTCCATAACTGACATTTTAACATGTTGTAACCATTTGCACAGGTAATGTTCCCAGTTCCCAGGAATAAGTCATAAAACTAATTAATTGTCTAAAAGACTTGAATTATTGTAGCATACTATACAGTACTGCTGGTGAAGAAGCACTCATGCTGGGAATTACAGAATATCAAATCCCAACATCTGATATCGAACCAGACATGATCACTTCTTATATCTTTTATATTTCTACAGCAAAGTTATTACATTTAACTGCAATCAAATTTCTAACTCAATTAAAATCAGAGCTTCCCTTGATAAGACACCTCTATGGAATAACAATACATAGATTGTTACTGTAACACTAATATCAACCCAATAATTCTAAGAATGAGAAAATAAAATACATGAAGGTAAAGACATTAGGAGAAAGAACAATGATGAAAGAACATCATTGACTGGACTGTGCTTATACTCTCATCTTGTGACTCTCCTTCACTGCAGCTCTGGGTCATATTAACAGATATGACCCAATAAGCATGATTCTCAGACAGAAAAGCTGAAAGAATATCTCCCTCTTTCTTGTTCTAATTTGTAGATAATGAATAGACACTTATTCTCACAGGATCCACATGTGATCACAAGATGAGGAACTGGAGAGACAGGATACAAATTTACAGATCCATTATTATGAATAAATTTTTTTTATGTAAAACTTGATAGTGATGTTGACTGAAGAGACTAAACGAATCCAAGGAAAACAAAAGAAAAATCAAAGACTTAAAATATTGTGGTTGCACAAGCATACCCCTTCGTAGAACAAAAACATTTTGTTTAATAAAGCAGACAGCATTTTTTTTTTTTTTTTTTTTTTTTTTACTGCTTTTCCTTTTTAAAGAGCTTCAGATTGGTCACATTGTCTGGGGGATCTTCTGAAGATCTTTATGCCCTCTTCATGTAAATCCAAAAGGTTTCAATTTATGTATTTAAATTGTTTATTTGGGTCTGGGCTCTGACTGGGCTTTTCTAAAATTATGTTCTTATGAAGTAATTCCTTGGTTAATTTGTGTTTGAGAATATAATTACGCTGAAAATTATTATTATTATTATTATTTTACCCTTTTTTGGTCTCCCCTTGTTTATGATGGCTTGCATGAAATCAGTGGCACATATAATGTTTTTGGGAAAGCTTTTGTATTCTTCTTATTGAGATCTTTTCACAATGTGATCCCAACATACTTTTAAGATTTTGAATTGTATTAGTTAATTTTTCAGTGTATCATCCCCCATAATAGAATAGTGTGCACACTTAGGCTACCAGGTAATCCCCCCCCCCACCCACCCAAAAAAGCAGTTTTTTTCTTGCAAGAGATGGTGCCTAACAGTGATGCATTGTAACAATTTATTCGTAAAACATTCCTAAACTGCAACCCTGTATAGGATTACTTCAGGGTGTGGGAGGAACCTGTCATGCACATCTATGAGGTAATACACTGGGGGTTTGGTTTGGGGTGCTGGTATTGAAGCAAGACGCCTCATGGGTCTCAAAGAAAAGCTGGATCAGTGACTGTAGTGTTGTTGTAGTCATGCATACCCTAATGATGTGGACGGCTCTTGTCTTTCTAATTCTTACATTCTCATCAGTAGCAGTTTCACGTGAGTATTTCTGTACTTTATATACTTTATATACAGAAAAAGTATATAATTATTAATTAATAGTAATATTAATATTTTAAATACAAAAATAGATACATTAAAGAAATACCTCTCAGTAAATAAGTAAATAATTAAGATTTGTAAAAATGTATATCTTCTTTTAGAATATTTGGATTAATCCCACAGCTGAAAAAAACAGTTGCATTATTTTAAATACCAATATTTTAAACAGCTAAATTTATTACAAATTTTATTCCAATGAATAACCACAAGGCAGTCCAACTTGAAGAGATGTAGATAAGCAGTTGAACAACCTTTAAAACTTTATACTACTGCCCTCCAATGTATCCTTTTATTAATGAGCAATCTTGGCAAACTTTGATATTAGAACTAGTAGTTGTATGGCCAGGATGATTAATGCTATTATTAAGAGGAATAAGGCTAACTATTCAAGGATAATTGGCCTGTGATTTTATTTTGAATAATGTTTGGTGCATGATGTCAAATGTTAAAGAACACCTTTGATTTCCTGGAAATGTATAGCTTTGAATAAAAAATATTTGCCAAATTAATAAAATGTGAATTTAATGCATCTTAAAATTTAAAAATAAACCACATATAATTGCTTCTAAATTGCAATCAGATTAAAAAAAAATATGAATGAAAGTTTGACTATGTAAGAACTATGTGGGAGCTTGATTCATTCCAGCAGTGGGGATTACAGTGGTACCCTCAGCTGAAAGTCACATGAAAAGGATTAAGTGGGATTGTGGAGGTCGTGTGACTCTGTTTGCCAACCCTCACATTCTCTTGCTTTTTTTCATTGTAGACCTTTTCTTTTTGTTCACTTGTAAACTTAAGCCAACCTCTAGCAACTGAACTACCCTATTACTTCAACTACCTTATGAAATTACATTAAATATTTATTATACTATATATATATAATTTAGAGTCTATATATATATACAGTCATGCCCACAAATATTGGCACCCTTGGCAAATATGATCAAAAAAGGCTGTGAAAATTCATCTGCATTGTTAATCCTTTTGATTTTTTATTTAAAACATTCACAAGAATGTATCCTTTCATTGGATAATAAGAATTTAAAACGGAGGGGAAATATCATTATGAAATTAATGTTTTTCTCAAATACTCGTTGGACACAATTATTGGCACCCCTAGAAATTCTTATGAGTAAAATATCTCTGAAGTATATTCCCATTCATATTCACAATTTTGAGCACTCCAGCATGATTATAAACATGAAATTATACAGCCATTGCTTTCTGTTTCACAGAAATATAAAGCGGAGGGAAAACAAAGCCCAAATGCCCTTAATCATCCATCACAATCAGAAAAACCAAAGAATATATTTCTGATGTGCAGCAAAAGATGATTGAGCTTCACAAATTGGTGAAGTGGCTTTAAGAAAAGAGCTAGAGCAGTGACAATTCCCATTTCCACCATCAGGACAATAATTAAGAATTGCCAATCAACAGAAAATGGTAGAAAACTGCCTGGAAGAGGTCGTGTGTCTATATCATTCTAATGCATGGTGAGGAGGTCAGTTTGAGTGGCTAAAGACTCTCCAAGGATCAGCTGGAGAATTGCAGAAAATAGTTGAGTTTCTGGTTCAGAAAAACTTTAAAAAAAAAATTGTCAAACAGAACCTACATCAACACATGTTGTTTGGGAGGGTTTCAAGAAAAGTTCTCCTAGCTCATCCAAAAACAAACTAAAGCATATTCAATTATCAGACACAACTGGAACTTCAAATGGGACTGGCTTCTATGATCAGATGAAACTAAAAATTAGCTTTTTAGCAGTAAACACTCAAGATGGGTTTGGTGAAAACAGGGATAAAAAGTAACCCATGTATACAATGAAATATACAGCTGTATTTTTGATGTTGTGGGCCTATATTTCTGCTGGAGGTCCTGGACATCTTGTTAAGATACATGGCATCATGGATTCGATCAAATACCAACAGATAAAAAATCAAAAAGTGACTGACTCTGTTAGAAATCTTATAATGGGCCATGTTTGGATCATTCAACCGTACAATAATCCAAACACAAACCTCAAAAACAACACAGAAATGGGTCACTGAGCTTAAAACCAAGTTTCTGCTATAGCCATTCCAGTCCTCTGACCTGAACCCTACAGAAAAGGAGAGGAGTGAACTGAAGAGGAGAAGCTGGGAATCTGAAGGGTCTGGAGTGATTCTGGATGAAGGAATGGTCTCTGATCTCTTGTCAGGTGTTCTCTAACCTCATCAGGCATTATAGGAGACAGTTTTGAGCTGTTAAACTGGCAAATGGAGGTTTAAAAAATAATTCAATAAAAGTGTGACCTTAATTGTGGACAATGTGTATTAGAGAAAAACATTTATTTCATTATGATATTTCCCCCCATTTTAAATTCTTATTATCCAATGAAAGGATACATTTTTGTGAATTTTTCAAATAAAACATCAAAAGGATTAACAATGCAGATTAATTTTCACAGCCTTATTTGATCATATTTGCCAAGGGTGCCAATATTTGTGGGTATGACTGTGTGTATATATATATATATGTATATATATATATATATATATATATATATATATATATATATATATATATATATATATATATATATATATATATATATATACAGTGGGGATCGAACGTTTGGGCACCCCTTGCAGAATCTGTGAAAATATAGTAATTTTTTGAGTAATTTTCAAAAAATAAGAGAGATCATACTAAATGCATGTTATTTTTTATTCAGTACTGTCCTGAGTAGGATATTGTACATAAAATATATTAACATTTAGTCCACAAGACAAAAAAAATGCTGAAATTATTAAAATAACCCCACTCAAAAGTTTGGGAACCCTTGGTTCTTAATACTGTGTGCTGTTACATGATGATCCTCGACTGTCTTTCTGTTTTGTGATGGTTGTGCATGAGTCCCTTGTTTGTTCTGAACAGTTAAACTGAGCAGCGTTCTTCAGAAAAACCTTTAAGGTCCTGCAGATTCTTCAGTTTTCCAGCATCTTTGCATATTTGAACACTTTCCAGCAGTGACTGTATGATTTTGAGATGCATCTTATCAGACTGAGGATGTTTGAGGGACTCAAACACAACTATTTAAAAAGATTCAAACATTCACTGATGCTCCAGAAGGAAACAAGATGCATTAAGAGCTGGGGGGTGAAAACTTTTGGAATTTGAAGATCAAGGTAAATTTTACTTAATTTGTGTACCGGGAAACATACAAGTATCTTCTGTTGCTTACGAAGGGCAGAACTAAATGGAAAAAAATATATATTTCAACAAGATAAGAAAAATTTGGCCATCTTCATTGTGTTCACCCCCCCCCCCCCCCCCCCAGCTCTTAATGCATCTTGTTTCCTTCTGGAGCATCAGTGAATGTTTGAATCTTTTTAAATAGTTTTGTTTGAGTCCCTCAAATGTCCTCAGTGTGATAAGGTGTATCTCAAAATCATACAGTCACTGCTGGAAAGGGTTCAAATATACAAAGATGCTGGAAAACTGAAGAATCTGCAGGACCTTAAAGATTTTTCTGAAGAACGCTGCTCAGTTTAACTGTTCAGAACAAACAAGGGACTCATGCACAACCATCACAAAACAGAAAGACAGTCGAGGATCATCAGGTAACAGAACACAGTATTAAGAACCAAGGGTTCCCAAACTTTTGAGTGGGGTTATTTTAATAATTTCAGCATTTATTTTGTCTTGTGGACTACATTTTAATATCTTTTATGTACAATATCTTACTCAGGACAGTACTAAATGAAAAATAACATGCATTTAGTATGATCTCTCTTATTTTTTGAAAATTACTCGCATTTTCACAGAACCTGCAAAGGGTGCCCAAACTTTCGATCCCCACTGTATATATATGTATTATACCATTAATCTTTCATCTCATGTAGTCATATATATTAATAATAGATATTAGGTAGGGTTGATTATAGTGTTGAAGCAAGGGAATTAAATCAAGATAAATATGAATTTTACACATCTAAAGATTTCTAATAACTGGGCCTGTTGGCTGTTTGAAAAATGATGATATCGATAATTTCCCGTAGATGGGGTTTTAAAGAAGACATGTGAAATTTTAAGAAAAGCTGACTTTATTAATTTCTCATTACTGAAAACTTATTTTAATTCTCTTTCACAAATGCTCTTTTCATCTTTCTTGTAGAATCCAGAACACGCTTTGCACATTATCGTTCATGGAACTCACAAATGTATCCAGTTTGGAGGGATGGAGATCCTAGATACAGAGACTGTTGGAAAGGTATTTGAGCACATACAAGCATTCATGGACACTTTTACATTTAAATTATTATTATTTGATGTATTTTTTTTTGATTTTGCACCTGTCCAAGTCACTTTGCATATCTGTACCTTGATCTTTTTTATTGTTTTTTTTTTTAATGGGGAAATACTTTTTTGCCATAGGTGGAGAGTTGACATTTGAAGTCAGAAGTGATTCTCCTACACTGACAGGAGCCAAAGCCACTTTCAACATTGATGTTCACTTCCCTCAGAACCAGACAGTCCTTCCTGATGGACAGGTGGTGTGGGCACGAAACTGTACAATTAATGGTTAGTTATATACACTTCCATAATACAATACATTTGCAATATATATGTTTTTATTTTTGCACTACCATCAATCAAAAATGTGTAATATATAAAAAATAAAAATAAGCTTTTATACATTATTTATATTTTGTTTTAATATTTTTTTATGTATGCGTCACTTGTTTTTCCCTGAAATAAGCATTATTATTAAATATGTTATGAATTTGAATGTTAATATCGGCAAATAAAAGAATTTATATATATATATATATATATATATATATATATATATATATATATATATATATATATATATATATATATATATGTATTTGTGTGTGTGTGTGTGTGTGTGTGTCTTTTAGGAACATCATATAATATGGGCCAGACTGTATACGCTGATTCCAATATCCCTCAAAAATGGACAGGTGTCTTTCCTGACAGGACACCATTCCCTAAGATCTCCAACAAAAAGCCTCGCTTTGTCTATGTATGGAAAACATGGGGTAAGAGCAAGTTTGAACCTGTTGAATTATTCTTAGTCTAATATAGGTTAGAGCGGGGTAAATTGAGTCAGTTTTTACTTTGTGTTTAATGTGTGAACATGACAGTAATGGGTCCAACTTAAATATTTACATATTTAATATGGTACTGTAGTGCATCCTTGGGAATAACATCTTTTAATCTAAAATAAACTGCTTTCGGAATATGGCTTTCCAAAAAAAAAAGAAAAAAGTGGTCTCTTGGCGCAACTTGCCCCCAATGATTCGTAATTTGAGACTAGAGAAAGGATAAATCGAGCCACATGGAGTAAAAGTGAACTGAACATTCTATATCAAAGGAAGATAAATTCAATAAAAATGAAATGACTGGAGCCTTGTTGATGACAAGGGTTATTTTTATATCAAACACTGTACCAACAGGGTTACATTATCTAATAATAATATCATAAGGCATGCATAAAGTATTATACAATGCAAAATACATTATTTACAGATCATTAACTATTTATTTTACATTTTTTATTTTTTTTATTTTAGGTGTAGCTTGATGTTAGGGTGATGGTTAGGGCAACTGGTTGCTGAATTTTAGTTACTCTTGCATTGTTTCTCTCTTTCAGGAAAATATTGGCAGGTGGCCGATGGTCCCTCCTCTCAACTGACAATTGAAACAGATAATATGCCTCTTGGTTCTTACACCATGGATTTGGTGGTTTATCACTGCCGTGGAAAAGACAAATTTGTTCCCCTTGGTTATGCATCTACCCAGTTCTCCATCACTGGTGAGTAGTTTGATAACTGCACATATGTCTAGATATCCCTTATCCCTTGTCAACTCATCATAATTTCTTTAAAAAAAAAAAAACATTAAGCCTCTTTTGTTTAACTTACGTTGAGCTGAATTGGAGAGTAATCAATGTAACTGGAGAGTAAACCAATGTTGTCGTTTACTGTGTACTGTATATTCCTACAAGAATCTAATTAAACTTCCTCTTCTTCTCTAGACCAGATTCCTTTTGCAGTGATGATATCTCAGGTTGGTGACATCAATCAGGGTGACCAAAGCTTTATCCAGAACAGAGCTGTGTCCTTCAGCATTAATTTGCATGACCCTAGCCAATATCTCATTGGGTCAGACACCACCTTCAACTGGGATTTTGGTGACAATAGTGGAGCTCTGATTTCTCGGGAAACCACTGTTACCCACACATACCTTACAACTGGTTCCTTCAGGCCACAGGTGGTTTTGATGGCAGCTATCTCAACTGGTTGTCAGCTCAATCCAACTCCAGCAGCCACTGGTGTACCCTCTGTTCTTTTGACAGGTAGAATTTTCATATTGTATTTAAAGCTCATGTTTCATGGAATTTAAAAGATAATTCTCAGTTCAAAGAGTTTTTTGAAGAGCTATTTATCAGTCAGTGCCTTCTCTTTGACAGAAGAAACAACAGCAGTGGGAAATGTTGTGCTGACTGTTTCTCCTCAATCGGTTGAAATTGTTCCCATGGCAGAGGAAGGAGTTGCACCTGATCTCACTGTAGTTGCCAGTGACTTGGCAGTGTCAGCAACTGATGCAGTGGCAGAATTAGATAATACTGTTCAGGAGGTACCCACTGCTGCTGAAGACACTGCTGTGGCAGATGATGACAATACTGCTGTAGTTATTTTAGCCATGCCTACACCTGTTGAGGCTGGACCTGCGACAGATGTTCCTGCAGCTGGCACAGTCCCAGAAGGAGGCGAGATTATAATCAATCTGGCGGCCACAGATCTCACAGAACCTCCTGCTGCTGTAGTTGAAACAACCTCTGTTCAGACACTTATAGAAAGTGTGGCACTGACTGGAGATGCAATAATCATTAACACACCTGAGGCAGTGGTCATAGATGTCATAGCATCTGTTATACCTGTAGCAGAAAACATTGAAGCAGTTAATGAAGTTGCTGCTGGAGTCAACATGGCAACCGAAGCCAACAGTGGTGAAAAAAATTTACATAGACATCCATAAATTCAAAAATTAAAAACCAGTTAATTGTATCATATATTTAATGTATTTGCATTGGTGCTTAAATTGCAGGCATAACTAGCATACCTTTGGCAACAGTGAGTGAATTAGAAGCTGAACTGGTGGCAGGAACTGAAGCAACCCAGGCTGCTCTAGTCATTGCAAAGCGGCAAGCACCAGAAATGCCAGCAGAAGAAAATTGTATGATTTATCGCTATGGCTCCTTCTCTACAACTCTTACAGTAGTCCGTGAGTATTTTATTAATTATTTTATACACATATACATTTAAACAATAATACTAGACCTGAATATTGATCTTTTGTGCATCATTGTTTTTAAAGAGAAGCAAAAAGAAAAAGAAAGATTTTCTTCGTCTTCTTCATCTTTTTCGTCTTCTATGGCCGTCAATTGAACCGTATAGTAAAAAGTTGTGAAATTTGGCACAAAGACTGAGGACAGTCTGTATATTAACCACATCAAATTTTTAGTCTCTTACTCAAACCTACTAGCGCCATCACTTGTCCAAATTTGGTCATGTATGCATGAACTAGCTTTTCTGCATCAGAAACAGGTCATATATTTCGTAGCTTGGCAATGTTTCTAAGATGGAAGAATGCTGTTTTTGTAAGATGGGAAATATGGTTTTCAAAAGACAAGTTGCTGTTTAATATAACACCCAGATTTTTGACTGTAGAGGAAATAACAGTACATCCGTCTAGTTGCAAAGTGTAGTCTACTAGATTCGGTGTACTGTTTTTTGGTCCAATAAGTAATATCTCTGTCTTATCCGAAATTAATAGGAGAAAATTATTGGTCATCCAACATTTTAACACACTCTGTTAGCTTAAATAAATAAGAAGTATCATATGGTCTCACTGATATATTTAGATGAGTATCATCAGCATAACTTTTTAAACATTAACAATTTTTGTGTTGATTGTGATGGTCATTTTAGATCACTGTCCTGATGAAAGATCCAAACAAGGACCATTATAAGATTTCTACTAGAGACAATCAGC
Source organism: Carassius gibelio (assembly GCF_023724105.1). Taxonomy (NCBI): domain Eukaryota; kingdom Metazoa; phylum Chordata; class Actinopteri; order Cypriniformes; family Cyprinidae; genus Carassius; species Carassius gibelio. The sequence goes on from NC_068381.1 coordinate 20,768,769, forward strand.
TTTTGAATTTTTAACCGTTAGTATTTGCTAGAATCTTTGATCTGTATGAACAAGATGTCCCCTAGGCAGAAATGTAGGCCAACAACATTAAAGATACAGCAGTAATTAGAATGTCATGGAAAAGTTAATTTATTTCAGTAATTCAACTCATTAATTGTGAAACTTATGCATTAACCCTCTGGATTCGATTCACGCATATAAGTGTGATGAGGCATTTTCTCCTGATAACCCAAAAATAACTTAAATTACACTTTCAGTTTTGATCGTAAAGATAAGAGCAATATATCAATTGAATCTGTAAAGGGTCTACCTTTATTTGTATACAGACATAATAACAACAAAACTTTGTGCATTTATAAATTAAAGATGAGAAACGATGCACTGTCTGCAGCCTTGGTCTGCGGTGATCTTCATGTAGAAACGCATCATTAAAATGAACTGTAACTCAGTGACTACTCAACGAAAAGACATGAGAGATATATCTATAGAAAGCTTGGAATTTGTACTTTTATTGTCTACTTTGGGCATTTGTTTGCTACCGAAAACAAATATTCTGTCATAAAGTTTAACACTTGCTGACTTGGTGGCAGTGCACAGCATTTTGGTTGTCCACCTACTGTATGTAGACAACAAGCAGCTCACTAGGATTTTAACCCTCTGAGGTCTAAGGGTATTTTGGGGGTGCATGAATAGTCACAGTCAGTGATAATTTGGGGTGCAATGTCATCTGCTGGTGTTGGTCCATTGTGTTTTTTGAAAACCAAAGGACTGCACACGTTTACCAAGAAATTTTGGAGCACTTTCTGCTTCTTTCTGCTGACTAGCTTTTTGAAGATGCTGATTTCATTTTTCAGCAGGATTTGGCACCTGCCCACACTGACAAAAGCATCAAAAGTTGGTTAAATTACCAAGGTGTTGGTGTGTTTGACTGGCCAGCAAACTCACCAGACCTGAACCCCATAGAGATTTTTTTATTATTATTTATTGGTATTATGAAGTATTCTAATTTGTTGAGATAGTGAATTGGTGTCTTTTTATGTAAGCCAAAATCATCACAATTTTCTCTCATAAGGCTGCAGTTCTCTCGGTTGGTTGTGCATCTTTTTCTTCCACACTTTTTCATTCCACTCAACTTTCTGTTAACATGCTTGTATACAGCCTCTGTGAACAGCCAGCTTATTTGGCATTGAATGTTTGTGGCTTACCCTCCTTGTGAAGGGTGTCCATGATTGTTTTCTGGACAACTGTCAGATCAGCAGTCTTCCCCATGATTATGTAGCCTAGCCTAGTGAACCAAACTGAGTGGTTTTCCTCAGATTTATACTGATCTGAAACAGGAAATCATGGCTGGTTAATTTCATGTTCCTAGTGGTGTGCTAACAAATGTAAATATAAATGTAAATCTAAATCTTCAGAGATTTTACTCATAATTATTTCTAGTGGTACAAATAATGGTGGCCAATGTGTGTTAGAGAAAGTTAGATTTATGTAATTAAATTTGTGTGTGTGTGTATATATATATATATATTATATATAATAGTAGTATTATTGTACAAATATAATTTTTTTACACTGTATTTAATCAGAATTGTTTCAAAAAAGCAAATTTTCAAAGGCATGATTAACTATTCTAAATAATTCTAAGCCTACTCCAGACTTAGTTTAAATACTGTCTGGGAAACCACCCCAGTAAGTACTACATTACAGTGTGCATTCCAAGATAATATTTTATGTATGTAGAGTCTGGCCATCAAGGTTAGAGTGAACCACCCTCAGTCTGGACACTAAACTTCTGTCATAAGTATTCTGCATTTGTCTTTTAAATGTAAAACTTAGGCTACCAGTTAATCATAGGTTAGTAATTGAGTCTATGATGCATCCCAGAATCTGACCTACCAAAATTTATGGTAAGAAGCCAATACTGCTTTCACAAACATTGGGAAAGTCATGGCCTAATGGTTAGAGATTTGGACTTGTAATCCAAAGGTTAGAAGTTCGAGTCTCGGGCTGGCAGGAATTGTAGGTGGGGGTAGTGAATGCACAGCACTTTCTCCATCCTCAATACCACGACTGAGGTGCCCTTGAGCAAGGCACCCCAACTGCTCCCCAGGGGCCGCAGCATAAATGGCTCCCCACTGCTCTGGGTGTGTGTTCACAGTGTGTGTGTGTGTGTGTTCACTGCTGTGTGTGGGCACCTTGGGTGAGTTAAATGCAGAGCACAAAGTCTGAGTATGGGTCACCATACTTGGCTGTATGTCACTTTCATTTTTATATTATGATGTCTAAATGATACCTGTAAGCAGATCACATCTACTTAAGAATTAAGAATTGTGCTATTATAATACCTAAATACAACTCAAGTGTATTATATACACTATGAAGTTTAAAAAAGGCAGACATGTATATTCTTGTGAAAGATGTTTTCTCTGTTTGGGGGGGAATGGACATATTTAATGCATAATTTGTTTTTAAATACTTTACTATAGGTTAGGGGTGGATAATTTTAACATTGGTTTATTATTCATGCAATAATATATATTACTGTAATTACTATTAATACTACTATTAATAGTTTTCAGTAGCAGTTATTGCTACATGATAAAAACTTCATGGAAATGTGTATTCTATAATATATATTTTTCCTAATGTAGAGCAGTATACCCATTCATTCCCTAATTACAATATTAATGCTTTATATTCTACAAACATGTTCCCCATTGTTATCACAGAATAAGGCAGAATAGTGCTATAGTGTAATAAATGCTGTCAACTAGCACTGCACTATTCACATACTGTATTTATTACCTGGGTGTGTTCATTATATTCACATTTCATCAGTAAGAATGTTTCTGCTTTTTATTCAGCTGAGCTACAGCAATAGCTGGATGCCTCTGTCCATATTCGGGATTTCTTGTCTGGAATGTTATTAGTTATTACTTCTAAGAGTACATTTTGGACTTTCTGCATTAGAGCGCCATCTGGCATTGAGTATGAATGAAGTAGACCCTGCAGGAGAGTATTTGTGGAGCTTTGTATTGTTTGTAGCATCTTTTTGAATACAAATATAGACTACCTTGTCTCTTTGCATTTAATTCTAGGTTTATAATATTGTGTTCAGTTATGACAGTCAAGATGATAAAACTCTCTCCAAGATGATCCAGTGTTTCTATCACTATACTTGATTTGTAGATAAATATCAATGGTTTTGCATAAAAGGCCTTTATCTTGCTGGAGTTCAGTGCTGTTACTAAAACTGTTTTAAACTGTTAAAAGGAGAGACTCTATCACACAATAAACTATGCATAAATATTTATTTCCTTTGAACTTTTATATGTAGACAGTGACTCCATATTCAAGCATGCCATTCTGTGCACGAGATGCGCATAAGCACTTTGTGCTACACTGTAATGTGCCACACTTTCATGTTATGTCCCATTTATCATATGTTGCTGCCTTATTACTGTGCTATATGTCTTTTATGTCTTTTATAATTTTATATTATATATTTATATGTAAAAATATGTACTAGTTCTGAGAAAAATGGCATCAGTGCCTGTCTTCATGTGTTTAATATTCTCTACATATATGTTTTCTGACTTCAGAGGGGATAGAGAGTGTTGAGATTGTGGAGGTGAATAATGTGGTGATTCTGGCCACAGAGCTGGAGCAGAATGCTGTAGATCTTACAGTCACATGTCAGGGAAGGTAAATATTCCTTTGATTTGATTTATTTTATAGACTGTATATAGTCCTTACTGTTCTTAGCTGTAGCTGTTTTATAATAATCTTACATTGGTAATAATGATGACTGTGGTTGAACAAGAATTACCAAAGTTATTTTTATTGAATATTTTTTTTATATTTACTTGCCAGCCTGCCCAATCAAGTGTGCACCGTGATATCCGATGCAGACTGCACAAGCCCTGTTCAGGACCTACAGTGTAATGCTGTGACTCCAAACTCTGAGTGTCAGATGGTGCTGCGACAATTTTTCAACAACTCGGGCACCTTCTGTATCAACGTGTCTCTGACCAATGATGTCAGCTTGGCTGTAACCAGTGCAAAGCTCAGTGTGGCTATAGGCAAGTATTATAAATTCAAAGCATATCTAAAATAATAAAATGTTTTTATTTTTTGTCTGAACACACCCTATAAGCTCACAGCTTCACAATTTATCTTGTTAAAACTAGACACAAATTCAGCAAGGAACACAGCTGGAGCAACACTGGGAGTCCTTGTTTTTATTTGTGCTTTGGGGGCCATTGCTTTTTCATACAAGTAAGGCACCAATACACGTGGGTTTCATCAAAATAAATATTAAGTATATGTTATTGTATGCTGTCTAGTTAAATGTTAACAAAGTTTAAGTACATTAAAGTAACCCTCTATTTGTATTTTTTTTTTTTATCCAGGCGGTTGAAGGAATACCATGTAATGAGAGAAGATAATACAAGCAACAGTTTCAGCTCAGTGCCTTTAATGCTGTGGAACCTTCTGAGCCGGAGGTCCACTGCAGAGAGCCGCCCACTACTACTTGGGCGAGTGGTGTGAAAAGCTGTCCACTTCTGCTTTAAGTCATATTGCAAACTCTGTAAAATCTCTCAATAAGAGAATTAAATATGAACAATGAGGGCGTCATTGTATTGTTATGCCCCTGTATGCCTCACATTATCTAAACGATGTTTTATTGTATGTGGCAGTTACTGAATAATTACAGTGTATTTGTGTGTCGTCATAAAAAAAAGTTGCACATATTTCCTGTTCATGTTTAGCTTTTCTTGGGTTGCAATCATCTGACTTATTCCCCTTCAGTATTTGTTATATCCATAAGTGTCAGTCAAGAAATATAGAGTTGTAATTTTATCTATTAAAAATATAGTGCAAAATAGTGACAAACCAAATAGTTTACTTAAATTATTCACAGCACTCACCCCTTAACTATCAGTTATATGGATAATAGGGATTGTGGCTGGGAACACCTTTGGTTAATTATAATGTAAATGTAATCATTCTATAAGCAACACAAGTAACCTGCTTGATAGGAATACCAAACAACATCCTAGTAATCTCTAATGTCTTACTAGAGCCACATAGTAACATACTAGGAATGTTACAGTAGCATACTTTAATATTTCCCTTTCAAGTGAGGAAATTCCACAGATCTGATTTTCAGCATTTGTAGTTCCTTTGCTAAAATGGGGCAACTCTTTTTAATTAGATAATTATATACCTATTTACAAGCTTTTTTTTTTTTTTTTTTTTACTTTTGGAAAGTCTTATTAGTGAATTGATACAGTATATAAATACTCATACTCAAGTTTGAGTATGTCTGTCAGCCAATCAGGAATCTGAAAAAAGCACAGCACCACTACAACTTAAAATTACATAAAAGTTTAAATGATCTTGAGGAAATGAAAACATTATTGTCTATGTTATACTTTTAGTTAGACTTAGAAGTGATGGATTATTAGATAGTGTTGTTTCATGGTTTAACACCTTGGATGCTGTATATCGCAATGCTTAAAACACCAGTGGTTTTCAACCTGTGGGCCGCGAAGGTATTGCAGGTGTGCTGCAAATTACTAGTCAAGTCAGCTTTATTCATATAGTGCTTTAAACAAAATACATTGTGTCGAAGCAACTAAACAACAGTGTCTCAATAATGCAAAATGATAGTTAAAGGCAGTCATCATTGAATTCAGTGATGTCATCTCTGTTCAGTTTAAATAGTGTCTGTGCATTAATTTGCAATCAAGTCAATGATATCGCTGTAAATGACGTGACCCCAACTAAGCAAGCCAGAGGTGTCAGCGGCAGGGAACCAAAAGTCCATCGGTGACAGAACGGAGAAAAAAACCTTGGGAGAAACCAGGCTCAATTCAATTCCGGGCTGCAGCAATTTAAAGTTGTGCAGAAGAATCATCTGTTTCCTGTGGTCTTGTCTTGGTGGTTGTGTGAGACAAGGTTTTTAAAGGGGATCTGTATCTGGGGTTCTAGTTGTCCTGGTCTCCGCTGCCTTTCAGGGATGTAGAGGTCCTTTCTAGGTCCTGATCCACCATCTGGTCTGGATACGTACTGGATCCGGGCGACTGCAGTGACCCTCTGATGTGGATACAGGCTGAATCTGGTGGCTTCGGTGACCTCGGAATGAGAGAGAAACAGACTAATATTAGAGTAGATGCCATTCTTCTAATGATGTAGCAAATACATTGGGTGTTATGGGAAGTGTTCCCGGTTCCGGTTTACCTAATTAATGCAGTTTAAAAATAATTTAAGGGATTTGGATATTAGAAGCATATATTAGTGTGTTATGTGTAAGCCAGGTTAAAGAGATGGGTCTGCAAGACTGCAAGAGCGTGTCTGCCTCCCGAACAATGTTAGGTAGGTTATTCCAGAGTTTAGGCGCAATATAGGAAAAGGATCTGTCACCCACAGTTAAGCAAGGCAAGGCAAATGGTAATTCAAAGTGCTTTACATAAAAGAAAGTAAAATAATCATGAAGAAAAAAACAAAAATAAAACAAGCAATTTTAAAACTTTTAAAATGATTAAAACATTTAAAAACAGTTAGAAAATGATAAAAAAAAAAAAAAAATCAAACAGTGAAAATATAGTGCAATCTGTACGGACATTGCACAATGCTCATTCAATAAATGCACAGCTAAACAGATGGGTTTTGAGTCTAGATTTAAATGTGACTAGTGTTTTAGCACATCTGATCTCTTCTGGAAGCTGATTCCAACTGCGGGCAGCATAGTAACTAAAGGAGGACTCCCCTTGTTTTGTGTAAACCCTTGGTATTTCTAACTGACTTGATCCTAGTGATCTGAGTGGTCTGTTAGGTTTATATTCAGTGAACATATCTGCAATATATTTCGGTCCTAGGTCATTTAGTGACTTATATACGAGTAAAAGTACTTTAAAATCAATCCTAAATGTAACTGGAAGCAAGTGTAAGGACCTGAGGACTGGTGTGATATGCTCAGATTTTCTGGTTCTAGTCAGAATCCTGGCAGCAGCGTTCTGGATGAGCTGCAGCTGTCTAATGGTCTTTTTGGGAAGGCCAGTGAGGAGCCCATTACAATAGTCCACCCTGCTGGTGATAAAGGCATGAACAAGTTTCTCCAAGTCTTGACTGGAAACAAAATATCTAATTCTTGCGATGTTTTTTAAATGATAGTATGCTGATTTAGTTACTGCTTTGACATGACTACTGAAACTAAGGTCTGTCTCCAGAATCACACCAAGATTCCTGACTTGATTTTTAGTTGTTTGACCCCTAGAGTCAAGGTATGCATTCACCTAGAACACTTCATGTTCTGGGGAAGTCGTGGCCTCTCTCCACCTTCAATACCATGACTTAGGTGCCCTTGATCAAGGCATCGAACCCCCAACTGCTCCCCGGGCGCCGCAGCATAAACGGCTGCCCACTGCTCTGGGTGTGTGTTCACAGTGTGTGTGTGTTCACTGCTCTGTGTATGTGCACTTCGGATGGGTTAAATGCAGAGCACAAATTCTGAGTATGGGTCACCATACTTGGCTGAATGTCACATCACTTTCACTTTCCCTTTCATCATTTTTTCCAAATGCAATGACTTCAGTTTTTTCCTTATTTAACTGAAGATAGTTCTGGCACATCCAACTATTAATTTCATCAATGCATTGGCAGAGGGAGCAAATGGGGCTGTAGTCATTTGGAGATAAGGCTAGGTAAATCTGGGTATCATCAGCATTGCTGTGGTTGGCAATTTGGTTCTTTATCATTAACAGTGTCAAACGCAGCACTGAGATCTAGCAATACCAGCACCAATATTTTGCCAGAGTCACAACTTAAGCGAATATCATTTATTATCTTAATGAGTGCTGTCTCTGTGCTGTGATGTGGTCGGAAACCAGATTGAAAATTGTCCAGGTATCCATTTGAGTTTAAGTATTTGTTCAGCTGATTAAAAACTACCTTTCCTATAATTTTGCCTATAAAAAGAAGATTAGATATTGGTCTGAAATTGCTCAAAATTGTGTTATCAAGATTAGTCTTTTTCAGGAGGGGCTTAACAACTGCAGTTTTTAGGGAGTTTGGAAATGTCCCAGAAAGAAGTGAGGCATTCACCACTTCTAAGAGATCTGCTTTTAAGCAGTCAAGCACAAGTCAAGTCCATAGTTTTTGTTACATCATCAATACAAGTTGTTCTGAGGTTTTGGATATGCTAAGACATTCGGATACATCAGGAAGATAACTTACAAAGCAGTCTTTTGTGGCAGAAGTGATGGTTCTATCATACTTGTAACAAGAGGTAGAATTGACAATTTTGACTATGTGAAGTTTGTACAAAACTAAATAATGATCTGAGATATCATCACTTTGCTGCATAATTTCAATACCATCAACATCAATTCCATGTGACAGTATTAAATTCAGAGTATGATTTCGACAATGAGTAGGTCCTGAAACATGTTGTTTAACCCCAATAGAGTTCAGAATGTCTACAAATGCTGATCCCAATGCATCTTTTTCATTATCAACATGGATATTAAAATCACAAACTATGTGATATCTAGGTGAAAGAGTCTCTATATGCTGAGAATTAACTGACCTCTGTGACGGGAGGCAGCTATCAGACGGTCAGTTTAGCCAGTCTGTCTGCTTCCTGACCTGGGCCCCAGTTAGTCCAGTATAAACTCTAAGACTATGTGCTATATTTCTAGAGAGAAGAGCAGCGCCACCCCAGGAGGAATGAAGACAATCTCTTTTCAACAGGTCAGGTCTGCCCCAAAAGCTCATCCAATTGTCTATGAAGCCTATGTTATTCTGCGGGCACCACTTAGGCCTCCAGCCACTGAGTGATGACAGTCTGCTATGCATCTCGTCCTCATTTAAAGTTTGGATTCGTGTCTCTAATTCAGAAAATCTTCTCTGTCAGCCTAACTATTTCCCTGCATTTATCACATGTGAATACATGTGGCAAACTGTATATGTGGCAAGCGGTGCAAATAACAATAACAGGAGAAGCCATTACTCACCGTGCTTGATGAAATATTCTTACCACAGTTGTTTGATGAACTTGTGAAAAACTGGAGCCAAAAAGAAATAAAATAAATAATAATATTGTTCATATATGTAAAAATGTCTAAGTCATAACATAAAACATAATTTCATATATATAATTAAATAATAAAAAATAAGTATTACAAATTATATAAACTGTAACTATGCTTCCACTATTCGAGCTCACTGATTGGTTTAAGGAATTTATTTTTATATAATTATTATTTAGATAAACATTTATCTTAGATGTTTTAGCAGTTGTGCCATGTGGTGCCAGCCCAATTTATTTTCTGTTCATTGCCAGTTCATTCAATAAAGACAGTTAACAATCTAGCTTCTGAGTACTAAGTTATTAACCCAACAATAGCGGGGTCAGTGAATTTTTTTGCAGTAGGGTGTGCAAACATATGTGTTTGTGTGGGCCATGAGTTGAAAAAGGTTGGGAACCACTTCTCTACACATAATTGGGCATGTGACAGCTGTTTAGTCTTCTCTACCCACCCAAGGGACAATCCATTGCTACTTAATGATATACAAAGCATGATATACAATATATTAGGTCTCTGTCTCTGAGGCCTATGTCTCTCTATGTCTGTTGTTTTATTCAACAAAAAGCTTTTTGACTTTCTCACTTTGTGAAAATATGATTTCTAGCTTAGGACCCCCAAAACTCTAAACAAGCCCTTGGATCTGAAGATAGGAATAGCTGAGTATCAGTTCACAAAATACTATACATGATTATGGTATTCTTCTACTTACTATTTTGGAATAAATGTGTAAAAAAAAGAAGAAGAAAAAAACAGCTTAAAAATACATATTGATAAGATATATTCTTTGTTTTGGGAAACCTGTACAATCAGTTTTTGGTACTTCATAAGGTTGCATTCTTTCCCCGCTGCAGGACCTGTACATCTCCAGAATGATGAAAAGGGCAGGTAACATCATCAGAGACCCGTCTCCCACAACCTGTTGGCACTTCTACCCTCAGACAGCTATAGATCTCTGGGACTCAAACCCTCAACCTTCGGGATGCAAGTCTTACTCTCTAACCATTAGGCCAAGACTGCCCCCATACATATCTGTATTGTTGTGGTTTCCAGGAACTCTGGGTACATACATATACATATTGACATAGAGAAATTGACATCATGGTGCCAGGACAACTGTCTCTCTCTCTGAATGTGAGCAAAACTAAAGAACTGATTGTGGACGTCAGGAAGAGACTGCAGCAGCCCTATATTCCTCTTATGATCAGCGGGACCCCTGTGGAGAGGGTGAGCAGCTTCAAGTACCTTGGTGTAAACATCTCGGAGGACCTGACTTGGAATACTCACATTCATACACAGGTTAATAAAGCCAGGCAAAGACTGTACCATCTGCGACAGCTGAGGAAATTTAGGGTCTCACCAGCAATCCTGAAAACTTTCTATTCTGGAGCTATAGAAAGTGTATTGACTCAGTGTATCTCAGTGTGGTTTGGGAACAGCTCCAGTCAAGACTGCAAAGCCCTGCAGAGAGTTGTGCGCTTAGCTGAGCGCATTTCAGGGTCTGCTCTCCCCTCTCTGCAGGACATCTACCTCAAACGCTGCAGAAGTAGAGCTGCAAAAATCATCAAAGACTCCACCCACCCCAGTAATCATATTTTCACTTTGCTGCCATCTGGTAAGCGCTTCTGTAGCCTGATGGCAAAAACTGAGAGACTCAGGAGGAGTTTCTTCCCCCAGGCCATCAGGCTCTTAAACTCTAAACCAGCTTCTTAACATCCTCATGCCTCCACTTAATGTTCACTTTATCTTTTTACTATATTCACTACCTCACATAGACACACTGACAGTGTCGTCCTGTTTTGCACATTTGCTTCTTGTACATTCCTGGGTATCTTAATATTTAAGACTACAGTAAAATGCATATATGCACATTGTACATCCCTGTACATCTTAATATTTATGACTACAGTTTACATTCATGCACATTATTTTGCGTTCTATATTTAATTCTACAATATACATTTTTTATATTTTATTCTTATATTTGTATTGTTTACTTTTATTTCATTCCTACATAGCTTTATTTATGTATATTTTCATCTGTGTTGTTTTCTTTAATAATTGCACTGTCCATGGAGCGGACCTGACTCACATTTCACTGCTGGTTATATATGCTATATATAATTTTGTATGTGACGAAGATCTTGAATCTTGAATCTTGAATCTTGAGCTCCTGGAAACCACAACAAATTCCTTGTGCGTTTGTGCACTCTTGGCAAATAAAGTTCATTCTGATTCTGATTTTAATAATTACTTAATTCATTACATTGATAATGTATTTATTTTTTATTAATTTTTTTAAGTCTAAGTAATGTTTATTTAACCTTAAACATTACAATAAGTATAACTTACATTAAGTTACCATTAAGTATAACTAACTTTTACATACAAATTAATAGTCTATTCAAAACTATTAAATTGATATTTTACCCAAAAATTATTCTGTCATCTATATTTAGTTCTCTCTCTGTTTTTTTCAGATTACAGTTAGGGTTTTTCCAAATCGGAAGGCTACATCCTATAAAACAGCCTTCAGTGGTGTTTGATGACATGGCAGCTGTGGTATGCAGCCTTTCAATTTTCCTTCATAAAATAAACTTCAAACATTTGCCAACCTGCAGTGATGCAAGTGTCGAAGTCAAGGTAAACAAGTAATGACGTTGCTCTCATAGGAGCACTGTCTTCTCCTTTCAAGGCAAAACTGGAGTTTTTATTGCGCTATCTCTGCATAAAACCTCAAGATTGTCAGGCTGATCCAATTCTGCAAAGCTGGATTATGCCATACCATGCTTTTGCCACGATAACATAAACTGTGGCTCAGAAACCCACACATCCAACATATGGAAGTAATTTACCTATGACATATTCAGAAGATTTAGTTTGTTTAATTACTGTTTTGATTTAAACAGGTTTTGTAAATACATGGTTCCTAATATTACAACTCCCTACCCAGGACTGAAAGTATCTGATGGTCTTCATTGAAATAACTGCCTTAAACCTTTAAGTCAAATAAGTGACTCGAGGGTTAATGGTCAGTCTCTCTTTGCCTGACTGAAACAAAATAAATGTGTGGACCTTTTACATTGGCAGAGCACAAAGCTTTCCATTATCCACAGTCATAACATGTGGACAGACTTTAACAAAATCCTCCTTGCATTGGCATTCAGCAGCATTTGCTGAAATGTCCTGCCTTGCCAGGACATCCCTGTGCTAAATATAAGAATGAGATTAATGAAGATTGTTTTATATGAAACCATGGTCCTTGTGATTCAAGTTATAGATCATTTTCAGTTTCTTGCTCAGAATGTTGACAGATCGTTTCGGTTCATAAGACATCAATATATTGTCAGAAGCCACAGGTATTCATTTTGTATTGCTTTTTTGTATTGACTTGCATTTTATGAATCACCAAAGACCTTTTTTAGCTAAAAATCTTTACAGTTCTACTAAAGATAAAAAATCACCTACACCTTGAATGGTCCGAGGTGTTTTTTGGTTGAACTGTTCAGTGTGCTTTTACAGTTTGTGCCTCAGTTACTAAGGCAGCAAAAAATAAATCTTTATTATCATCTCTATCACGCTCACGTGGCGTTGATCTTTATGAAATTCTGTGTGTGTGTGTGCATTTATAAACTCTTGTTACTTTAAACTTCTGATATATGGCTTTCTGAAGGCAAAGACATAAAGTGCATCCACAGAAAGACAACGGTCAAACACACAGGTGTGTTCACTTGGGAAGGAATTATTTTAAATGAGGGATATTGTGACATTCCTGGAAGAAAACTGTGTTCGTTTGAAATAAGAAACAGTGCTGACTGATATCCCTTTGGAGTGGAAATTGTGCTTTGTATCTTTGTAGAGATTTTCAAAGCACTTTACGCACTGTAGAAAGATGAAAGTCACAATTTTGCTTTTATTCATTGCAGTAGCAACGTATCCTGCTAATGTTAGATCGTCATTTTGCACAGTTGCCAAGTACTCATGTCCACATCAGGTACAGCCAAATTAATCTGACAGATTCACCATGTCAGTAAACTTACAAACTTGTGCTCACATTATTACACATGTAGGGAAAACCACTTTAAATCTGAAAGAAACATCACTACTAATCCCTTCCGGGTTTCCGACACTAGACTAGGTAAAACTCTTCACCACCAGCCAAGGGTATTTCCTATGATGAATTAATCTCCATCCACCGGGAGTTGTGTGCACACTGCCACATCCATGTACCCTGTCTGACCTAAAAAAAAGTCTGTGTAGAGCAGGGGCTGGCAAACCACAGCTCCAAAGCTGCATTGGGCTCATTCATCCCTCTGCAGTGGCTCTCTGTAGCATCGGCATAGAATATGCAAGGGACTGTCCCCCAACTTTTAATAAAATTTAAACTCTTCTCCTTTACTTTTCGGGTTTTCAAGGGCCAGTGTTAATAAATCTAGATTTAAGTTAAAAGAGACGAGAACATTTTATTCACATCCTAAATGATGTGAACATTACAGAGCACTAAACTCACTCCTCCAGTATCAGTTTCATTAATACTCGAAGCTGAAGAGCACTTTTGCGCAGTAAGTCCAAGATGAACTCATAGTAGTAACTGGCATGCCAGGAAATCCCTAATATGGACAAATGCATCCAGCTATCACTGTAGCTAAGCTGAATAACAAGCATTAGCCATAACTGATGAAACGTGATACACAAGGGAAAACACAACTTAATATAACGGTGACTGAACAACGAGTGCAATCATTTGCAATCATCTCAGTGATATCGCTGTAGATGAAGTGACCCCAACTAAGCAAGCCAGAGGCGACAGCGGCAAGGAACCAAAACACCATCAGTGACAGAAAGGAGAAAAAACCTTGAGAGAAACCAGGCTAAGTTGGGTGGCTAAGTCTCCTCTGGCCAGATGAAATCAGCAGTTCAATTCCAGGTTGCAGCAAAGTCACATTGTGCAGAGGACTCAACTTGTTCCTGTGGTCTTGTCCTGGTGGCCGTCTGAGACGAGGTCTTTACAGGTGATCTGTATCTGGGGCTCATCTATTTGTCCTGGTCTCAGCTGTCTTTCAGGGTGGTAGAGGCTCTCTCTAGGTGCTGATCCACCATCTGGTCTGGATATGTACTGGATCCAGGTGACTGCAGTCACCTTGTGATCTGGATACAGGCTGGATCTGGTGGGAACGGTAACCTTGGAATAAGAGAGAAACAGACTAATATTAGCGTAGATGCTATTCTTCTAATAAAATAGCAAGTACATCGGGTGTTATGGGAAGTGTTCCCGGTTCCGGTTTACCTAATTAATACAGCCTAAAAATAATTTAATGGATTTTAATATGACATGCTTGTTAGTGTGTTATGTGTAGGCCAGGTTAATGAGATGGGTCTTTAATTTAGATTTAAAGACTCATTATACCATGGTCAGTTTTCCTTAATCATCCTTAAGCATAAAGGAGCAACTGTATTTAAAATGCTAGAAAAAAGAGAGTCCATAGTTTCTGTTACATCATCAAGTTGTTTTGAGATTTTGGATATGCTAAGGAATTGGGATACATCAGGAAGATTACTTACAAAGCAGTCTTTTGTGGTAGAAGTGATGGTTCTACCATACTTGTAACAAGAAGTAGAATGTACAGTTTTAGCTATATGAAGTTTGCACAAAACTAAATAATGATCTGAGATATCATCCCCTGGCTGCATAATTTCAACACCATCAACATAAATTCCATGTAATAGTATTAAATCTAGAGTATGATTTCAACAATGAGTAGGTCCTGAGATGTGTCATCTAACCCCAAAAGAGTACAGAATGTCAATAAATGCTGATCCTAATGCATCTTTTATTATCAACATGGATATTAAAATAACAATTGACCAACAATTGACCTAGCCCGAACTTTATCTGCAGCCAGCAATAACTCTGATAAAATCAGCAAACTCTTTAATAAACTCTGTATGGTGCCCTGGTATACGGTAGCCAGTACAAACATCACACTCATTTACACTTGTTTCTCCGGATAATGTTATATAAAGCACCATTACTTCAAACGAGTTATACCTGAAGCCTGCCTGCTGGGAAATACTGAAAATATTGTTATAAATTGAAGCAACACCTCCCCCTTTACCTTTAGGACGAAGCTAATTTTTATAACTGTAATCTTGAGGGGTAGACTCATATAAAATAATGTAATTATCAAGTTTTAGCCAGGTTTCTGTCAAAAAGAGCACATCTAGGTTATGATCAGTGATCATATCATTTACAAAAAGTTGTGAATTGTACATTCCATCTATTCATGCCCGGTAAAAGAGCCAGCCCGGTAGTAAGTTTGAGGCTACTATCGGGTGGGATCTCCGCCGGGAAGTCCTCAACCACATCATCGACTCTCCTTCCGGTGAAACTGCGGTGGGAGAATCACACTCACGACTGTCATGCCCTTCTGGATTTGGGGCCGAAGGTAATTTCATTGACTTTCTCATTGCACCTCACTTGAACCTTCCTGTCCTTCCTGTGTCTCATCCCATCCATGTCACCGCACTCAATGTCCAGGAACTGCCACACGTCACCCACTACACTGAACCCATCACTCTGCTCACCTCAGGCAACCACAGTGAAACCATATCCTTTTACCTCATGGACTCCCCTGTAGCTCCCATTGTTTTAGGTCACCCCTGGTTAATCAAACATAATCCACGAGTGGATTGGGGTTCCAACACTGTCATATTGTGAAGTGAAAGTTGTCATGAGTCTTGTCTGGTTTCTGCTTGTCCTGTTGTGCCTGTTTCTGTCTTTCAGAAAGAAAACATGGTGTTATCAAACATGCCCGCAGAGTACTTGGTAACACCCCTTGAGGGCCCTTTGAATATTTGGTGATGCCGTTCGGGCTCTCCAACTTGTTTTGAGAGACATGGTATATCAGTTTATATATTTTACCTGGATGACATACTGATTTTTTTCTTCATCTCTCCAGGAACATGTTCAATACGTCAGACGAGTGCTCCAGAGATTACTCAAGAATGGGCTTTTTGTCAAGGCGGAGAAATACATATTCCATGCACAGTCTCTTCCCTTGCTAGGGTATATCGTCTCATCCAAGGAAATATATTTGGATCCTGACAAGGTTAAGGCTGTGATATATTGGCCGTCTCCAGATTCACGTAAGGCCCTACAGCGGTTTCTGGGGTTCGCCAATTTCTATCGATCTTTCATTCATAATTTCAGCCAACTAGTCTCACTTCTGACGGCCTTGACCTCCCCCAGTACTCCGTTCAGGTGGTCAGATGCAGCCGAATCTGCATTTACCAACCTCAAGAGCCGCTTTGTTTCGGCTCCCATCCTTGTAGCCCCTGATCCCACACGGCAGTTCGCAGTGGAGGTCGATGCATCAGAGGTGGGGGTAGGAGCAGTTCCTGCCCAACGAGCTGCTTCCGACGATAAGATGCATCCCTGCGCGTTACTGGTCACAAATCGCACTAGATTTTGTTACCAAGAATCTTTCTTCCTGGAGCCAATAACTCTCTATGGTGGAGTACGCTCACAATTCGTTACCAGTGTCAGTCACGGTCCTCTCTCCGTTTCAGTGCAGCTTAGGTTACCAGCCACCAGCCTTTCCTAATCTGTACTCTGAAGTTGCGGTCCCCTCCGCTCACGCATTTGTCCAGAGGTGCCACCGCACCTGGACCAGAGCCCGCGAGACTCTGCTCCAGGTGAGGGAGCGCACTAAGGCCAAGGCCGATCACCACCTGTCAAAGCCTCCCGTTTACTTCATGGGTCAAAAAGTGTGGCTTTCTATGAACAATATTCCTCTCCATTCCATCTCTAACAAATTAGCTCCCAAATTCATTGGCCCGTTTACTATCACCAAGATCATTAGTCCAGTGACAGTCTGTGACGGTGGATTAAGGAAAGTCTGGAAGCAGATGCGAATTAACAGTTTTAATGGGCTGAGATGAATACAAAGACACAAATAAACAAAGAAGCTGAGAAGACGACACTGTGGTGGTGAGGAGGTGAGGAATCCGGATGATGGCGGAGAGAAGGTGAGTAGTCCGGATGATGACGGTGAGTAGGCAGCAGGAGAGGATGCCACAGGAACTGCGGGGAATATAGCCGAAGGTAAGTGTCCGTGGCTGAGTGAACGTGTGGAGAGTGGATGAGGTTCTGGGGAAAACACAGACATCCAACACAGACAAAACTAAAGCTAGACGAACAGGGAAACCACATCAAACATGTAACAACGATCTTACAAACACAAGACGTGAGACAAGCCAATATATAGTGGATGAGTAATGAGTGGCAGCTGTTGCTGATGACAATTAACAGACACGCCCACAAGCTAATCAGTGCAGACGTGAAACACACAGATTTCACCACAAAGTGCAAACACCCCGAGATCACGGTTTACCAACCGTGACAGTACCCCCCCCCCCCCCTCTAAAGAACTCCTCCTGGAGTTCCCAGAAGGGTCTACCTGCTGATTGTAGTCATCAATAAGGGAATGATCCAATATGTCCCTAGTAGGTAACCAACTCCTCTCCTCCGGACCGTAACCTTCCCAGTCCACCAGATACTGGAATCATCGTCCTCTCCGTCTCGAGTCCAGAATACGATTAACCGAATATGTCGGTTGCCCATCTACAAGATGCAGCGGCGGGGGAACCGGGGTAGGCGGATTAATACGTGCATAAAACAGGGTTTAATTTTGGACACATTACAGGTGGGGTGTATCCTCTTGTACGCAGGAGGTAGTTTGAGGCGGACTGTCACCGGACTAATGATCTTGGTGATAGTGAATGGGCCGATAAATTTGGGAGCTAATTTATTCGAAACGGAATGCAGAGGAATGTTACTAGTAGAAAGCCACACCTTTTGACCTACGACATAAACGGGAGGCTTTGACGGTGGCGATCAGCCTTGGCCTTAGTGCGCTTCCTCACCCGAAGCAGAGTCTCGCGAGGGGGCCGCAACTTCAGGTTCCAGACTGGGAAAGGCTGGTGGCTGGTACCCTACACTACACTGAAACGGAGAGAGGCCCGAAGCTGACACTGGCAATGAATTGTGGGCATACTCCACCATAGAGAGTTGTTGACTCCAGGAAGAAGGATTCTTGGAGACCAAACATCGCAACCTCCTCTCTAAATCTTGGTTGGCTCACTCAGATTGTCCATTGCTTTGGTTATGATAAGAAGACAAGCTAACTGACGCTCCCAAAAATTTGCAAAACTCTTTCCAAAATTTGGATATAAACTGAGATCCCCTGTCCGAAACCACGTCTACCGGGAGGCCATGAAGCCGAAAGACGTGATCTAGAACACTGTCTCCTTGGCTGTCGGTAATTTGGGCAAGGGAATGAAATGTGCCGCCTCCGAGAGCCGGTCCACTACGGTCAAAACGACCATCATGTCATTAGAGGGCGGGAGGGCGGTTACAAAATCTAGAGTGATTTGGGACCAGGGTCTCGAAGGGACAGAGGCGGTTGAAAAAGCCAATCAGGAGGTCGGTTAGATGACTTACCACTGGCACAAACTGAGCAAGCCAAAACAAAATCACGGACGTTGCGAGCCATACGTGGCCACCAGAATCGTTGTCTAACTAACCCATTAGTTCTACTTACCCCTGGGTTACAAGCCACATTAGAACAATGACCCCACTGGACAACTTCAGACCTTAACCCTCTGGAGTCTAAGGGTATTTCTGGGGCCTGGAGAAGTTTTGTCATGCCCTGATATTTGTGCTTTTTTCCGTTTCTTATAAATATCTAAATGGGTAAAGTCTAATATCACTGTAATCAGCACAAACTGGGCTATAATAATATGTGAAATGCATGTATGTTCATGATTGTATTTTTGAGAAAAAAAAAATGGTTAGTTATTATGCATGGTTAGTGAAAAACTAAAAATGTTAAATCACTTGAATAAGGCCATAAAACACATACATAACATTGGTTCCTGGGATTGTTGAGAACTGGAGCTTGTAGCCTAGAATTTTTCTTTCTAAATTATGTGAAAATCATCTTGTTTACTCATTCACAGAAAACAATATATTGATTTCAATTTTCTAAGACACTTTTTGTTGGTAAAAGTCATATGTGAGTAAGGCGTCAACTATCATGAATATCATTGTGATTTAATAGATGAGAAGACAAAGCCCTGCATAATGAGCTGCATAATGAGGTGCATAATGAGCCTCTCATTCAGCTGTGCCACTGAGTGAGGAGTTACAAGAAAGAATGTGAGAATAAAATAAATCTATATAATTTTATGTTTGTAGTTTATTAAGAAAATATTTATTATATATCCACTTGGGGAAGCAGTTAAACAGTTTATCAGGGACAATCAAAGCTTACTTTCAAACAAATTTTTTGGCATCCTTACTTCAGTCACACAATCCTCCAGAAATCCTTCTAACAATCTTATTTTCTACCAAAAAAAAAAAAAAACATTTATTATCATCATCACCATTATTATTATTATTAATCTTGAAAAGAGCTGAGAATATTTTTCAGGTTTTTTTAGGGGGACTAAATTGAAAGAACTGCATTGTTTTTACATTTGTTAGAGTTATCTCTATTTGTCACATTTATATTATTTACATCAAGCTTTTGAATGGTATACTATTGTATATTGTTATTGAAACTTCATAATGTTTCACTTGATTATACATTTAGTTTTCTCTTATCTGTACGATTAAAAGTGAGAGTGTAATCTAAGTTCTTTTCGGGGTTATCCGGAGAAAATGACTCAAAACGCATATATGCGTTAATCGACTTCAAAGGGTTAACTCCTCCGGCACAAAGGCCGTCTTGACCTTCGACTCGACCTCCCATACGAGTGCTGAGACCACTAATTTCTCAGGCAAAATACACTCGGGAGTCACCGGACGGGCAGAGGGATCAAAAAGACGTGATGAGTCGGGTTTGACATTTTTGGAACCCGGGCGGTACGATAGGGTAAATTCAAAACGACCGAAAAAAAGTGCCCACCGAGCCTGCCTGGAATTGAGTCTTTTGGCAGTTCTAATGTATTCTAAGTTCTTATGATCGGTCCAAACAATAAAGGGAACCCCTGAACCCTCCAACCAGTGACGCCATTCCTCTAATGCTAATTTGACAGCCAACAACTCTCTATTGCCAATGTCATAATTACGTTCGGCAGGAGATAGTCGATGTGAGAAAAATGTGCAAGGATGGACCTTATCGTGCGAAGCCTCAGCTGCGTCCGACCACCTGAACGGAGTACTGGGGGAGGTCAAGGCTGTCAGAGGTGAGGCTAGTTGGCTGAAATTACGTATGAAGTGCGTATAGAAAATGTCGAACCCCAGAAACCGCTGTAGGGCCTTACGGGGATCTGGAGATGGCCAATCTATCACAGCCTTAACCTTGTCAGGATCCATACGTATTCCCTCGGACGAGATGATATATCCTAGGAAGGAAACAGACTGTGCATGGAATACGCATTTCTCCACCTTGACAAAAAGCCCATTCTCAAGTAACCTCTGGAACACTCGTCTGACATGTTGAACGTGTTCCTGGAGAGATGAAGAAAAAATCAGTATGTCATCCAGGTAAACATATATAAACTGATCTACCATATCTCTCAACACGTCATTCACGAGTGCTTGGAAAATCCCGGGCGAGTTGGAGAGCCCGAACGGCATCACCAGGTATTCAAAGTGCCCTCTAGGGGTATTAAAGGCGGTTTTCCATTCATCCCCCTTCCTGATGAGGAACAAATGATAAGCATTGCGTAAATCCAATTTTGTGAATATGGATGCTCCCTGCAACCTCTGGAAAGCTGAAGACTTGAGTGGTAAAGGATAGGTATTCTTTATAGTGATTTACAGCTCTCGGTAATCAATGCAAGGTCGCAGAGAACCATCCTTCTTACCCACAAAAAAGAACCCCGCCCTCGATGGAGAAGAGGAAGGATGAATGAACCCAGAGGCTAAGGAATCAGAAATGTATTTCTCCATGGCCTCCCTCTCAGGAATAGAAAGGTCCAGGTCCAGATACTCAACGGGCACGTTTGGCAAAACCATGTTCTCCTTCTGAAAGACAGAAACAGGGACAACAGAACAAGCAGAAACCAGACAAGACTCATGACATCTTTCACTCCAAAATGTGACAGTGTTAGAACCCCATTTCACTCGTGGATTATGCTTGGACAACCAGGGGTGACCTAAAACAATGGGATCAACAGGGGAGTCCATGAGGAAAAAGGATATGGTTTCTTGATGGTTTCCAGACGTGAGCAGAGTGATGGGTTCAGTATGGTGGGTGACATGAGGCAGTTCCTGGCCGTTGAGTGCGGTGACATGGATGGGGAGAGACACAGGAAGGACAGGAATGTTCAAGTGATGTGCAAGTGAAGAATCAATTAAATTACCTTCGGCTCTGGAGTCCAGAAGGGCGTGACATTCGTGATGTTGATTCGTCCACCGCAGTTTCACCGGAAGGAGAGTCGATGATGTAGATGAGGACTTCTCAGCGGAGATCCCACCCGATAGTAGCCTCAAGTTTACTACTGAGCTGGCTCTTTTAACCGGGCATGAGTCGATGTTATGATCAGAGCCTCCACAGTACAGACAAGTGGTCGTCGATGGCACCGACCGTGTTCCCTCGACTCAAGCGCCCACTAGCAGGAGAGATGGTAGGGCAAGAAGGACTGGGTTGGCGACCCAGGCGATTAATCCGTGCGTCGACCCGTAGAACCAACTCTATGAGTCCGTCGAGAGTGGGGGGGCAGCTCGAGAAGGTAGATCTCTTTCTGAACACGGTCGGATAACCCATGCAGGAATCGATCCCACCAAGGAAGAGCCTTGATGGAGTTCCTAGAGCTGATGAGCGGCTTCCCTGCCGGTCGCGGCACGGTCAAATACTCTCCTCATCTCCTCAGAGAGGGAGTGGAACGAGGCACAACACGGATGTTGGTTCTCCCACACCGCGGTCCCCCATAAGGCAGCCTTGCCGGATAGCAATGTGAGCGTGAATGCTACTCTTGAATCCTCAGTAGCGAAGGTGCAGGGCTGTAGGGTGAAATGCATTGAGCACTTAGTTCAGAAAGTTCTGTAAAACACTCACCCGCATAATTCAATGATTCAAACGCAAGTTTTGAGAAATGTAGAGTATCCCTTGTCGTTTCTCTGATCACAAATGCAGACATGGTTTTATGTTTACTCAGCGCAGCGTGATGCAATGCAACATGTAAAAAGACAGCATAAGTCATTAAAATCCGTAATTATGTCCCCACCGGACATTTGACATTTCTGCCCCCCTCACTACTAAAGTGATAGCTATACAACTTCAGCTAAATGCTGTGTAATCTTAATTTTAGGAATCAAATAGGTTTTGTGGCTTCACATGGAATTTTATTCAGTGGGAAGTGGGCCAAAATGGCTCTTTTAATGTTGAAAGCTTAAGGGCTTAAAATTTAACATCTCATGGCTCAATGTCTTATGGACTATCATCCATTGCAATCACATGCCCCTTGGATGGCCAACTCCTGTAAGTTTGGCCTTCTTGATCTTTGGCCTTGGTTAAACCAGCTGGCCACACTCTCTAGCATCAAAATCTTCTAGACTTAGCCCTTCAACACTGATTCTTGTCAGATCTTCCACTGTGTCTGAAAGGATGCTCTAGTGTCTGATTTGAACACCTAAACAGTCTCTTATATTTTGTTTAGTTTTTTTATTAAGTTAATTTAGAAAAAT
Organism: Carassius gibelio; assembly: GCF_023724105.1. Classification (NCBI taxonomy): domain Eukaryota; kingdom Metazoa; phylum Chordata; class Actinopteri; order Cypriniformes; family Cyprinidae; genus Carassius; species Carassius gibelio. The sequence goes on from NC_068381.1 coordinate 20,791,557, forward strand.
ATTTGGAGCATTTTTTTGTTTGTTACATTTAAGGTTTAGGTTTTTTTTAGTTGCTTTGATCACCAGTCTGATTTAGTTTTTACTTTTCTTTGTTGGTAATCCAGTATATACTTTGGTCTTACCTGAACAGCTTTCACTGCAATAGCAGATCCCAAATCTCTTTATGCGTTCAAAAGCCGTAAAGTAACAATCTACCACCGATTCTTGAAAGTGAAGCACCAAATTAATTTTTGCTCTCATCTATTTGGGGAATAAATTAAGTGTAACCTAAAGAAATGGGCACAGGGCCCGAATGTAGCCAAATGAACAAAGTAAAAACGGGTAACAATCTGGTGAGCTTACAACCGTTGTTGCTGTGAAACTCACAACGTTTTGTTTCCTTTTCGACTCTAGTTCTTTTTCAGCTCTAGTTCTTTCAGCCAGAGCTTCTCAGTCACTCTCTCCAATTCTTGTGAATGATGATGTCAATGGGGTGCTTTGAGGCACAGAATCAGTTCACTGGGGCATACAGGAAAAAGCAAAACATTGTCATGTTGGAAAATGCAAGGTCTTCCCTGAAAGAGATGACGTCTGGATGGGAGCAAATGTTGTTCTAGATGTGCCTTTCAGCATTGATGGTGCCTTTCCAGATGTATAAGCTGCCCATGCCACATGCACTCATGCAACCTTATACCATCAGAGATGCAGGCTTCTGAACTGAGCGCCGATAACAACTTTCCAAAAATAACTTAAAATTTTGATTTGTCTGACCACAGAACCGTTTTCCGCTTTGCCACAGTCCATTTTAAATAAGCCTTGGCCCAGAGAAAATGCCTGCGCTTCTGCATCATGTTTAGATATGTTTTTTTTTTTTTTTGACCTATAGAGATTTAGCCAGCAGCGGCGAATGGCACACTTTTTTGGAATGTATAGCTCTCATGAAATCCAAAATGAGCCAATATTTGGCATGACATTTCAAAATGTCTCACTTTCAACATCTAATCTATATTCTATTGTGAATAAAATGTAAGTTTTTGAGATTTGTAAATTATTCCATTCCTTTTTTACTGAAAATTGGTACAGTGTCCCAACTTTTTTGGAATCGGGTTTGTAGTAATCCTGACTCATTAGGTAAAATTTGTTGCCGCACCAATTGTTTACGCAATAACACTTCTTAGATGCATAATGAGGATTTTAAAGAAATCAGCAATTTTTATTAAATCGTACTTCCTGCAGGAATTTAACTGTTCTTTGGGGGACCACCTTGGCATGGCAACCATCTGTGTATCCTGCTTGTAGCACATACAAATATCATGCATCTGAAGCTGAAAATAAAATACTGAGCAACAGTGCTTATTATATGTTATTGTTTTAAATGCCACTTACTCTTTTATGAGAAGGATCCAAGTGCAGGATGCTGATGCAGTCACTTTTTTGGTTGATATAATCCTTTGGTTTGTAAATGTCCAATTTACTTATTTACTTATTATTATTATTATTATTATTATTATTATACACCATGGCTATTTCTGCCATTCCAAATGTGTCTCCTACTGGCAGAGAATGAATATGTATTTTCATTGCACCAGTTTGAAGTTTTTGTTCAGACCAATACGAAAATCCACCTACATAACCCCGTTTTAAATGAATAAAATATTTTATACATCTTACAAATCCCTTTTCTTAAAAATAAAATCTTTAAAGGCTCAATTGTGAGGTTTATTAAAAATCCTTTAACAAATTTAAATATTAGAAATGTGTTAGTGTGTTATGTGTAAGCCGGGTTAAAGAGATGGATCTTTAATCTATATTTAAACTGACAGAGTATATCTGACTCCCAAAACAATTCAGGGCTTTATAAGTAATAAGTAAGATTTAAAAATCTATACAGTGATTGATAGGGAGCCAGTGCAGTAAGGACAAAACTGGGATAATATCGTCATACTTCCTGGTTCTAGTAAGAACTCTAGCTACTGCATTTTGGACTTTGCACTTCCTTGGAAAAGGAAGATTCGAGATCGATCTGTAATTGACTAGTAATTTGGGGTCTATTTGATGATTTAACAAGTTTATACAATTATTCCTCTCCTATGGTAGAGAATGATTGGAACTGTTCCTCAGAGGATCTATAGTGCACTGTCCGATGCAATGCTGTAGCTGATGGCTGCATGGTTACAGTTTTACCTCTAATAGCATCGCTCTTGGAAGTAAAGTAGTTCATAGTCATTACTGCTGTGCTGTTGGGAAATGTCAACCCCTGTTAATGCTTTATTTTTCGTTAATTTAGCCACTGTATTGAATAAATACCTGGGGTTAAGTTTGTTTTCTTCTAAAAGAGACAAAAAATAATCAGATCTAGCAGTTTTTTAATGCTTTTCTTTAGGATAATGTACTTACTAGCAATACAAAAAGCAATATGAAATACCTCTAGTTTTGTTCTTCTCCAGCTGCGCTCCATTTTCCAGGCTGATCTTTTTTAGGGTGCAAGTGTGCTCATTTCACCACAGTGTCAGACTGTTTTCCTTAATCTTCCTTGTAAAGGGGCTACCATATCCAAATCAAGTTGTTGTCTAACCCTAATAGAGTTCAAAATGTCTAAGAATGCTGATCCCATTGGATATTTTTTATTATAAACATGGATATTAAAATCACCAGTAATTAAAACTTTATCTGCAGCCAGCACTAACTTGGATATAAAATCAGCAAATGCTTTAATAAGTTCTGTATGCTGCCCTGGTGGCCTGTATGAAGTAGCCAGTACAAACATCACAGGGGATTTATCATTAAAACTTGTTTCTCTGGATAATATTATATGAAGCACCATTACATCAAACAAGTTATACCTGAAGCTCGTCCTCTGAGAAATACTGAAATTATTTTTAGAAACTGTAGCCACACCTCCCCCTTTACCTATTGGACATGGCTCATATTTATAAAAAATATTTGGGGGGGGTAGACTCTTTTAAAATAATGTAATTATCTTGTTTTAGCCAGGTTTATATCAAACCAAATCTAGGTTATGTTCATTAAATTATATAAATTACAAAAATAACTTTCATAGAAAGGGACCAGACGTTCAATAAGCTTTATAATTTGTTTATCCGTATTACATCTGTTTTTTCTTGCTGTTCTTGTTGTATTTATTTATTTATTTATTTATTTATTTATTTTTTACATCAATTGCATTGTTACTCTTAAATTGGTTTGGACGTCTTTGTATTTTCTAGTTCGGGGAACAGACACAGTCTCAATAGTGTGATATCTAGGTGGAGAGTCTCTATGTGCTGAGAATCAACTGAATTCTGGGGCATAAGGCGGCTAGCAGACTGTCGGTTTAGCCAGTCAGTCTGCTTCCTGACCTGGGCCCCAGTTAGTCAAGTGCAAACTCTCAGACTATGTGCCATATTTCTAGAGAGAAGAGCAGCGCCACCCCAGGAGGGAGAAAGACCAACTCTTTTCACCAGGTCAGGTCTGCCCAAAAACTTGTCTAGTTGTCTATTAAATGTTATTCAGCAGGCTCCACTTAGACATCCTGCCACTGAGTGATGACAGTCTGCAATGTATCTCATCAAAACGGTAATCAGGGAGGGGACCAGAAAATTTAAGTGTCTGACATCATATTTGCAAGCTCACACACACCCCTTTAATGTTATTTTTAGTGATATTCGACTGGTGAACTTTTAGCACTTTTAAATTTGCCAAGATGTGACTCACATAGCAAGCAGACTTGGCCCAAATGTGGCCTCAAGCTGGCACTGCTGGCCTCCTATCGGCAATAGCATGTGCCCTTTCAGTCAGAACTGGGCCATTTGTGGCAGTGATGGCACAGCGTTGATCATGGAAAACAATACGAGGGCTGATTGCTGGTGGGAGAACTGTGGCCCAGATCAGTCCAGTGAACATCAGGCTATGATCTGGCAGCATATTATGTGACCCATGATAAACAAGTAACAGATAATCTTAGAATCCTTACATGAGAGAGAGAGAGAGAGAATTTAACCATTATCATGTAATATTTATTTGGTTTACCATGGAGCATATCATTTTATTAGTATGCTGTCATGCACAAGCATTAAATAAATCTTATTTATAGACTGACGCAGCTTCCTATCAAATACAAGTAAACTTTTGACACACTTAAATTACCATTATTTTATAACTTATTTAATTATTTTACAGCATTATTAAATATAACATCATTTATTATGCCAAAAATAATGCTCATATAAATTTTTAATTAAAAAAATCTATATATATTTTTTGAAGTACAGTAGTTCGCCAAATGCAACATGCCACGTGGCAAATCCAATGATTTTTCAACTATAGGTTAAAAAATGATAGGATTTTTTTCCCGGATAACATTAACTAGCTGCATAACAAGAATGTAACCAATTTAAACTTATACAACAACTAAAATATTGATTTCAACACAAATTTAACATCAACAACAGACGCTGCATCCATCGATTCCACCATGTTTTTTCTTGACACGCCCCCAACTCGGAAACACTTTGTGGTTTGTGTCATTCTTTCATCACGTGACTGCCCCATAAGCTTTAACCTATGCAGGCTGAGCTGGAAAGAGAATTGGTTAGTTCATCTCATGAGTCATCAGGTTTGAGTCATTCCTTCATCATGTGACAGCCCCATAAGCTTTGACCATAGACTGTATAAAAGGAGTAACCCGGCAACGAATCAGCGTGTATACTCAGTTTTTCTTTTATGATTTTAAGTTCACTGCCTTAGTGTTTTAATGTTTGTATTGTTTAATAATAATAAAAAAGACTGTATAAAAGACTTTAACCTATTGTTCCTTTACCTAACATGATATGACAGCATTGGATAGAGAAATTAATTTACAAGCTTCCTTAAAAATGGGTGCATATAGTCATTATTATTATCATCATCATCATAATTATTATAATTATTATTTTATTACTTTTACAGTTACTGCGTTTCGGGACTCAAATTGTAGCTTTTTACTTCTTACAGTTTAGAAATGTTTGAATTTCTGTCATGATAGTTATTTTCCATACACTGAATGTTGTAACAAAGGTAATAAAGAGTTGGTTATTATTATTATTATTAAGTCTCTTTCTGGCTCAGACTGCATAGCTTAAATCTTATGGTTCTGTCACATGATGAATGAACGACTCAAACATAAGACCATTGTGATGAACTAATGAATTTTCTTTCTGTCTCAGACTGCACACAGACTGCACAGGTGAACTACTAGACTAATTCCAGTACAGAACCTATAGGTGCTGGTCATATAATTAGAATATCATCAAAAAGTTGATTTATTTTACTAATTCCATTCAAAAAGTGAAACTTGTATATTATATTCATTCATTACACACATACTGATATATTTCAAATGTTTATTTCTTTTAATTTTGATGATTATAACTGACAACTAAGGAAAACGTCTCAGGTTACGAATGTAACCATGGTTCCCTGAGAGGGAACGAGACACTGCGTCCTCTGAAGGGACACTATGGGGAACACCTCGTCGTGACCCGTGTCTGAAGCATACTTTGAAAAACGCCAATGTGTTGGCCGGCGACAGCCTCTGACGTCGCTACCGGCGCGACTATAAATACGCGCCCGTAGGACCCGTCAGTTATCTTCTTCGTGAAGCTTGCGTCCGAAGCATGGCAGGGAGCTAGAGGACGCAGTGTCTCGTTCCCTCTCAGGGAACCATGGTTACATTCGTAACCTGAGACGTTCCCTGTCAAGGGAACTTCGAACTGCGTCCTCTGAAGGGACACTATGGGGAACAGTATACCCACGCCGCCATGCTGAGGGGAGTGCAGGCCAGAATCATGGCAAACACTAAGTACCAACTCTACCATTTCACCGGGAGTCGCCCCTGGGACGGTTCGACGGCTGTCCATGACATTATCCCTTATGGCCAAAGGCCTAAGCTACATACCCAACTTACCTGAAGGGCCTCGGCCCGGGGTAGAGCTGAAGGCTTGGAATCACGAAAGATTCCTTTAAAGGGATACGGCTAAGAACTTAGCACTGTTTATTACCAAGTCTTGCCTGTCATAAAGGAGGGGCTCTCGTGGCACTCTGATAGAGCAGCTCGTAGATGGAATGGCCCGGGAGCAGAGCAATTGGAGGACGGAACGTACAGATGAAGCCTCGGCCACGCCTGTACCATGGCGTCCAGCCCCAATGGAGCTGGATGAGTCAGAGGAAGCCAGAGGGGATAGTGCGACGCTCTCTTGAGCCGCAAAGCCGATCCACCCAGGTCTGGCCAACCTCTCTAACTCTACTTCAACACCTTGGTGCGAAGGCGCCATTCCCCGAGCCTCAGCCCCTGCCTCAGCAGGATGTCTGCTCTCACAGTGCGTCTCAAAACAGTATGTAGTACTGGAGCGCTCTGATGAAAAAACCGAGAATTCAGTCTCCCATGAGAGGAGGACTCCGAGCTCCGAGCAGCATGCTCATAGGCGACCCTTTTAGAAAAGGGGAGCGCTGCCAAACTACCGCGAGAATTGCCCACACAGCCCCCCATGTTAAGGGGCGGTGCTTGAGGTGTATAACAAATACACACTGGTTGGATGAAGCCCAAGGAACCCCGGGGCTAATCATCTTAAGAAAGGGAACGAAGCGGAGCGTGTAACCCTTACCGCACAGGATTTTAGAAAGTGCGCAGAGCCTTGCGTGCACACTTACCACTTACGTGGATTTGAGACAGTGCGCAAAGTGTTCACGTGCACACTGACCACCATGTGGTTTTGAGAAAGTACACAGGCTTAGCGTGTGTACAGGAAAGTTACCTGACAACCACTGTATGTGGGAGCTCACCTTCAGAGAGACCTGTGAAGCCTACTATCTGATAACCACAATATGTGGGAGTTCACCTACAGATAGGCCTAGAGAGGCCTACTACCTTGTTACCAGATAACCACCTCAGTGGAAGGTAATATGGAACTCGACTCCAGGGAGGCCTGGTGAGGCCTACTACCTGACAACCACAAACCGTGGGAGCTTGTTTTTTTTTTTTTTTTTAGTGGAAACGCACAGCATGTGGGAGCTAAATCTCCAGGGAGGCCTGGTGAAGCCTACTACCTGACAACCACAGTATGTCGGAGCTCGCCTTCAGAGAGACCTGGTGAAGCCTACTATCTGAAAACCACAATATGCTATTTAGTGGAAACGCACAGTATGTGGGAGCTAAATCTCCAGGGAGGCCTGGTTAGGCCTACTACCTGGCAACCACAGTATGTGGGAGCTCACCATTAGAGAGGCCTGGTGAAGCCTACTATCTGAAAAAACCACAATATGCGGGAGTCCACACACCCCCTCATGTTGAGGGAAGCGATGCTTGGGGTGTATAACAAATACACACTGGTTGAATGAAGCCCAAGAAACCTCGGGGCTAATCATCTTAAGAAAGGGAACGAAGCGGAGCGCGTAACCCTTACCGTACAGGATTTTAGAAAGTGCGCAGAGCCTTGCGTGCACACTTACCACTTACGTGGATTTGAGACAGTGCGCAAAGTGTTCACGTGCACACTGACCACCATGTGGTTTTGAGACAGTACACAGGCTTAGCGTGTGTACAGAAAGGTTCCTAAGCATCGCAGAGGCGCTGGATCGCACGGGAGAGGCGAGCTCCAACCCTCAAGCAAGGGGAGCATCACCTGAGGCAGTACATACAGAAGGACTCCGTAACTACCACCTCCCCGGATGCGCCAAGCGGCCAGGCGGCCCCTCAGGGTGACCTGGCCGGATATCCATGAAATTCCCTGCAGTGCTGTGCCAGCTCTGACCATCAGCCAGGCTCCTCGGGAGGGGTGTGGGACGAGCAACCGCAGAGCGCTTGCTTCCCGCACGTGGAACTCGCTCCGCGGTGGGTGTCGCGCCCTGGGGGGAGAACCCACGCTGCACGGCCGCCTGCCGAAAGCGTGTGATCGTGGCCAGAGCACTAGGCTGGAACTGAGCACTGTAAAAGAAACTCACAGAGTCTGTTAGAAGACATAACCACCAGCAACATAACACCCATAAGCAGAAAGGGTTACATACTCACCCACCCTCCTGTACTGGAGTCCCGCTTTACGGGGCGCCCCCTTTTGGTCCGGACCGTCAGTAAGGTGGTCACTATGAAAATAGGACCAACCAAAAACATAACAGGTCCAGGATAGGAGACCGTTATGTGAGAAACTTTCCACCTAACCACGATCAGGTGGAGCGCTGGTGGCTACAGGGGAATTAGGCAGGGGAGAAATGAAACAGAATTTAAAAACATCCAAAAAGGAAGTGATGAACTCCTAGGTATCGCTCTGATCCGGACGAGAACGCTGCCCCGTCTGAATCACATCCCTCAGACCCTGCTTACCTCTTCGTGACACGCGATTCCTCTTGCCCCTGCCCTCAGGCGGGGGAGGAGCGCGAGCCGCGACACTAGCCTTCTGCGCCCGTCTTCGATCCTCAGATCGAGATGGGCCAGGACCCCTTTGTTGTTCGGGCTCTGCTGCTGCGTATGATTTACCATTTAAGCGGGATGTATCCTGGAAGGGCTTAGATGGCAAAGAGGGAGATTTTAGAGAGGATGTTCCCCCCTGAGAGATAGCAAGCCAGCATCTCTTCTACAGGGGGCATCCTCTCATAGCCGTCCTCGTGCATGCCATCGATATCAGCATAACTCGTATGCTGAAACCGATGGATGCGAGAGAAAAACGGCCTCTTCCATTCCTTTTCGACTTCTGCATGTAAGTCAGGCAAGAATGGGAGGCTCACCTGGGCTGGCAGCTATGGTCAGAAAAATAACACTCTTCGAGGCTACCTCGCGACGTTACCTTTCTGGCACACGTCCATGGCAAGTTTATTTATTTTAATTTAATTTAATTTAATTTAATTTAATTTAATTTAATTTAATTTAATTTAATTTAATTTAATTATTTATTTATTTATTTATTTTTATTTTGCCGCGGCGTGATCCATAACCTCTAACAGCTCCCCATACGCAGAGCAGGAGAAATGAGCGGCTCAGCCTCAGCTTCTTCACCACTCTCAAATATCTCCTGCTCTTTCTGGGTAGAACCCAGCAGAGCACTAACTTCAGTGTCAGAAAGGGTTAATGACAACGCATCTTCCTCTCGAAGTTCGCTCTCGTTTGCCGCCGGAGAGTGTGAGAGGAAAAGTCCCTCTCTAAACTCCTCAGCGAGATCCACCTGTGATCCCCACGAGCTCATTCTCCTCCGTGCCTCGGCAACGGCGGGTCCTGAGCCGCGAGATCCAGATGACAAACGAGAGCGGAGCTTTTCCACAGAAAAACGCTCGCAGTGCGCGCAGATTGCCCCCTCAAGGACATCGCGCGCGTGCTCTTCGCCCAAACAAGAGACGCAAAGACTGTGTGTGTCATCAGGTGTCAAATAACGCTGACATGGATGCACACACTGTTTAAACGCCTTGCTAGTGGATGCCATGATAACGACAATAGATCGCTCTTACCATTCTGGTCGTTTCTCAGATGCACGCTTCAAACAAAACAGTCAATGAAGACGAAGAAGATAAGTGACGGGTCCTACGGGCGCGTATTTATAGTCGCGCCGGTAGCGACGTCAGAGGCTGTCGCCGGCCAACACATTGGCGTTTTTCAAAGTATGCTTCAGACACGGGTCACGACGAGGTGTTCCCCATAGTGTCCCTTCAGAGGACGCAGTTCGAAGTTCCCTTGACAGGGAACCCCAAATTCATTATCTCAGAAGGTTAGAACATTGTGAAGATTCAATATTGAAGACACCTGGTGCCACAGTCCAATTAGCTAATTAACTCAAAACACCTGCAAAGGCCTTTAAATGGTCTCTAAGTCTAGTTCTGTAGGCTACACAATCATGGGGAAGACTGCTGACTTGACAGATGTCCAAAAGACGACCATTGACACCTTGCACAAGAAGGGCAAGACACAAAAGGTCATTGCAAAAGAGGCTGGCTGTTCACAGAGCTCTGTGTCCAAGCACATTATAGGAGAGGCATTCCTTGTGTCAAGCCACTCTTGAACAACAGACAGCGTCAGAAGCGTCTCACTTCAAGAAGGACTGGACTGCTGCTGAGTGGTCCACAGTTATTTTCTCTGATGAAAGTAAATTTAGCATTTCCTTTGGAAATCAGGGTCCCAGAGTCTTGAGGAAGAGAGGAGAGGTACGCAATCAGTAAAGTTTCACAGTCAGTGATGGTTTGGGGTGCCATGTCATCTCCTGCTGTTGGTCCACTGTGTTTTCTGAGGTCCAAGGTCAACACAGCCGTATACCAGGTAGTTTTAGAGCATTTCATGCTTCCTGCTGCTGACCAACTTTATGGAGATGCAGACTGCATTTTCCAACAGGACTTGCAGGACCTGCACACAGTGCCAAAGCTACCAGTACCTGGTTTAAGGACCATTGTATCCCTGTTCTTAATTGGCCAGCAAACTCACCTGACCTTAAGCTTTTTGAAAATCTATGGGGTATTGTGAAGAGGAAGATGCGATATGCCAGACCCAAGAATGCAGAAGAGCTGAAGACTACTTATCAGAGCAACCTGGGCTCTCATAACACCTGAGCAGTGCCACAGACTGATCGACTCCATGCCATGCCGCACTGCTGCAGTAATTCAGGCAAAAGGAGCCCCAACTAAGTATTGAGTGCTGTACATGCTCATACTTTTCTTTCTTTTTTTTTCTTTTTTTTTTTTTACAAAATTTCTAAAAGTCCTTTCTTTGTATTGGTCTTAAGTTAGATTCTAATTTTCTGAGATACTGAATTTGGAATTTTCCTTAGTTGTCAGTTATAATCATCAAAATTAAAAGAAATAAACATTTAAAATATAGCAGTCTGTGAGAAACGAATGAAAATAACATACAAGTTTAACTTTTGAAATGATATTAGTAAAATCTAATTTTTGGTGATATTCTAATTGTATCAATCAATCAATCAATCACCTTTATTTATATAGCGCTTTAAACAAAATACACTGCGTCAAATCACTGAACAACATTCATTTGGAAAACAGTGTCTCAATAATGCAAAATAATAGTTAAAGGCAGTTTATCATTGAAATTAGTTATGTCATCTCTGTTCGGTTTAAATAGTGTTTGTGCATTTATTTGCAATCAAGGCAATGATAATACTGTAGATGAAGTGACCCCAACTAAGCAAGCCAGAGGCGACAGAGGCAAGGAACCGAAACTCCATCGGTGACAGAATGGAGAAAAAACCTTGGGAGAAACCAGGCTCAGTTGGGGGGCCAGTTCTCCTCTGACCAGACGAAACCAATAGTTCAATTCCAGGCTGCAGCAAAGTCAGATTGTGCAGAAGAATCATCTGTTTCCTGTGGTCTTGTCCTGGTAGTCCTCTGAGACAAGGTCTTTACAGGGGATCTGTATCTGGGGCTCTAGTTGTCCTGGTCTCTGCTGTCTTTCAGGGCAGTAGATGTCCTTTCTAGGTGCTGATCCACCATCTGGTCTGGATACGTACTGGATCCGGGTGACTGCAGTGACCCTCTGGTCTGGATACAGACTGGATCTGGTGGCCACGGTGACCTCAGAACAAGAGAGAAACAGACAAACATTAGCATAGACGCCATTCTTCTAATGATGTAGCAAGTACATAGGGTGTTATGGCAAGTGTTCCCGGTTCCGGTTTACCTAATTAATGCAGCCTAAAAATCCCTTAACGGAATTGGATATTAAAAGTATATTAGTATGTTATGTGTATGCCAGGTTAAAGAGATGGGTCTTTAATCTAGATTTAAACTGCAAGAGTGTGTCTGCCTTCCGGACAATGTTAGGTAGGTTATTCCAGAGTTTAGGCGCCAAATAGGAAAAGGATCTGCCGCCCGCAGTTGATTTTGATATTCTAGGTATTATCAAATTGCCTGAATTTTGAGAATGTAGCGGACGTAGAGGAGTATAATGTAAAAGGAGCTCATTCATATACTGAGGTGCTAAACATTTCAGGGCTTTATAAGTAATAAGCAATATTTTAAAATCTATACGATGTTTGATAGGGAGCCAGTGCAGTGTGGACAGGACCGGGCTAATATGGTCATACTTCCTGGTTCTAGTAAGAACTCTTGCTGCTGCATTTTGGACTAGCTGTAGTTTGTTTACTAAGCGAGCAGAACAACCACCCAATAAAGCATTACAATAATCTAACCTTGAAGTCATAAATGCATGGATTTACATTTCTGCATTTAACATTGAGAGCATAGGCCGTAATTTAGATATATTTTTGAGATGGAAAAATGCAGTTCTACAAATGCTAGAAACGTGGCTTTCTAAGGAAAGATTGCGATCAAGTAGCAAATCTAGGTTCCTAACTAATGACGAAGAATTGACAGAGCAACCATCAAGTCTTAGACAGTGTTCTAGGTTATTACAAGCAGAGTTTTTAGGTCCTATAATTAACAGCTCAGTTTTTTCTGAATTTAGCAGTAAGAAATTACTTGTCATCCAATTTTTTATATTGACTATGCATTCCATTAGTTTTTCAAATTGGTGTGTTTCACCGGGCCGCGAAGAAATATATAGAGCTGAGTATCATCAGCATAACAGTGAAAGCTAACACCATGTTTCCTGATGATATCTCCAAAGGGTAACATATAAAGTGTGAAGAGTAGCGGCCCTAGTACTGAGCCTTGAGGTACTCCATACTGCACTTGTGATCGATATGATACATCTTCATTCACTGCTACGAACTGATGGCGGTCATATAAGTACGATTTAAACCATGCTAATGCACTTCCACTGATGCCAAAAAAGTGTTCAAGTCTATGCAAAAGAATGCTGTGGTCAATTGTGTCAAACGCAGCACTAAGATCCAATAAAACTAATAGAGAGATACACCCACGATCAGATGATAAGAGCAGATCATTTGTAACTCTAAGGAGAGCAGTCTCAGTACTATGATATGGTCTAAATCATGACTGGAAATCCTCGCATATACAATTTTTCTCTAAAAGGAATATGATTGTGAGGATACCACCTTTTCTAGTATCTTGGACAGAAAAGGGAGATTCGAGATTGGTCTATAATTAACTAGTTCTTTGGGGTCAAGTTGTGTTTTTTTTTTTTTTTTTTATGAGAGGCTTAATAACAGCCAGTTTGAAGGTTTTGGGGACATATCCTAATGACAATGAGGAATTAATAATAGTCAGAAGAGGATCTATGACTTCTGGAAGCACCTCTTTTAGGAGCTTAGATGGTATAGGGTCTAACATAAATGTTGTTGGTTTAGATGATTTAACAAGTTTATAGAATTCTTCCTCTCCTATAGTAGAGAGTGAGTGGAACTGTTCCTCGGGGCGTCTATAGTGAACTAAGTCTGATGTGATACTGTAGCTGACGGCTGAATGGTTGCAATTTTATCTCTAATAGTATCGATTTTAGAAGTAAAGTAGTTCATAAAGTCATTACTGCTGTGGTGTTGGGAAATGTCAACACTTGTTGAGGCATTATTTTTCGTTAATTTAGCCACTGCATTGAATAAATACCTGGGGTTATGCTTGTTTTCTTCTAAAAGAGAAGAAAAGTAATCAGATCTAGCAGTTATTAATGCTTTTCTGTAGGATATATTACTTTCCCGCCAAACAATACGAAATACCTCTAGTTTTGTTTTCCTCCAACTGCGCTCCATTTTTCGGGCTGCTCTGAATAATTTCAACACTATCAACATCAATTCCATGTGACAGTATTAAATCTAAAGTATGATTTCGACAATAAGTAGGTCCTGAAACGTGTTGTCTAACATCAATATAGTTCAGAATGTCTACAAATGCTGATCCCAATGCATCTTTTTCATTATCAACATGGATATTAAAATCACCAACTGTTAAAACTTTATCTGCAGCCAGAACTAACTCGGATGTAAAATCACCAAACTCTTTAATAAAGTCTGTATGGTGGCCTGGTGGCTGGTGTGTGTGTGTGTGTGTGTGTGTGTGTGTGTATATATATATATATATATATATATATATATATATATATATATATATATATATATATATATATATATATAAATCTTAAGTTGTTAAACATTCCAGATAATTATAATATTTACTTTTAAGTTGTATTTTATAAAAGTGTATTTTGTCATTAATTATTTTTGTATTTTTATCATTTTGTATTGTCTTAAATTGACCAAGTTGTTAATATTTTTATTTTATTTTTTCTTAATAAAAGCTGTATATTTAATTTGTTTGGATGGATTGCAGTCTAGTTAAAGAATAGTCTATTCATGGGCTACGGTTAGGCTACACGTCTGTTAAATTTTCACTGACAGCCTAAATTCAGCCTTGTTTTAGCCTAGACCCATATTCACCGTCTATTAGACGTACGTAGTCGTTTAATAACTGACGACTAGTCTATTATTGGACTATGATTAGACATTAACAAATTTTCACTGACAGCCCGAATTTAGCCTTGTTTTAGCCTAGACGTCTGAGCTAGGCTAAAATAATCATTTTGTTCATTAAAATAACACCAAATGCATCAAACTAAGAGTTCTATAAAGAAGAGAAGAAAGCAGTGTCTACAAGTTGCGTGCGCGTGTGTTTATTTCTTGGATCAGCGCCTCTTTCTAGTGACATGTAGGAGGAAAGGCATCATCTCTTTTGACTCGCGCTCTGCGCTCGATTTAAAACCAAAAGACAACTGCGCTCTTTACTCACGTTCACTCATCTATTTATTCTTTAGACATCAAACCACTGGAGCTCTGTGCAGACTGGGATTATGGCTCAATGGATGCAATATACAATATTTCTGACTGCTGTTTTGCGTGTGTGGTCATCTGCTGAGACGAGCAGAAGACGAGAGTTTACAGAGGCACAGGTAACGTGATTTACTGTAAACGTAGGCTACTTTTTATGTTACTTTATAGGTTTTTGACATGAAATAATTAAAAGTATCAATAAACTAACCTGAGAGTTTTACTGTTAGGTTACATGAATCCCGATCCATCAAACAGCCAGAAGTAAAAATAATAGGCTCAAGAATACCAAACCCAAGAATTCTGAATTAATTTTAAGATTATGGGAAGTTAAAAGAATATCGAGACAGCCATAATAATGTTATGTTAGTTTGACCAGCGCCCTCTTGGAGCAAACATCAGAATTCTGTCGACACGCTGTGGGTCTGTTCCTCTTATTATTATAGCCTAAGTTTTTGTTCTATGAATTTATTAGTCCTATTTAGTAATGCAATTGCAATGTTACGTTGATTATGTATGGATTATTTCACTCTGGACAATATATGATGAAATTTTATGATAGATTAATTTTACTTAATTCGTATACGAAAATATTTTGGAATGTGCTATAAACTATATAGACCTTTAAATCTTTTAAATCTGTTTAACTTGCTTAACCAACTACTATTACCAAAAATTAATACTGAAAGTTTAGTCTGAATGGCAGAATTCAGGAGGAAACGTAAAAGAAACAAATATTTATTTTACTGAAATTTTGACTTAAAACTTTTAGGTAGTTATCATAACACTGATATTGCATTTGCCATGTCATGTAATTTATTTATTTATTTTTACTTTTTAGAATTTTATTTTTAAAAACAGGATTATTGGGGTAATTTATCACACTGCCTGTATACCCACTTTACATTTAATAGATGTACCTGAGACAGTTTGGATATCTAGATACTCCACTGAACCCAGAAGCTCAAAGAGATTCCAGTGAGCGGGCTATGAAAGTGGCTCTCAGGTAAAACAGTCACAGTAAATGTAGTCTATAGATATTTCTGTTTATTTCCTTTAATAACACATTGGCTTCTGCACATACAGTACTAAACATGTATCTTAATATGTTACAATTTTATCTTTGTAATAATTTTAAATAAATGTATAATTTCCCCCCATATTAATACATGGTAATGCTACAGTTTCTTAAATTAATTTATTTGTAACTTTCATTAATCATAATTCTTGAGGAAGGTCCATTGTAATCTCTGTTGTATCTGCTATTGTGAGCTTCTGAACTGTCATATTTGTAAAAGTCTCTTTCAAGGGGTGTCAGGGCTGCCAGTCACTGGAAATCTTGACCGAGCTACTCTTCTTAAAATGAGGCAGCCGCGATGTGGTGTTGAGGACCCCTTCAACCAAAAGTCTTTAAAATACAGGCGATTTGGTGGTGAGCATCTACTTCCTGATTGTTTAATAATACAGTCAACCAAGTTTGGTAACATTTTCTCTGAAGTCTATTATCATGAAGATATTGTTCTTAATGTATTGCAAGTCATGTGAAATTACTTATAAAAAATAAAAAAATGAATAATATGTAGTATTGTCATGGCAAGCCAAGGAAAGAGTTGAGGATCTATTTGCAACAACAACAACAACAATTTTTTGAATCGTTGCAAAAAATACACTAAACGACAAACACAAACTGACACAGCTATAATCCACAATGTATAGACAAGGACCAACACAACTGAACTGAAAACACAGGTTTAAATACACAGGGAAGGTGAAGAAATAAACAAGGGACAGGTGAGTGTAAACAGAGGAATTGAACACAGGAACAAAAACCAAAACAGAATAAGTGATGTTTTATAATCAAGTTTTGGTAGGAGCACGCGCAGATAATTAACACGGCCAATTCATCATCAGTTATCACATCCATCTATCCAATCAGTGCAAGAGAGAACCCCTATAAAAAATCAAAGCAGTCCTACCTTCGTGATTCTAGTATTTCAGCATACCTCCATCACCCCCACTCCTCACCTTCAGCCCGTTCCTAACCCAGCACAGGGAAGAACACTTGGGGGGAGCGCTTGGGTCCAGGCTAAACGCAGAGGTCGCACCCCTCTCCCCGGCAGGGGGAGTACCCTGGGCTCTGGAGTAAGTACAGAGCTCGGAGCCCTCTCCCCGGACAGCACGCCAAATATGATAATCCTTTACTCAGTTTATTATATGTAAGTGTGAACTTGTGAAAGTAACATAAATGAAGTCTACTTTTAAACAACACTGTGGTATCATGAATGGGCTATGTGACACATTTACTGTACTGGAATATCAACAAAACTGCCATTGATAGTTTAACACAACAGTATTTTGAAAATGATAGTGGATTTTCTCCTCACTGTGAGAAATTCTGCCTGTCTGGAAGCAGAGTAATACAAACTGTGAATAGTCCAAGTACTGATAATAAAAAAAGATATCAGCGCACCTGGAAGGCCTCTCAGCTAGTCAGATTTGAAGACCTGAACTAACTTTTGTATATAATATATTTTATACTGTAGGGAAATCATGGGTTGAACTTGTAACCCAAAGGTTGCGGATTCAATTCTCAATACCGGCAGGGATTGTAGGTGGGTAATGCATTCTATTCCACCCTCAATACCACAACTAAGGCAAGGCACTGAACCCCCAACTGCTCCCGGTGTGCTGCAGTAAATATGGATGCCCACTGTGTGTTCACGGTGTGTGTTCACTACTCACTGCCGAGTGTGTGCACTTGGATGGGTTAAATGTAGAGCACAAATTCAGAGTATGGGACACTATACTTTTCACATACAATTCACATCACTTTCACTTATAAACAACAGTTAATTCATTAATACATTATAAAATGTAGCTGTTATTACAATTATTTAATGAAAGGAATTATGTGTGCATTATAGTGCCTTAAGAATGCCCTTATGATTTATTATAAATACAAGTTTCATAGAAAGTCTCACTAAAATGTATTTAAAATACTGTGAAAAGCAGTTTAATTCAAATGCATTTTAAATTTGCTCACCTTGACTGTACATCCAGAATAATTATTTTCATTTTCTTTCAATTAGATATGACAAACTGGTATAAGATAATAACCTTAATTGTCAGTATGTGTGAGGTACACACATTGGACATAAACAATAACCAAGTAAACCAAGTAAATAAGTTTGCTCTTTATTTAGAGAAAACATCTGTTTGGATTTTTAATTTGTCTTTCTTATTTCATAGGATTTTGGAGAAAGAAAAACTTAACATATCGCATTTACAACTACACACCAGACATGGGGAAAACTGCAACACAGACAGCCATACGCTCAGCATTTAAATACTGGAGTGATGTCACCCCACTCATCTTTAAAGAGATTAACTATGGACCTGCTGATATTCAAATCTCATTTCACAAGAGAGTTGGGTGTCCTTCACCTTTTGATGGTCCTGGTAAGTACATCTCACCAAATTAATTATGTTATTTATTATAATATTAAAAGTTATACAATAAAAATTACATTTATTATATGCATTCGTTTTACTCCTGTCATTTTACACGTTAATAAGATCTAATGTTATATGTTATGGTATCATTCTCGTAAACACAGTCCTGGCAAACTGTAAACTCATGGACACACCAGCTTTATGTACTTTTGCTTTACAATGCAGAACAATAATCTTTTCATAGGCCATGTTCTTGCACACGCTGAAGCCCCTCCATCAGGAATAGTTCACTTTGATGAAGATGAATTTTGGACTGAAGGGAAGTATTATGGTTCCAATCTGCGTATTGTTGCGGCTCATGAGATTGGGCATGCTCTAGGCTTGGGGCATTCTCAGTACAGCAGTGCTCTTATGGCAGCACACTACACTGGTTACCAAGCTGATTTTAAACTGCACATTGATGATATCAGAGGAATCCAAGCCATATATGGTAAAATACTCCAAACAAATAACTGAACATTTGCCATATATTTGAATATTTGCAAATAACTGCCTATGTTAATTACTCTTATGAATTCAGGTAAAAGGATCTTTACTACAACCACTGCTGATGATATCTATGCCGTGACGAATCCCACTGCCATAGCTCCATTCCCCAGGGGTGATATGCTAGATCCATGCACTGCTAAACTTGATGCTATAATGCTGGGTGAGAAAACCATGCAATATAACAGTGCACATGACATCAGTTCATTCAAATTAAACAAATGCAGTAGATTTGCTGGTTCAGTGACTAATAATATTATATAACGTGCTCTGGAAAATATTGTAAAATGTTATTTATTTATTTTTTGTGTTAGGTCCCTCACGTAAGACGTATGCTTTTAGTGGGGATTATGTGTGGACAATTACAGATATGGGCCATAACTCTCCAGTAAAAATAAGTTTGCTATGGAAGGGGCTACCAGGAAACCTGAATGCAGCTGTATATTCCCCGAGAACCAACAAGACATACTTCTTTAAAGGTAGATTATTATTCTCTGCACATGTTTTTTTATGCTTTTTAAAATGTTTTATTGAAAACTGATGTAACTGCATTGTAGCCTATAATTAATATACAAGATAAGCTGTTTACTCATAAATTTTTACAACTTTAGAGAAAGCGTCGACTGAGGAATTCAACTAGGATGTAGCAGGGGGTGTGTCAAAATACTGATAGTTGATTCCAAGCTACTATGCAATCAGTATATTGATACTGATTATATTTTTGATGATGAAATAATATTACATTAAAAAGCATGTTTGACAGGCAGTAGAAGTCCATTTGTTGTAATCTATGATAAAGTTGAAAATGGCTATGTTTTGGTTAAAGCTGGTACTAAGTCAAACATCTGGCCTAGGAACAAACTGGATCAGGCTGACTCTGGTAACTGAGACAATGAAACATAACAACAATAATGTAAGCATAGACTCCCTTCACTTTTCCCCTTCACAAGATATTGGAGATGCCCTTGGCAATGCCAGACCATCCTCTAAAAGGAACACTGGAGTAGGAGGGGCATTTTCTTCACCAGTCCCTTGTTAAGCAGGAGGAGTGAATGGCTTAAGTCATAAGACATGAAATGTAGAATTGATCATGTACTGCGGGGAAGACCTGACCTCCTGGATGGTATTGAGGGGTTTGTATGGATCTGGTGTGCAGCTCACTCTCACTTCTGTGACAGTATGTTCTCAAAGAAGCTGAAAATTTGTTGAATTGTGCGCTCTGTTTGTTCATTTGTTTGGGGATAAAAACCAGAGGAGAGCCTGATGGAAATCCGCAGGAGGGGGAAAAAGGAGCACAAGACTCAAGAAATAAACTGTGATTTGGCACATTGTCTTCTGGAAGGCCAGAGGTACTGAACAGATGATAGAACAGGGCCTCTGCCTTTTCCAGTGCCATAGGAAGCCTCCTGAGGTTAATCAAATGGCAGGCCATATTAATCTGGTCCACTGCCACCAGAATGCAGATGTTGTGGTTTAGATGGAGGAGAGTGGAATCATGAGGCCAATATCCCATTGGATGGGACTGTTGAAAATGGAGGATGGGAGAAAAAAATGAGGTGTAAACATTGGGAAGATTGGCAGCATGCAGTTGGAAGAGGGCATCAGTTGCTGTTTTTGGAACTATGTCTACATGTCACAGTGTAGTGAAATCAAGTGAAGAAGAATGCTCTCCATTCCTGGTGGCAATGTAGGCACTTGGTAGAGTGGAGTTACTCCAGATTGCATTGGTCATGATGACTTGTAGTGTAGCTGGGATCCCTCTAGTCAAGTCACCTTTATTTGTATAGTGCTTATTACAATACAGATTGTGCCAAAGCAGCTTCACAGTGATAAACAGGAAAAATAGCACAATCAATTATGGAAACTCATGTATTGAGACAACAGTGCCATTGTTCAGATTAAGTTTGTTTAGTGTGTGTACAGTTAAAATCAATAACAGTGTTAATTTCATCACAACCATAGCTCAGTTTGGTTCTACAAAAGGCAGCAATGTCATTATTCAGCTGTAGTTACAGTAGCTTAGTGTTGATTCAGATGATTCAGTGTTGCAAGATGTGATTTAGCTGCATAGCAGTTCAACAGACGTCAATAGTTAAGTTTGACTCTATACGAGATATTGTTCCTATCCAGTAGTGTCAGTGTGGTCACATTGATAGATTTTCTAAAAGTTATGTGACTTTCAGACCCCAGCTAAGGAAACCAGAAGGCAACAGTGGCAAGGAACCCAAACTCCATTGTATAACAGAATGGAGAAAGAAACCTTGGGAGAAGCCAGGCTCAGTTGGGGGATTAGTTCTCCTCTGGCATAGGCAAACAAACATGATAATATGAGTTGTAGTCTGTTAAGCACATTAAAATATGTAGGTAGAGCTGTCACTTTAGCCTGCAGTCATTGAGTGGCTTATGTGAGCGTGATTTCACCAAGTACAACATGTTCCTGGATCAACATCCTTGGTAATCCTGGAACAACATTCCAATCTACCCGTCAAAATAGAGATATAACCTTTCAAGAAATATCTGTTTTAGGCTTAAAATCAGAGTTAGGTCATTCTACTCTCTTGTTAATCAGATATCATTTTCAATAAATTATTGGTAGGCTTAGGTTTATCAGTGGCCTTAAGCAAAATTAACATCCTTCTGGATACAGTCCCAGCTGGACTTGGCATGGTTGGCCATATGGAGTTTGGCTTGGGTTGGCCAAGGGCTTGTTTTTGAGGTCTTCACTGACCATGAAGGGCTGTGTTAAGGTTGTTTCTGGGTGGAGGTCCACCATATGGTCTGGATACTGATATGGACCCGATCTAAAGTGAAAAAAGTGACATACAGCCAAGTATGGTGACCCATACGCAGAATGTGTGCTCTGCATTTAACCCATTCAAAGTGCACACACACACACACACACACACACTGTGAACACACACCCGGAGCAGTGGGCAGCCCATTATGCTGCAGCACAGCTGGGGGTCGGTGCCTTGCTCAAGGGCACCTCAGTCAGGATATTGCCAGCCCAAGACTCGAACCCACAACCTTAGGGTTAGGTGTCAAACTCTCTAACCAGTAGGATATGACTTCCCCAGTATCTTGCTGTCTATGGTATCCTTGGTATAAGGATGAAGCAGAGAGTAATATAAGTGAAGGTGCCATTCTTCTTACAATGTAACAAGTACATCGGATGTTATGGGAGGTTAGGTTTTATGCATTGGATATTGAGCATATGTCATAATTTAGAGATACTTTTAAGAAGGAAAAATGCAGATGTACAAATTTACTTAACTAAAGTCTAAAAAAACATTTTCTCTTCTACCCACCTGCTCCTTTTTCTTAGGTGAAAAAGTCTGGAGGTTCACAAATAACCGCCTTGACTATAGATACCCCAAACCACTAAAAAGAATCCCTGCCAACATTGACGCTGCATTGTATTATGAGAAGAACAAGAACATTTTCTTCTTTAAGGTATAGTGAGATTTTAACGTTATTATACACAACCTATGCTTAAGAGAAATAAAATAAAGAAAATAAATCATGATAAATTCATAAGCCCTCATGTCTGTACAAAGTTCTGTCTATATAAACAAACATCCCTGTTGATACATATTTATCATGTTCTAGTTAAGTGGTTTTTAGCTCCAATTGTGGGGACCCACAGCACTACACAACTTTTGCCTCTCTTATTTACACATCTGATTAAAATAATCAGATTCTTACCAAAGAGCTGCATGAATCAAACGTATACTGTGTCAGAAAATGTGTACTACTTCACTACTCCTTATACTGTGTACTCCACTAATCCCTATGTTGAAGTAAATTAAGTGAGCAAATGTGTTAAAGAGCTGGAGCTGTATTACCATTCAGATATATGCATTCAGATATAAAAATGTGCCCACAGCATCCCCTTAGATGACGGTTAATAAAATGACTAAATTACCTACAGATGATTGCCAAATATTTTTAAATCATGTACAAAATTAAAACTTGTTCTGGCACAAAAGGAAATTCAGTGAATTTTGACTGATTTAATGCCTAAAAAGAAACTTCCTAATAGATTTTCATCTATTTTGTAAAAAAAAATAAAAAAAAATAAAAACACAATTGTAATAATATTTTTAGGATGTTTTTAATCAAGTAATGATTTGTAAAAAAAATAAAATAATAAATAAATAAAAAAACCTGCACCTCTCATTCGAACTCACTCTATCTCACAATCTCTCTTTCTAGCTCATAAATCTGATCCACATAACAGGTGCATCTCAAAAGTCCTGTTACCCTACCACTTTGCACATTTTGAATGTCTCTTATCTGACACAATAAACCCCATTCACACTGTAACGAAGCAACATGATCCCATTCACTTTCACTAGAGAGCTGTTGACTTCCAGTGACACAAGCAACAGTGACTGTTGGCAACAGAATGTAGTCATGTCATTAGTAATATCCTATACATTCTGTCAGATTGATGATTTATGAACTGATTTATGATCTGATTTATGTACTGATTTATGACCCCTGTCATCGTAGATTGACAGGTTGTCATATGTCAAATGTGTCCCTGGTCAGATTTATGAGCTGATTTATGGCTATCTGACCCTGACTGACATGATGGTGGTGTGTGTAAATAAAAAAAAAAAAAAAAAAAGATGTTAGATTTGATTTTTTGATGTATTTATGGCTGGATTTATGATGGTTTTATCTCTAACCTGTTCCTTGGGGGGTTTTAATGGCATTGTTCCTTTCTGACCAGTTGCTCACTTCCAGTCTGGAGGGGTTTGGGTTCTTCCCTGACTGTGAAAAAAATGGCAGAGCAAAGGGTGTGTATTTTCACCTTTACAGGATCAATGTTTTTTTTTTTTATCTATATGGTATATGTTAATACCTAGACACCAACAGTGTGGCTACTGGCCTGTCTACATCCACCTTCCAGCTACTTCCAGCTTCCATGTTTGTGTTTTAGGTCGATACCTTTGCTGAATTGGTGTCTAGACACCAGAGCCCAAAGCTTCTCCCCTATCTGTTCCCTACAGTGATGTAGTCGGTGTCCGATATAAAGTTTTAATATGCTTGTTAACGGAAATGTGGTTTGTCTGGCGTTGTAATATATCCAAACACATGTCCTTCTCAAACACTAAATGGTTAAATTCTGCGTGATATATAGGCTAAATGTTGATAACTAAGCAATCACTGTTTTGATTGTTTGCAACAAAACTGGAATGCTCTGGCAATACAAATGTACAAAACATTTTCCATGCCTATAAAGCAACTGAAAACTGAAACATAGAATTAAAGAATGCACCAAGACTATTACCCATCACACTTTCTATATGCTTCTAAAAAAGTAAATGTTTGGGCATGTTCGTTCTACCTCATCTGTATGTGTGTATGCTAACACCTCTGTAGGATCAGTTCAACCACCAACTATCCACCAAGTCTACCCTTATGAAAATTAACCATGGTTTTACTATAAATAAAACCAAAAAAACATGGTTACTATAGTTAAACCATGGTAACCACAAATTAACCATGGTTTTGCTAAATTAACCATAGTTTAACCATGGTATTTGTAGTAAATCTGTGGTTATACAAATGGTAGTCAACACGCCAAAAAACCATGGGTTACTACAGTTTTACTATAATAAAACCATGGTTATTTTTCGTAAGCACCTATCCATTTACTTCTGACAGTCAAGGTGGTTGTGGGGTCTAATTGACAGTGGATAAGATTCTCCTCTATGTGCTTGTGTTAATGGCTTTACTACATTCATCATAGATGTGCACAGTATCATTCTTTAGACAATTAATCAACAGTGTGGCTGATTCTTTCGGATCACACACAAAAATGGATATACTAAATTTTAAATATAGGCAGAATCATATATGTTGTTTACTTTTTGTTGTTATTTAATTTTCATTTTAATCCAATCCATAGATAGTATATGTGGAGGATGTTTCTACTATTATCATAATTTCCTTTTGACCCTGATAAACTGGTAATTTATTTTCTATGCAAGTGACTCAATATGCTGTACAGTTTTCATACTATGTGTATAAATAGCTGTGCTAAAACATTTGTGAGTATTTTTGCATGTCAACAGATTTTCACCAGGGATATGGCACATCTAAGAATCACAATTTTTAGTGTAACATTGTGTCTTTTCACAAAGTGCAATCACAGGTATTATCAAATTGCCTGCGTTTTGAGAATGCAGCGGACATGGAGGACTATAATGTAATAAGAGTTCAACATTGAGAGCATAGGCCGTAGTTTAGATATATTTTTGAGGTTTGAAAAATGCAGTTTTACAAATGCTAGAAATGTTGCTTTTTTAAGGAAAGATTGCTATCAAATAGCATGCACAGTTTTTAGGTCCTATAATTAACATCTCTGGGGGTTTTTTTGACTTTAGCAGTAAGAAATTACTCGTCATCCAGGTTTTTATATCGACTATGGATTCCATTAGTTTTTCAAATTGGAATGTTTTGCTGGACCACAAAGAAATATAGAGCTGAGTATCATCGGCATAACAGTGAAAGCTAACACCGTGTTTCCTGATGATATCTCCCAAGGGTAACGTAAAGCGTGAAGAGTAATGGCCCTAGTACTGAGCCTTGAAGTACTCCATACTGCACTTGTGATTGATTTGATACATCTTCATTCACTGCTACGAACTGATGGCGGTCATCTAAGTATGATTTAAACCATGCTAATGCACTTCCATTAATGCCAACCAAGTTTTCTAGTCTATGCAAAAGAATGTTGTGATCAATAGTGTCGAACGGAGACAACTATTATATATAGAGACATAGAACCACGATCAGATGATAAGAGCAGGTAATTTGTAACTCTAAGGAGAGCAGTCTCAGAACTAGGATAGATACTATGATAGTGTCACGATCACTAGCTGGAGTGTGCATGAGTTTCAGTAGAAGGCACTCCACTCACGACTCAGGACTCATTCTGAACTCCATTTGCCATCCTGCCTCATTCCTGGTACTTACTGCACACACACACACACACACACCTGCATCTGATTTCACACCTGAATATGATTACACACCTGCAGCTAATACACATACACCCATATAAGCAGCACACTCACTCCACCACTTGGCGAAGTCTTGTTTAGCCCGTCTGACATTTCCGAGCATTTTTCCTAGTGTTTGTTCTTCCCATGTATGATCTTGGATTGTTTAAACCGACTCTGATTCTCTGCTGCCTGCCCTGATCTCTGCTTGTTACCATTAATGATTCTGGATATCACTAACATACCTGACACCATTCCTGATTTCTGCCTGTATGACCATTCTCTTAATAAAATTCTGCACATGGATCCGAACGCCTCCACTCTTGTAAAGATAATAGATACATTTCACCCATAACCTTTCGTGAATTCAAGAGACCAAATCACTAAGAAAGAGATGCAAGCAGGAAAATAAATGTTTATGATGCATATAGAATTCAGAAAATCTGTTTCATTAACAGTTTTGTAAAATATATTTTTATCACTCCACTAGATTTAGTCATTTTGTTCAGATCAAGTTCATGCTAATCCTTGCATGGGTTAGAGAGTATGATGAGCACATACCTATTAATTCAAGAAAAATTATTAAACATTTGACTGAACTTTTTATTATTTTGACAAACCTCCATTTCAAATAATTTCCCCTGAGCTTTTTATCCACCAAATCTTTTTCAACACAACATCATTAAACATTAAAGAATTTTATCAGTTACTATCGCCAGCTAGACTTAATTTTTGTGTTGATGCTTCATGAGATCGCACTTTGTGGACAGACACAAAGTTGCACTAAAAAAAATATCTCAAAGAGAAAAACTGTAACTTAATTTCCTAATTTTCATATATTCCTATTATGATGACAGCTCACAAATAGATGTCTTCACTTAAAAACATACACAGTCCAATACACAAATTGCAAACGGCTATCTGAAATCTTGATAATATGACTAAATGATGTAAGAGAAGAAGAAACAAAATAGAGTAATGAACAAAACATTGTGATTCTTAGATGTGCCATATCCCTGGCGAAAATCTGTTGGCATGCAAAAATACTCACAAATGTTTTAGCACAGCTATTTATACACACACAGTAGTATGAGAACTGTATATTGTCTCACTTTCATAGAAAATTAATTACCAGTTTATCAGGGTCAAAAGGATATTATGATAATAGAAACATCCTTAACTTGTACTTTCTTTTCATGTTGAAAATCACAGATTCTAGTGTGTTTAATCTTTTAGCAAGTCATTAAAAATTATATGATATCTACAAAATAGTAAATAATTAAAGTGCACAAGTTTTGTGTTCTAGGTAAGAAATTTTACACCAAGTCTTAAAGGCCAGGTAAATAATTTGAAAAATAGGTCTGTCAAATGAGAAAAGTTCATATATATATATTAAAAGATTTATGAAGTAAAAAATAAATAAATATGTGTTTGTCAAAAAGCACTTGGTTGCATTGATTTTCTAAAGAAACAATACTGGTCATGAGACTATTTAATGAAAATTAAAGACAACAGACAGCATGCCTTGCTTTAGTAACACAATGTGTTTAACCTTTTTAAACATGTTTTAAAATTGTGATTGTAATTATTTTACTGAGAAGTTTTAAGTAAAAATGTATATTTGTTATTTTACAGTACACATATTATCTATGGTTTGAATTAAAATGAAAAAAAAATCTTAAATAACAACAAAAACACAACATATATGATTCTGCCTATACTTAAAATTTAGTATACTCATTTTCGTGTGTGATCCAAAAGAATCAGCCACAGTGTTGATTAATTGTCTAAAGCATGATACTGTGTTGATCTATATGAGATTAATGTTGTAAAGCCATTAAGTCAAGCACATAGAGGAGAATCTTATCCACTGTCAGTTAGACCCCACAACCACATTCACTGTCAGAAGTAAATGGATAGGTGAAGTAGACTTGGTGGATAGTTGGTGGTTTGAATAATTTTTCACCTTAACACTCCTTCTCATAAATTTACCTAATCAAGCCGAATTGAACCATTTAATGTTGAGATAGACACATGTTCGGATGTCTTCATCTAAAGGTGTCGACCTAAAACACAAACATAGAAGCTAGACACCCAGACAGCCTCGTTATTTAGAGGTGGATGTATACAGGCCAGTAGCCACACTGTTGGTGTCTAGGTATTAACATATACCATATTACATTTACATTTACATTTAATAATTTAGTAGATGCTTTTATCCAAAGCGACTTACAAATGAGAACAATAGAAGCAATCAGATCAATAAGAGAACAATAACAGTAAACAAGGGCCATGACAAGTCTCAGTTAGTCTAGTACAGAACGCATAGCCAGTATATTTTTATTTTTATTATTATAATATGAAAGACAATAAAAGTGCTAGTATTTGTTGGTTAAGTCCATATTGTGGCGAGTGGGGCGGGGCCGAGAGGCGTGGGAACGAGGAGTGAGGCCAGGTGTAGTGATTGGAGATGAGCTACACCTGCGCCCCACCGCCGGTCTTGAGTCCCACGTAGGAGATGGAAGGATATAAAACTGGAGTGACGACCGTGAAGGACGAGAGAGGACCAGGCCTGGGACATTATTTTATGTTTTGGCTTTTATTTGGGCGCACCAGTCGTCCGCGAGGGGCTGGTGCGCCGTTTTGTATTTATTTATGAATTATTAAAATGTATTTTGATTGTGCGCCGGTTCCCGCCTCCTTCTTCCCGATGACTACAAAGGGAATATCTTTACAGTGGTGCCGAAACCCGGGAGAAGGAGGGACGCGCTGCTGAAGATCCCTCGCCACTGTGGTGAATCCGCGGTGCCCTCGAGCTGGCGAGGTATGTGCCGCCAGGGACGCTCGAGGCGGTGGGCTGGAGCGAGTTGCCGGGGACGGGCGAGCTCGCTGCCGGCCGCCCACGATATGGAGGGGCGGCTGCCGTCCGTGAGGGAGCGGAGGAGTCGGCGCCGTTCGCCAGGGGGCCAGAGCCTGC
Organism: Carassius gibelio; assembly: GCF_023724105.1. NCBI lineage: Eukaryota > Metazoa > Chordata > Actinopteri > Cypriniformes > Cyprinidae > Carassius > Carassius gibelio. Next base: position 20,820,230 of record NC_068381.1, read on the forward strand.
CGCCTCCGTGAAGGAATCCGGAGGGGCAGGGAACGGGGGACTCCTGCCGGCTGCCCAAAACCGGAGGAGCCGTCGCCGTCCATCGGGCGGCGGAGGAGTGTCGCGCCGTCCGCCGAGGGCCGTCCAGTGCCACCGCCAGGCACCGCGGAGGAGATCACCCAGCTGGTGGAGGGCCGAGCAGCAGTGCGTCTGGGAACCGGATTTTTTTTTTTTCCTCTCTCCCCTCTCTGGTCCTTGTCGCTCCTCCTTCCATCTCCTTTTCTCTCGCCTCGTCTGTCCTACCCCCAGGTTCCTGCAGGTCCCCGTGAGCGGTCCCCCCCGGAGGGAAGGGGGGGGGGGGGGAGGGGAGCGCAGTCTCGAGGGTACCCCCCGGCCTGCGAGGGGCGATGGGGGTATGTGGCCGGTCTTGAGTCCCACGTAGGAGATGGAAGGATATAAAACTGGAGTGACGACCGTGAAGGACGAGAGAGGACCAGGCCTGGGACATTATTTTATGTTTTGGCTTTTATTTGCGCGCACCAGTCGTCCGCGAGGGGCTGGTGCGCCGTTTTGTATTTATTTATGAATTATTAAAATGTATTTTGATTGTGCGCCGGTTCCCGCCTCCTTCTTCCCGATGATTACAAAGGGAATATCTTTACACATATATATCAAACAAACATTGATCCTGTCAAGGTGACAATACACACCCTTTGCTCAACCAATTTTTCCACAATAAGGAAGAGCCCAAAACCTCCAGACTGGAAGTGAGCAACTGGTCAGGAAGGAACAACAATGCCATTAAAAACCCCCATGGAACAGGTTAGAGATAAAACCATCATAAATCCAGCCATAAATACATCAAAAGTCAAATCTAACATCTGTTTCACAAGTTCATGCTTGCATATAATTAGCTGAGGTATGGTATGCGTATTTGGCATGCTGTCCAGGGAAGGGCTCCGAGCTCGGGAATGGCCCGAACCTAGAGTACCCCCCTTCCCCGTCTATTTCTAAAGTGAACTTGAAGTGAGGAGATGGGGTAGAGGAGGGATGCTGATAAACCGACAATGGATAGAGGTGAGTCAGCGATATTTATACTATGATATTGACTACTTGATTGTGGTCCGCCTGTGTTAATTAGGCTAAGTGTCTGACGCGCTACTCCGAATCTTGTTACTAGAACATAATTTGATCTTTTGATTTACACACAGCGACGTCATGTCAGTCAGGGTGACAAAAGGGTCATATACCCATAAATCAGCTCATAAATCTGACCAGGTATGCATTTGACATATGACAACTTGTCAATCAACAATGATGGGTCATAAATTAGGTCATAAGTCACGTCACAAATCATCAATCTGACAGAATGTATAGGATATTAATACTCATGTCATGGGATGCGATTCACATGACAAAGTTTATGCAACTGAGACCCAATTTTTCAGAGGAACAACCAATAGGAGTGAAGACTATGTCAGTGATGCTAAAATGTCATTGTCTCAAGTTCAAGAAAGATTTAACTGTTTTATGCAATTTTACTGTAACCACATACATCAGTATACCTGTACAGTATAACTGATGGCAGTCTTAGTGAGTTTGATTTATACATTGATAGTTTGTGTTTTTAATTATATGATGCAGTGAACAGTTTAGTACTACTGCAGTTCATATTACAGTCTCACATTCATAGTTTTGATTATTAAGAACAAGAAAATTATTTTTATTTTTATTATATAAGTTTGAATGTTATTTAGTAGTTTTTGGCAGCACAAGTGAGTTTAATTTGTTGATTGATTTGATTATCTGGTTAATGCTTTAGTCCACTGAGCACTGCTTTAGTTTATATAACAAAAATATTCAACAGTAAATGTTACCTTTAATTTTATGTCAGATTAAAGGGATCCTAAAAGAACACAGCTGTGGGTGGTCTACTGTTGCAAACTATCTGGGTATTTGAATCCAACAAGGGAAGTCAAAGTTTGACGGTAACCAGATGCATGCTTGCACTGCGACAGGCAGTTCAGATAAGGGAGAATGATAGCCAAGTTACCAACACATTGATATTGTCCCCATCTCTGCATCAGGACAGGAGGAGGAAGGTTAGTAGTCTTCCCATCCGAATCTGCACCAGCAGCAAGTCAGCCCACTGCAAGAGAATCCCAACAAAACATTAAGTAGGAAACCTTTAAGATAACCACTAGCCAAGCACACACAGAAGCCTGTGGAACCAGATAATAACACATCTCAAAAACCTGAGACAAGCAGAAAGAATCATACAGCAGAGGAAGAATGCAAGTGCTAGCCTCATCCAGTATCCCTTTAAGTGTGCTCTGGGATTGCTGGAGGAAAAAATATCAGGGACAATGCAGGCAACTGAGCTGGAGTTGGAGAATTTCTTCAAAGAACTATATAGCTCCATTAACATGGAAGTAGACGTTGGGTGCAGGGGCTTAACTGGAGCATCCATCCTGTTTCATGAAATCCCTTGTCCAAATGGAAGAAGACCCTCAAACATCTGACAGAAAATTCAAAACGGAAGCTTTTGGCTCTAACTCCAGATGAAAGACAAGATGTGGGCAAAAATTGATCTTATGGCCTTTCTGCAGGGGACAGTAGAGAAACATCCCTGCCACTGCTCCACCACCTCAAGATGTTTCAGTATTAAGAGTAAATAAAGACTACACCTGCGCATTTATGGCTATAGACTGATGCATGTTATGTATGAGCATGACATAACCGTTTTCACAAATTAGCATTTCTGTAGATTACATTGAGATGATAATGGTACGGTTTTCAAAGTCTTGAACTTTGAAACCAGTTTTCGAAAGTTTTAAGGCCCCCAAAACAATGTAAATTAACAGCCAAAATGCATAAAATCTTTTTCACGATGTGTAGTTGAAAATTATGTTGTTAATCTCTGCTAGTTCATAGAAATCTATCATAATGAACTGGTGATCTGAATCAGGTGTGCTAGGTAATAGAGACACACAAAATATGCAGAGCAGTGGGATACCAGAACCAGAATTGAGAACCACTGGATTATTGTAAATAGTTCTTTGGCGAGTGTACATAAGATGTTCGCTCTAAATCCTTAATCAGATTTTGATCACCTACAAAATGCATAACATTTGATGCACAGTAATGTAAAAACTTTGTGGTGTGTGGTTTGTGAAGCGTTAGATTATAGGTAGGTTATATATAGCATTAGATTTAGAACTACTCCCATTCCTCAAAGGGTTGCAGCACTGCACTGTAGCCGAATGTAGTCATGTCTACACATGATGCAATCATTTCCTTATTGCAATGTGATTTATGCAGTCTCACAAAAACTTTCATTGTAACTAACACAGTGAAAACACAATGTAAATGAGAGACTCTTTGTCAGTTTTATTATATATAATAGAGATTTAATGAAAATGCAGAAATCAAATCACTGATAGTCTCTCACTGATCTTGAATTGACTTGTATGATTATAAAGAGAACACTCTTAATGTATGAGCTTGGTTTCTTTATGTAAAATCATCACAATATAGATAACAGATGCTACTAAAAGCGTGAAGTTGATGGTTCAATCACTTGTTTGATTCACTAATGCATAAATAGCAAACCAAACCACAAAACCAAATTTGCAACAAACATCTGTACGAGCCCTTACATATTACAAAGATCATAGGTAATGATGGTCAGTTTTTTATGACTACATTGATACATTATGATTACATTCTCAAGGTTAGTTTATAAAGTATTGCACCAAAAAAGGTTTTTATTTGCCTAACAGCAGTTTTGTGATTGATGGAAAGACATGAGTTGTTGAGAACATATCTCCTTAGTTGCATGACAGATAAAGGGCATGTCTATGAGAATTGTGATGTCAATATTCCTTTTTTTATTTTTTACTTTTTTTTTCTATTTTTAAAACTTGCTGTATGTTTTTATTTTAGAGAAACCTCTTATATGCATAAATATAAAGAACAATTTGATTCTCCATTTCATGACTGCTTTAAACTGAAGTGAATTTATTGACAGATACAGTCATTATATAATTTAAAATTAATAAAAAAATAAAATCATTTCTTGCTGCTAAGCGGAACAATGCAAAGCTGTTACTAAACAGAAATATTACACAAAACAGAGTCCTTTTATTATTAATTTATCACATCATTATCACATATCACATTTATCAATAATAATAACTATTATTAATAATAATAACTTGATCAGGCACTTAACATTTTTCACTCTCCATGAATCCTTCATAATAATAAGAACTGTGTAACATACTTAGCAGGTATCTAAATTCATTTTTATTCCAAGCGATCCTGTTTTAGTAGTATTTCTTTTCTTTTCTTCTTATCTCCTCACTAACATGTGCTAGTGGGCAGGCCAAAGGGATGATGATGAAGAAGTGGGTTTTGTGCTGGAAGTCTTGTTCTCATCATAAAGACAAGGAAGTCCAAAATGAGTCTCGATGGTTTCATTAAAAGCTGTTTTGGATTAACAAGGAAGTGTTTATCTCAAACCTACAGTGTATTTTTATAGTTCAATAACCCTGATATGTCAAAAGATCAAGGAACGTTTTATTTTCTATTTAATGACAACTTTGAATAACTTTTTTTTTTTTTTCAGGGCTCAGGCTATTGGCAGTGGGATGAAATGGTTTATAATGACCTCAGCATTTATCCCAAACCCATTTCCCGTCTGTTTATTGGCATCCCATCATATCCTGATGCAGCTTTGACATGGACCAATGGGAAGATGTATTTCTTCAAAGGTGACAAGTACTGGCGCTTAAATGAGCAATTAATTGTTGATTCTGGATACCCACTCAGCAAACGTGTCCGTTGGATGAGGTGCAACTAATTTGCAAAAATGTTTCCCTCAGTGAACATTTTACGCTACATTATGTATTCTCTGTAACATGCCAGGGTAAATGACATGTGTAGGCCTATACAATTTACAGTAAATTCAATCCCGGTACCACTAAAATACAAATCATTGTTTTAGGTATGTATGTGTGTGTGTGTATATATATATATATATATATATATATATATATATATATATACAGTACCCTCCATAAGTATTTGAACAGTAAAGACAAAATTGCTGTGGAGTCAAGACATTTGCATATATGATTAAAAGATGAATATGTGACAAAACTGCAGAATGTCACATTTTATCATTAGGTCTTTCGACACATTTATGATTTTACATAAGTATTGGAACAGTTGAATTTAAGGAAGATGTAAAAGATTTAAAGCTAATATTTAGTTGCAGATTCCTTGCATGCAATTAGAGCAGTGAGTCTGCAACCCATAGACATCACCAGACTCTTGGTCTTATGCTTTGAAATGCTTTTCCCCAGCCTTTAATGCAGCCGATTCCAACTGTTGCTTGTTTTGGGGAGTTTCTGTCTTTAGTCTCCTCTTCAGCTGGTGAAATTAATGTTCAATCAGATTTAAATCTGGAGATTGATTCAGGCAATCTAAGACTTTTTCTTTGCCCTGATAAAGTCCTTGACTGAACTGGCAGGTTTTTTTTGATCATTGTCCTGATCCAATATGAAGTGCTTTCTAATGAGTTTGGTGGCATTTTCTTGAATAATGTTAGCCAAAATTATTTTGTACCCTTCCAAATTTATACTGCTACTGCCATCATACATTAAGTCATCATTAAAATGAAGAGGTCCTGTTCTAGAGACAGCCATGCATGCCCATGCCATGACACCACCTCCACCAAGCTTTACAGATGAAGTTGCATGCTTAGGATCATTTGCAATCATTGTACTGTATAGTTGTAGTTTCATTTTCATTCAGTAAGAACTGTAGCTGCTGAATTTTGGACTAGCTGAGTTTATTTACTAAGCGTGCAGAACAACCACCCAATAAAGCATTACAACAATCTAACCTTGAGGTCATGAACGCATGAATAAATGTTTCTGCATTTGACATTAAGAGCATAGATCATAATTTAAATATGTTTTTGAGATGGAAAAATTCAGTTTTACAAATGCTAGAAATGTGTCTTTCGAAGGAAAGGCCAAGTAGCACACCTAGGTTCCTAACTGATGACGCAGAATTGACAGAGCAGCCATCAAGTCATAGATATTGTTCTAGGTTTTTACATGCAGAGTTTTTAGATCCTATAATTAATGCCTTTGTTTTTTCATAATTTAGCAGTAAGAAATTACTCCTGGTCCAGGTTTTTATATTGACTATGCATTCTGTTAGTTTTTCAAATTGGTGTGTTTCACCAGGCCGCTAAGAAATATAGGGTCAAGTCAAATCACCTTTACTTATATAGCGCTGTAAACAAAAAAGATTGTTTCAAAGCAACTGAACAACATTAATTAGGACAGTGTCAATAATGCAAAATGACAGTTAAAGGCAGTTCATCAATGAATTCAGTGATGTCATCATCTCAGTTCAGTTTAAATAGTATCTGTGCAATCATTTGCAATCATTTGCAATCAAGTCAACGATATCGCTGTAGATGAAGTGACCCCAACTAAGCAAGCCAGAGGCGACAGCGGCAAGGAACCAAAATTCCATCGGTGACAGAATGGAGAAAAAACCTGGGAGAAGGCAGGCTCAGTCGTGAGCCAGTTCTCCTCTGACCAGACGAAACCAGCAGTTCAGTTCAAACGTAGAGGACTCTACGTTTCTGTGGTCTTGTCCCGGTGGCTAACAGTGCAAGCTAAGACTGTGCTTCCTGATGATATCTCCCAAAAAACAGTAAAGTAACAGCCCTAGTACTGAGCCTTGAGGTACTCCATGCTGTTTTTAGATAAGTATGATTTGAACCATAATAATGCACTTCCATCAATGCCAGCCAAGTTATCTAGTCTATTCAAGAGGATGTTGTGGTCAATAGTGTCGAACGCAGCACTGGATACAACCACGATCAGATGATAAGAACAGGTCATTTGTAACTCTAAGGAGAGCAGTCTCAGTACTATGATACGGTCTAAATCCTGACTGGAAATCTTCAAAGATACCATTTTTCTCTAAGAAGGAATGTAATTGTGAGGAGACTACCTTTTCTAGTATCTTGGACAGAGAAGAAAGATTCAACATGTCATTATCTAGTTCTTTCTTGTCTAGTTGTTTTGTTTTTGTTTTTTGATGAGAGGCTTAATAACAGCCAGTTTAAAGTTTTTGGGGACATATCCTAATGACAATGATAAACTAATAATAGTCAGAAGAGGACCTATGACTTCTGGAAGCACCTCTTTTAGGAGCTTAGATGTAATAGGGTCTTAACATACATGTTGTTGGTTTAGACAATATAACAAGTTTATACAATTATTCCTTTCCTAAAGTAGAGAATGAGTAACATTTCTATTGTAAAACAGTTGTCTAATACAGTACTACTAACATCATTCCATGAACTCTAGTTGCATTGTGACAGTGACAGTAAGACCCACATGCTTTGATTTGACTGGCCATCTCAATCATTTTAATATTGGACCACTGAGGCAGACCAGCCTAGAGCCCTGCCTCAAATTTAAGCCCTAGCCAGAGACACTTTTCAGCTCTCAGTTCCAGCTATTAAAATAGTTAATTTTGTATGTAATGGAAAAGTGATTATTATTATATTTTTATTAAGTTAATTTTGAAAAACGTTTGGAGCATATTTTGTTCATTACACATACATTTTTGTTTTCTAAAGTAACGACCAAGTGGCCTTGTGACCCAGTGAACCTCGTTTTGTCTCCACCAGCATGGCATTTTCTTTCATCAATTATTGATGGATGTCTTAAATATAAAAATAAGGAGAAGCCTACAACATGCCCGAGGCCTGGCCCGTGTCTGAACTATGAAGTAAAAATTTGCCCGAAGGATGGGCCGAGAGGCCAAAAGTCTGGGTGAAATTCAGGGCTCTAGACCAGACAAAACGTTTAACTTTTAAAACTTTTTGTCATCCTAACAATAAATAGCTTTACTGATTGTTATAAAATAGTCATAGCTGATAGAAAGTATAAGACTCTGTGTGAGTCTTATTCTTTCTATCAGCTATGACTATTTTAGTCTTTCAAAGGAGAAAATGGGTGAAAAAGCAGTCATAAACGACATACAATGCATGACAGGAGCGAGGAACTCTAAAGGCTCGAGGACCTGTGCAGTCGTACACATGGCACAGCCGTTGTGACCCTAGGATAGGGTACTTTCCTACCAAGCAATACGAAATACCTTGTTTTGTTTTCCTCCAGCTGCGCTCCATTTTCTGGGCTGTTCTCTTTAGGGTGCAAGTGTGCTCATTATGCACACACACACACACACACACACACACACACACACACACACACACACATATATATAATCTTCCCTAATCATAAAGGAGCAACCGTATCTAAAATGCTAGAAAAGAGAGAGTCCATAGTTTCTGTTAGATCTTCAGATCTTCAAGTTGTTCTGAGTTTTTGAATGTGCTAAGGAATTGAGATAAATCAGGAAGATTACTTACAAAGCAGTCTTTTGTGGTAGAGGTGATGGCTCTACCATACTTATAACAAGGAATATAATTTACAGTTTTAGCTATATGAAGTTTACACAAGACTATATAATTATCTTTGAGATCATCATTAGGCTGCATAATTTAAACATCTCAACATCAATTTCATGTGACAGTATTAAATCTAGAGTATGATTTTGACAATGAGTAGGACCTGACACATGTTGTTTAACCCCAATAGAGTTCAGAATGTCTATGAATGCTGATCCCAATGCATCTTTTTCATTATCAACTTGGATATTAAAATCACCAACAATTAAAACTTTATCTGCAGCCAGCACTTACTCAGGTATAAAATCAACAAATTCTTTAAAATTTGGTATGGTGGCCTGTATTAACACTTATCATTAACACTTGTTTCTCTGGATAATGTTATTTGTTATTTGGAGCACCATACTTCAAAAGAATTATACCTGAAGACCGCCCTCTGAGAAATACTGAAAATATAGAAAGTTGTCAGAACACTTAGTGGATTGCAGTTTGTTTATGCAGGTGTGTAGCCGCAGATCAGTTACAATGATACATCACTGAAAGGACCTAAAATATGCACACAAGTGTCAGAACTGGACCATGGAGATTGTCTGGTCTGTTGAATCAAATTTTCTTCTAGATTAGGTGGATGGATGTGGGCATGTGTGTTGTGTACCTGGGGAAGAAATGTCAGTAGGATGCACTATGGGAAGAAGGCAGGCCAACAGAGTAATGTTATGCAAAAATCATTCAGGAATGAGGAACAATTGTGTTCAAGGTGTTTCCTTGTCCTCCAGTTCCCCAGATTTGATTGAGCATCTAAGGGATGTGCTGGACCAACAAATCCAAATTCATAGAGGGCCCACCTCCCAACTTGCCGGGTCTGCTGCTAATGTCTTTGTGCCAGAGACCACAAGACACATTTAGAGGTCTTGTGAAGTTTGTGGCTTGACGCATCAGAGCTGTTTTGGCACCACAAGGGGGGACCTATATCAAATTTAGCAGGTAGCTTTTATGTTTTGTCTGATCAGTGTATTTGTTGGACTTGTGTACTCTATGAATTGCATTATAATTCCATTGTATATAATAAAAAGCTTCATAAAAACTGCAGGAAATAATTTTTTACAAAGTCATCAATTCAAACTCACTGTAGTTATTAAGCACTATTCAGATAAAATATTTCAGTTGTATATTAGTAGTCCTGTGTACTTACATGCCTTCTACACGTGTCCTGAGTCAGACCACAGCTGACATCTTATAGACAAATATTTCAGTGGTTCCTTGAGTCCTATGATATTCCTGTGTTTGTGAAATTTTTATAATAAAATGCTGATTGACTCTGGTTTATTTGTGTTTTATGAAAATTACATAAAAAAGTATGCTTTATTATCTGAAATACACATGAAACATTCCTTTCTCTAATTACTTTGTATGAATCTTTGATGCACACACAGCTGTGTCGGCTGTTTCTTCACACCCAGTTGTCAATGTCTAAAGCAGACTGTGCTCACAGGGAAAAAAAGCCATGGATACTTCAAGAGCCTAGACGTTCTGTCTGAACTGTTCACACATCAGATACTAGACCCCCAATTTGCTTTGGTACTTTCACAAAACAGGTTCCCATTCTAAAATATATGAACACACTTTTAACATTATTACACTTGTCACGGTAATTTTATCAAAATCTTATTCTTTCTGATCTCATGTTTTCATTTCAGTTGAACATATTTTGTTTCCACATAATCATTGTTTCCTGGTGGGCCGGTTTGTTTTTGGGCAACGAGGGCTGGTGTTATCATGTCACTGGGTTGAACTATATTGTCCTTAGACTGCCTTTACTCACAGAAGCACCACTCTTTTCATTATTTCTTGCAGCCAATATTATTTTCACTAGACCATAATCAGTAACAGATTATCAATAACTAATCATTCTTTTTGCACAAATCATTGTTTTATATGTGAATGTAGGCATTGGAGGAAGGCTTTAAAACCAAGCGGAATTCTCTGCCGGCTGCTACTCGCTACTCGTGCTAACTGCACCCTTCACCGTCCACTTTTTTATTTACAAAATCAGTTTGGGCGACTGCAAACACCTTGATTGATCATGAGCCCAACATCCAGCATGGCAGGAAAATCTACTTTTAATCATTTAATCTACTTTAGGGAAGATGTATTTTATTCTAAGTTTATGCTGTTAAAGAGAGGGGGGAAATGCATTACAAAATAAAATAAATAAATAAAAACAACTTATAGCGTAGACTATTCTTAAGCTTGGACCTCATTACTGAAGTACAAATCAAAGCATCAGCAGCGGCCCACACTCTCTATGCTTTCCATGATTGAAAAATATGAATTTTCATTAATTCAGAGGCTGTAGTTGCAATTATATTTTAGTTCAAATTTTTAAAATGCAGTTGTTATGCTTTCAAATTTCATGCCAGCTGTAATTTCACAGTATTTTTTTTACCTCCTACCACTACACGTGTGAAGTCACAGTTTGTATGATGGTACAATTTACTTAGGCCGATGAAATTTTTTGTATTACATTAAAAGTCTTCATAGAATAACTGTATATAATGGGGGGGGGGGGCGATCTGACCCCAGGTCACATCCCCAGGTCCTTCCACATCCCACTCCCCCCCACTAACATACATTGGCATGCACCAGTCAATTTGTGCAGCATTGGTCTGCTCACTACCTCATTCAGCATGGAACTGATGTCATTCTACCACCTCATCAGTCAGTTTAAATAAAATAACTGCTCTTGAGCCCTTTGTCACTTTAATCACACTGAATAAGCTTTTTTTTGCACTAAATTCTTTTTATCTGCACTGTTTGTTCACTTCACTGGTTTGCACTCTGCCATGTGCCCTGCACTGCTTTATTTAACTTTACTTTTATTTTTATTATACGTCTTTTTTACATGCCCTTATTGTATAGTTGCATCTTATATTTTATATATGATCTAGATTTTAGGCTCTACTGTTAGTGTTATCTGTTTGCACTGAGGGTCTGAGAGTAACACAATTTTGATTCTCTGTATGTATGTACTGTACATGTGGAAAAATTGATAATAAAGCAGACTTGACATGACGTGACTTGATAAATAGGTTAAACAAAACAATTGTAACTCTGGGAATTTTTTAACTGCAGGCAGACTTTATGTTACAGTACAAATATTTGGTAACATCCCTTATTCTTTCCATTATTTTCTTGAAGAAAACACTTATTTTCTACAGTACAACAATAAACATTATTTTAATAAAAAAAAGAATAAGATAATCAAAGTTGTTCCTTATTTTCTTTAATTTAATTGGCAATGATGACGTAATTATCTTTTGACTCCCTTAACTCCCTTGCTCAAAACCCTAAAAAAAAAAGTCATCATTGGAGATATGGAAGCAAGAAATAATAGATGAAAAATGTATAACAGAGAATTAAAAGGCATACAAAAGAAAATAAAAATAACCAAGTGGGCTGCAGTCTAAGGCATGAAACTCCAGCGCTTCAACTGAGTACCTGTAACAGTTCACTTGTTGGCAAACAATGCAAAATTCATGTTTTAAATACACTTACATTACACAACAGGCAAAAAATCCATAATGTTTGAAATCACGTCTCGCTGGAGCATTTTCAAAAGGTGTGATGAAAATATGACACAGCCATGAGGTTTTGTGCTGGAGCCTAGAAAAGAGTTTGCTGCCAATGCAGTGAATGTTCTCACTGTACCATATGAATGTACTGTTGGACCTTTTCATTTAAAAGGTGAATTACAGTAACGTGGCAATCTCTACCATGGTAAGGACTCTGATTACAGTATAACATGGCATATGTGATGTAAAATATCTGTATTTGATAACATTGTTACTTGGTATCTGTCTCTCTCCTTTGGATGTGTTACTGATCAACTTGATGGAGACAGTCATTGACTGATTATCCTCCCTTGTACTCCCTTGTGCCTAAAAACAAGCAAACCCATTAGAACCAAAAAAAGACCTAAAAAGACATGAAGAAAAAAATGGACGATTGTCACTTGTGAGTCAAATGCACTTTACCAATGCTGGAACGCTCACACATCTGCAACATACTTGAGAAAAAAAGTCAATTGAATTAGCTTTAATATCTAGCCTCCATTACTGCCTCTACTTCAATTACTGTCCATTACTTATGTAAGTTTATTTTGTATGAGATAAGTGTATAATGTGTCAAATGTAGTGTAGTCTGCATTACTGTAATGTCTTTAATTCAGCATCATGGCTTTGACATATATCTTGCTTATTATCTTGAACAAACTGTTAAAATTATTTGTGTAAAGAAGATCATATTGTTGTGCTTTGTTTTTAAAAACAGAAGATCATTATGACATGCAATGAAAACATTTAGTGTAATTAACAATGATTTTGTGAAAGGAAAATATGCACAACCCAAATAAAAGCATGAGACCACGATCTGACTAGTGGTGTGATAACTTTGTACTAAGAACCTTTCTTGAATATTACCAATTGTGGAAAGTTTTTGTGTGCAATATTTTATTGATAATGTAGAATTGTGACAGGGACAAATGAGTTTAAATGACTTCAACTGACTATACAAGCATCATTCAAATGTGAAGATTCATGAGAAGGTTCATTTTTAGACAGCATTTTTCAATATTCTGTGTCAAATCTTTGGTGTGCATGTAAAACCGGTCTTGTTTAACCAGTGCTAAAAATGCAACATCACTGACAACAGCTTACATTAAACAAGAGTTTGTTTGATTTCATTCAACCCTAGTATCAAGATGCAGTCACAAAATTGTTAATAACCAAATATATTTAGCCAAGTACCATATATGACCATATCTAACAAAAAAAAAAAGGAATATATTAATGACAGTATCTTCATTATCATAATCAACATATTTGAATTATCATGTCTCTAAATCAGTGGTTCACAATCAACTTAAAATAATAATAATAATAATAATAATAATAATAATAATAATAATAATAATAATAATAATAATAATAATAATAATAAAATAAAAATAAATTCTTTCATTTTCAGTGTTATCACTTCAGTTGTAGTTTTGCTATTTTAGATTGTTCTTTGTTAGTTTTGGCATTGTTTGTTAGATATATTGTTAGTTATATTGTTGTTAGTTTTAGTATTGTTTGTTAGTTGTTAGTTGCAAGCTTTAGTTTATTTATTTTTTCCTGTACATTATGGTTTTTATTACAGTTTTTATATTAAACAAAAAGGAGCATGGGGAAAGCATGCATATGTGCAATGTGGCTCATAATATCTCATTATGAATATCATTCTTCATTTAAATAACATAATTTTTCCTCACTGTCACAAAAGTAAAGATTGCTTTTTTATTGAAATAAGTAAAATTCCCTCTGGTATGCAAAGTAGAAAAGAAGATAAAGATAAATAATAAGAATACTACCCTAGCTAGACAACTGGATTGTTCATGCTGGTAGACTAGAATAAATTTCTCAGACAGACCTGGCCTAGACTATAGGGTTGATCGGACTTTATAATTAGTCAATTAAGGCATTGTCTTTAATTTCGGCTGTAACTATGCTCTCCACATTAACCAACCAACAACTGAGGAAACTGAGGCATGAACTGAGGTAAAGTAAATATCGTTAATCATATTCTAGAAAGGTCACATGTGAAGTTCTGGGTAATTTACATGGAATCCGAAAAAACAAAAAAACGTGTAAGACGTGTGGATGCAAGAGAAATGGGCAGGAATAAAGATCAGAGTAACGGGGGCCAAACTGTTCTGGTCAGATTAAACTATGTTACCCTTGGGAGATATCTTCAGGAAACGCTGTGTTAGCTTTCACTGTTATGCTGATGATACTCAGCTCTATATTTCTTCGCGGCCCGGTGAAACACACCAATTTGAAAAACGAATGGAATGCATAGTCGATATAAAAAACTTAATGATGAGTAATTTCTTACTGCTAAATTCTTAAATGTCTTAAATGTTAATCCATGCATTTATGACTTCAAGGTTAGATTATTGTAATGCTTTATTGGGTGGTTGTTCTGCTCGCTTAGTAAACAAACTACAGCTAGTCCAAAATGCAGCAGCAAGAGTTCTTACTAGAACCAGGAAGTATGACCATATTAGCCCGGTCCTGTCCACACTGCACTGGCTCCCTATCAAACATCGTATATATATTATAATATTGTTTATTACTTATAAAGCCCTGAATGGTTTAGCACCTCAGTATTTGAATGAGCTCTTTTTACATTATACTCCTCTACGTCCGCTACGTTCTCAAAACTCAGGCAATTTGATAATACCTAGAATATCAAAATCAACTGCGGGCCGCAGATCTTTTTCCTACTTGGCGCCTAAACTCTGGAATAACCTACCTAACATTGTTCGGGAGGCAGACACACTCTTGCAGTTTAAATCTAGATTAAAGACCCATCTCTTTAACCTGGCTTACACATAACATACTAATATGCTTTTAATATCCAAATCCGTTAAAGGATATTTAGGCTGCATTAATTAGGTAAACCGGAACCGGGAACACTTCACATAACACCCTATGTACTTGCTACATCATTAGAAGAATGGCATCTACGCTAATATTTGTCTGTTTCTCTCTTGTTCCGAGGTCACCGTGGCCACCAGATCCAGTCTGTATCCAGATCAGAGGGTCACTGCAGTCACCCGGATCCAGTAAGTATTCAGACCAGATGGTGGAACAGCACCTAGAAAGGACCTCTACAGCCCTGAAAGACAGCGGAGACCAGGACAACTTTACAGGATCCTCTGTAAAGACCTTGTCTCAGAGGACCACCAGGACAAGACCACAGGAAACAGATGATTCTTCTGCACAATCTGACTTTGCTGCAGCCTGGAATTGAACTACTGGTTTCGTCTGGTCAGAGGAGAACTGGCCCCCAACTGAGAAAAGACCACAAGGGACTAACTATACTAAAAATTAAGAGCTCAACTGTACTGAAACCAGACTACACCACTGATATTTTATACAGGGAATAGTCTGTCAAGGCACACGTTTCTTATTTCAACAACGCAAACAATTTCTTAAAAAGTTAGTTCACCCAAAAATGAAAATCAAGCCATAATGCATGTTGTACTGCATCAGTCAAAGAGAATTTGAATACAAAGCTAATCCATTAAAGCAGAACAAAGGCCTTCTGTAGTGAATTGATGTGTTTTGTAAGAAAAATATCTATATTCGTAAAACGTAATAATCAGTTTAATCTAGCTTGCACCCACAGTTGTAAGCAAACCAGTTCAAGGGAGTTGACGTATGAGGTCTTTCAAGGGGCTTTAAAGGGCCTTTGTTCACACCCCGGAGTTGCGTGAGACACTTTTTTTATGGATGTGCATTTTATTCAACTTCACAAGGACTGATGCAATGCAACACCCGCTGAGTGGTATCAAAATGCTTGAAAGATCAAAGAAAATTTGTATAATAACTCCAACTGGATTTGTCTGAAAGAAGAAAGTCATATACACTTCGGATGACTTCAGTGTGAGTAATTTATGGCTTAATTTTCATTTTTGAGTGAACCCTTTAACAGCTATTTTTTAATTGTTACTTTAGCTACAGAGGAAGGAGATACATACAGTGGGGATCAAAAGTTTGGGCACCCCTTGCAGAATCTGTGAAAATATGAGTAATTTTCAAAAAATAAGAGAGTTCATACAAAATGCATGTTATTTTTTATTTAGTACTGTCCTGAGTAAGAAATTGTACATAAAATGTTTTAACATATATTCCACAAGACAAAAAAAAAAAAAAAATGCTGAAATTATTAAAATAGCCCCACTCAAAAGTTTGGGAACCCTTGGTACTTAATACTGTGTTCTGTTATCTGATGATCCTCGACTGTCTTTCTGTTTTGTGATGGTTGTGCATGAGTCACTTGTTTGTTCTGAACAGTTAAACTGAGCAGCGTTCTTCAGAGAAATCTTTAAGGTCCTGCAGATTCTTCAGTTTTCCAGCATCTTTACATATTTGAACCCTTTCAAGCAGTGACTTTATGATTTTGAGATACATCTTATCACACTGAGGACATTTGAGGGACTCAAACACAAATATTTAAAAAGATTCAAACATTCACTGATGCTCCAGAAGGAAACAAGATGCATTAAGAGCTGGGGGGTGAAAACTTTTGAACACGATGAAGATGGCCAAATTTTTCTTATTTTGTTGAAATATAATTGTTTTCCATTTAGTTCTGCCCTTCGTAAGCAACAGAAGATACTTGTATGTTTCCCGGTACACAAATTAAGTACAATTTACATTGATCTTCAAATTCCAAAAGTTTTCACCCCCCAGCTCTTAATGCATCTTGTTTCCTTTAACATTTAACAATAATCATGCAATATTGTATTTATCTTTTATTATGGGTCACATAATATGCTGCCAGTTCATAGCCTGATTTGGGCCAAATGATCACTGGACTGATCGAGACTTGGACTGATCTGGGCCAAACTCCTCCCACTAACAATCAGCCTGTGATCCACTCTGTGCCATCATTACGCTTATGTCCATTTTGATAAATTACAAGTTTTGGGTTAAAACGACCGTACATCAAATTTTCTGTTGTATGTTCTTTTCATAAATAAGGCCCATTTAGTTTAAAAACAGGTTCAATTTTGCAAAGTTAATTGGTTATGAAATTCTGTGAAATAAACTTAAATGAACAAATATTTTTAGCTCAAGTGAATTCAGGGATTTTGTGGAGGTAGCTTTATTATTGTGATATTTAAAAAGCCACCGAGTTGTACTGATTGTACCGCTGCCACTGGTAGTGATTTAAGGTAGGAATTCATTTAGGATCAGTCTAAATGTGTTAAATGTATTTTTACATTTTAGAGAAATGCATATCTACAAAGAACCATCTCACATTAGGTTGTCCCAGTCTCCTGACCGACTGGTGGCGCTGCAGCGCAAAATCATCGGTGAAGACTTTAAAACCGGAATTAATCAGATTTCAAAATACAATCCTCTTCAAGAAAATGGCGGAAGTCGTGGAACTGCATAAACTCAAGGTAAAGAAACCAAGTACAAAGAACGTTTCTATGAATGTTTTTAGTATTTTTCCATTTATTTTTTTGGATCTGGTTGTAACAGCGAGCTATTCTTAGCTGTGCTAAATTTGCTTATGATGATAACCGTAATATATTTAAGTTAACGTGTCAAGGTTCATTCAGCACTTGTTTCTTTTGACTCTAGTGATCTGTGTACCTTTCGTTACTCGCTGAAAAACATCTAAGTTACCTGCTTAATTAAAAAGCATTTTAGTTCAGTCTTTCAGAGACTTCTAAAATGAGACTTTTACTTCGTTCCTTCACCACGCAGGCACTATTTTACTCTTCCAGTTTATCAACTAACGTTACATCAGTTCACTCTAAAAATAAAACTCAAGCACGTGTTCTTCTCCTACAAGTGCCTAAAAAGTGGGTTGTAACAACAAACATCTATCTAAAGCAATATAACTGCTTACTTTTTTGTCCATCGTAGTTCTTCAATACGTAATTAGCTCATAGCTGCCTTCATAAATTGCATTTTTGGGTGTAAATGTATGAATTTGTAGAGAGGCTTTAGTAAACAACTCTTTACACCACACAAAGACCTAGATGAAGATGCAAGGATTTTCATGGTACATTTAACTCAATTATTTAGAAGCAGCCATATTTGTTCCAATACCAACTTTGTGGACTAACAAAACAGGTTTCACACATCAGGTATGTGATTTCTGGTTGTGATTTAACATAGCCACTGTCATTAAAACTAATATAATCCCCACAGTTGGCTGAGCTGAAGCAGGAATGTACTGCTCGTGGGCTGGATGCCAAAGGAAATAAAGCCGATCTTATTGCCCGGCTGCAAGCCTATCTGGAAGAGCATGGTATGCATTTGCTAATACAATATTTCAGCTTTTTTATGTATTTTTCTTTAAGGTCACTTTTTTCCACCCTTAACCAGTTCTCATTACAATTGTGTTCTTTAGATATCTCAAAGATAGATGTAATACTGCACTAATCCATTTTTCTCTTAAAGAGGAGGCGTCATTTACTTGCCCACATGTTGTTTCAAACCCATATTAATTTCTTTATTTTCTGCACCACACAAAAGACAATATGTTGAAGAAAGATTGTTAGGATGAAAGCATTCTTGGTCCCCAATGACTTCCATAGAATAAAAAAACAAAAAAGATACCAATGAAGTCATTGGGGACCAAGATGGAAAAGTACCAGCAACTGTTTGATTTCTCGCATTCTTCTTTTGTATTCAACAGAAGATACTCATACAGGTTTGGAACAACGTAAGGATGAGTAAATGATGACCGAATTTGTATTTTTGGCTGATTAAAATTCCTCTAATGTGAATAAAAATCATTTTGAGCATCGTAGCAGAATAAATATTAAATTCTGAAACCATTATAATGTCTGTTTAACATTTAAAATGTGTTTTTAGAAGAAGTGAATGAAGAGGAAGTTCTGGGAGAATATGGTGAGGTAAGTTTTCCCAGATGTGATGTGTTTCCATGGGAATTTTCAGGGTAAAAGTTCAAATAGATGCACACTGAATGTAGTAGCTAGAGTGTTATTGTGTACATTTAGTCATTTCGCAGACCCTTTTATCCAAAGCGACTTAAAAATGAGGACAACAGAAGCAATCAAAATTAAGGAGAGCAATGATATGCAAGTGCTATAAGTCTCAGATAGCTTAATGCAGTACATGTAGCAAGGTTTCTTTATATATATATATAGAAATGCATTGTGTCTGTAGTCCGTAGTGCTTGACCAGTTTAAGCCTGGTATTAAGATATGTCCTGGTTGATCTGAAAGGTTTTGTTTATACATTAATGCATGTTGTTAATAACCTCAATCTGTTTTGAAAGGATCCTATTTCAGATTCTGAAAGTTCTGTTTATATTAACCCTAAACATTGCTATCCAGTTCATATGCATGTATTACTTGTATGAACAAAACTACAGTGCTTGCTTATTATGTTCAGAACATAAATTAATCTAAATATTGATAAGAAAAGTTAGATTCAAGGTTTTGAGCCCCCAATTGAGTTCTTTTTCACCATTTATAAAATAATTATCTTTTTTTTTTTTTGTATCAAGCATGTCCTGTATGGTTTTTGTTTTTTAAGTAAAAAGTCTATCAATACACACTTTATCACTCTCAAGATGTATAAAGTCATATCATACAACCGTAGTCTTTGACAAACTTCACCTATCTAGCTTTATTTTAAAGCATAACAAAAGTGCAGTCAGTGGATGATTGACAGGTGAATATATGGTCCTTTACTGTCCAGGATACAGCAAAACAAATGCAAGTGTACCTTTCAAAGCAATGTGGTCACTTGCATCTCTGACTGCCTCTATTTGTGGTTTAATTAATCTGATTACAAAACGTCTTGAACTGATCAGATCACCTGAGATGTATTTTAGTACTGTAAATGGATGCATTTTGAATGGGTGTAAACAAACAAATGTGTTTCTTGTGTCAGGTTCCAGATGGGACAACAGTCATATTGTTTGATTTGCTCAATGTAACATACTTTGCATGTGATTTAGGAGGCCTTTGCCAAAGAAGAGACCGATTCCCAGAAGCAAGAGTTTACTCCTCCTGAAGAGTATGTCATTCCCCCTTCACCTATACATCAGCATACTTTGCACATGGCATATATATATATATATATATATGTTGGTTTGTTCACTGTGCTCTTGATTTCAGGGAGACTGAGAAAAAACTGGTCAAGGTAAACCCTCCTGCTACAGTTGGTGAGGTAATGATCTTTACTCAAACCACATACAGTAGTAGTCAAATCACATGTGGCACACACAGGACAATTCTTTAGATTCTACAGCCCTTGTTCCTACTTTGCTACTATTACACTTCTGTGAAACTTTTGTGAAATCATGGCCAGGTGGCACAAAGGGGCATTTCGCACCAGTAGGGCTGAAATTCAGACATTATCGTTTGGAAACAGATATGATAATAAAAAGAGCGAAACAATAAAATGTTATTGATATTATAATGTCATTATCATATATCGCTGTCACTAATTATTTATCATAGAATATGTTATTTGACTATTGTTACAGTGAAATCACTGTGACAGCAGTGCTTTGTACAATATACTGCTGGCCTATATTTTACACTACACATTTAATAGATGTGTATTATTTATATAATTAAATCCTATGGTATATTCTTCTTTCCATAAAAGTAAAAACGTATTATTTTCATTGCAGAGGCTTCAGAAGAGAGCAGAACGCTTCAATATTCCACCAAGTGGCGACAGCAAAAAGGCAGCACGAGCAGCAAGGTTTGCTTGTTCGAGAGAAAGATTACATTTTATTTTTCTTCTTGTCATGTCATTAAAAGTCTTGAGAATTTATTTTGGTTGAAATGCAGTGTTTGGACTGGTCTATTTGAATGGCAAAAGACAAATGTACATAACTTTGTCAAAACTGATTCAAAACACTTTAAAAAAAAACGACTGTAAAATGGGAAAATATACCTTGGTATCATCTGTTAGCTATAATGCTTATATAATGCAGTAGATTATTGCATGTGTTTTTTGAGACCTTCATTGTCTGTTTTATTAGGTTTGGTCTGCAAGAACCTGAAGCTGTATCATCCAAAGGTGAGTTGACAATCTAATACAGTGCATCTCAAAACTATTTTCAAAGTTCCTTTTGTTTTCACTTCTGAAACATACAGGGTATTATTTTACTACAGTGACTTCTTGTATATAAAAAGCTCAAGTAAAAGTTGATTTCTCAATTCATGTCACCTTTAATAAAGCTGTGCAGTCTCATTAATGTTTATCAAACAACAAAATACAAAAAATAGGTCAATCACTGCTCTTGGCTGAACATTTGTGACTTTTAATCATTAAATTTTTTTGTTTTCAGTTTCTGTATATTTCTGTACCTGAATACTACCGTTAAACCTAAATGGTCTCCTTAATGAAATTCAGGTCGTGAGTTTAGTTGATATTGGTCAAATTATAATATTCAGTGATGTGATGTTCACTGTGTGGTGTAGCCTCTGGCACAGTTTAAGCTTGTACTTATTAAAACTAATAGAAAGCAAATAAGAAGCATTAATAATCATACATTTAAGCTAACATGTGCTCTGATAAATTTGAACACATTTGTTTTCATTTTACTTGTGTACTTGTGAAATAATGGAACATTAGGTCATGAATAATGCCTTTAAATGTCATGGACATTTATTGGTAAGAATGTGTATGAACCCTGTACAGTGCTTAATGAGAATTTCCATCTATTGATGCGTTTTTTTTTTTTAGGAACTTCAGCCAAAGTTAATGTGAGTAATTTGGTTGCACATTTTGATGGGGACTTAGAAATTAATATATGAAATAATTGAATCTCTGTAAAACCACTGTCATACGTGCCTCTCTTTCAGGTTGATGTTGAGGTATTAAAAAAGAGAGCAGAACGTTTTGGCTTGAATGTCTCTTCAGTTTCTAAAAAGGTACAATTTTTTTTTTTTTTTTTTTTTCATATTTCCAAACATTAGGAACTGACAATTCCTAACATTAGGAAATGAGCTATTTTAATGTTTCGTTGCCTATTTTGTGTGTTCACAGATTGAGGATGATGAAAAGCTTAAGAAGAGGAAGGAGAGATTTGGCGTTGTCACTAGTGCAGCAGCGTCTGGAGCCAATGATACAGAGGTATGAGTATGTGCTGATAACGTGGTTTTAAAAGGTTTATTAAATGTATGTGTAATGAACAGTGTTTATACATGAATAAATGCCCGTTTCATCATAAAATGATTGTCTCTTCAAGAGACTTAGATTTAACTGCTGTCCATAACTATTACTTTATATATACGCTTAAACGTTTATTACGTATATTTTCAGTAGATGTATATTACAAAGTATATTTTCTGAAGATTACCGTTTTGAGTTTTCATTTCTGAACACAGAAGCAAATTCACCACACTCATTTCAACTTCATTTATTTGTTTTGTACATTGCATTTATCCATCTATATACATTGATTTATTCTTGAAAATACAGTTACCATAGTTATTAGTAAAGTCCTATTGAACATATGTAGAGCACATCAAAAATATGTGACCCTTGACCTCAAAACCAGTCTTAAGTCGCTGGGGTATATTTGTAGCAATAGCCAAAAATACATTGTATGGGTCAAATTTATAGATTTTTCTTTATTAGTAATATACATTGCTAGGAACTTAATTTGGACAAATTATTTGGCAAATATTGTCGTAGCCTAACAAACTATACATCAATAGAAAGCTTATTTATTTAAATTACTTATATTTCAGTTTATGTATAAATCTAAATTTTGAAACATTTGCACTTAAGAATGGTTTTGTGGTACAGGGTTACATATGATAAACAGAAGCTCAAACATGCTTGCTTAACATATGAGAACCAAAGAGTTTGTTCTCTCGTCACGCAAACTAAATGAAATGGCTTATTTGGGGCAGTGCTAAATGTCTCTGGCTGAACAGTAATAACATCATCAAAACATTAAGTGTCTTTTGAGGGTTGTTATTGATTAACTGGTTAAGTAGACTTAGATTTGGTTAGTCTTTGCAAAGTTGAATATGGAAAACAGGAGGGTGCACAGACAATAGCTGATTTGTAATTTCATAATATATTTAATAACTAATGCAAAATAATGAAGTTATTAAGGTGCTACCAATATAAGTGTTTGTGTGTGTGTGTGTGTATTATATATATATATATTAGGGGTGTAACGATACGCGTATTCGTATTGAACCGTTCGGTACGAGGCTTTCGGTTCGGTACGCGGTACGCATTATGTACCGAACGGTTCGTTGGACTAATTAATTAAATTTGGAAAATAAAAAAGGTGTGAAATATAATGTTATGCGTTCAACAAGGTAGCCCAATAACCCAAACGACGTAACAGGCAATGCCCCTGACACCCCCGAAGAAAAAAAAACACCAACTTATATGTTTATGTTAGGCTACTCAGTCAGGCGCTCGCTCACTCAGTACGCGCTGAAGGCTCGGTACGGAGCCCCGCACGTCACCTGTAGGAGAGAAAAAACATCAATCCGTGGCGACGGTTTTGCAATCCGTCCCCTCAGTTTATAAACCGTGCTCATGAATTAATAAACTGTTCACTCGGTTTAACAAATCGTACCCAGGATTAACAAACCGTGCCCACGAATTCCCAGTCCGTGCGTTTAGATTGTGTAAACCGTACCCTCGGTTTTTGAATCCGTACCCACGAATTCATAATCCGTGCGCACGCTTTCGCAATCCGTTCCCTCGGATTTGAAAACTGACACGCATTTTACACTTAACAGTGAAACATGCATCTAACTCCGGCAGGTGGGGTGAGGTGGGTGGAGCTTAGTATAATAAAATCACAAAAATAAGTCTTCATGTTAAGAAAGAATTGTACACAAACATTTCCAAAACTGTCCAAAGGTTATTTAAAAATAAAGCAATTCACAAATTATTTTATGACAAATATTTTTACTGTCTTGTACTCATTTATTTAGCCTACAAATTAAAATGATAAAAAATAACTTTATTTTTATTTGTATCATTATTATATATTATTAAACAGGTTATACAACAGGTTATGCATTTTATCCAAAATAACTTACAAAAGAGGAAAAAATTACTCCAGAGTCAGTCACAATGCCAGGTTTATTGCACAATAATAATCAAGTGCTATTATAGATTATCAGCAATTGAACAAGATTTTAATGCGCATCTTTCTTATTAAATCTTTGTATTCCACCTCGTACTACACTTGATAGAGAATCACTTAAGACACTTTGCTGTAAACCTATTCCACATAATAATATTCAATAAAACTGTATGTTAACACGTAGGAGTTTGCTGCATGAATCCGTGAGTACGTTTTACAAATCCGAGGGAACGGATTGCGAAAGCGTGCGCACGGATTATGAATTCGTGGGTACGGATTCAAAAACCGAGGGTACGGTTTACAAAATCTAAGTGCACGGATTGGAAATTCGTGGGCACGGTTTGTTAATCCGTGGGCACGATTTGTTAAATCGAGTGAACAGTTTATGAATTCGTGAGTACGGTTTATAAACTGAGGGGACGGATTGCAAAACCGTCGCCACGGATTGCTTTTTTTTCTCCTACAGGTGACGTCCTGGGCTCCGTATACGGACATCACCGCAGCGAATGGTGCATTTACGTTATAGCCGCGGATATGAGACCTTACTCTGTAGTGGAAAACGCAGGTTTTAAGAACATGCTTAATGTAATTGAGCCCCATTACAATATTCCTTCACGAGCCCATTTCAGACAGACCGTAATTCCTGCTTTGTTCCAAAAAACATAAGCCCAAATAGAGAACCAATTGAGTAAAAACACACTAAATATAAAGAGTTATAGAGTTCCATATAAAAAGAGTTACATCTTTGTATTTGTTCATAACCACTACAACAATATTACATTTAATTTTTAAAAAAAAATTTATAAGGAGCTATTTTTGTTTTATACAGTATGCTGCTAAGAAAACACCATAGAAGATGGGTAAAGAATAGCTCCATCATTGTTCAATGTAAAAAAAAACACATGCTTTGTTAGTTTTAATAAATAAAACATTTTTAAAAAAATCAAGGAAATTTATCTGCCAATTTTTTCTTTTTGCTGTATCTAAAACGTACCGAACCGTACCGAACCGAACCGTGACATCAGTGTATTGAACCGAACCGAACCGTGAATTTTGTGAACCGTTACACCCCTAATATATATATATATATATATGGTCCAGTTAATAATGTTACTGGAAAAGTAAATTGCACAAGATACACACACGGACAAAATTGTTGGTTACCTTTGCATTAAAGAAGGAAAAACCCACAGTGGTCACTAAAATAACTTGAAGCTGTCAAAAGTAATAATAAAATTTAATGAAAGTTAACTAATGAAAATCAGACATTACTTTTGAATTTTGGTTCAAGCATAAAAAAACTAATAAAACTAGACTGGACAAAATGACGGTACTCTTAACTTTTTTTGTTTTATTGCACAACCTTTTGAGGTAATCACTGCAAGTGATTTTTGTAACCCAGTGAGACTACTTCACCTGTCAACGGGTATTTTGGCCCACTTCTCATGAGCGCACTGCTCCAGTTGTCTCAGGTTTGAAGGGTGCCCTCTCCAGACTGCATTTTTCAGCTTTTTCCACAGGTGTTCAATAGGATTCAGATCAGGGCTCCTAGAAGGCCACTTCAGAGTAGTCCAATATTTAGTTTTTAGCCATTCTTGTTTATTTCTAGCTGTGTTTTGGGTCATTATCCTATTGGAGGACCCTTAACCGGGGACTGAGACCAAGCTTTCTGACTCTGGGCAGCACCTTTCACTCCAGAATGCCTTGATAGTCTTGAGATTTCATTGTACCCTGCACTGATTCAAGACACCATGTGCCAGATGCAGCAAAGCAGCCCCTGAACATAACCAAGCTGTCTCAATGATTCACAGTAGGTACGGTGTTCATTTCTTTGTGTGCTTAATTTTTGCATCTGTGATCATAGAGCTAATGTGACCTCCCAAAAAGCTCCAGTTTTGTCTCATCTGTCCAAAGGACATTCTCTCAAGAAGCTTTTTAGCTTGTCCATATGCATTTTGGCAAATTCCAGTCTCGCTTTTTTGACTTGCTTTCAACAGCGGAGTCCTCTCTTCCATTTAAGTCCACTTTGGCTCAAACAGCAACTGATGGTGCGATCTGACACGGATGTCCCTTGACCTTGAAGTTCACCTTTAATCTCTGGAGGTTGTTCTGGGCTCCTTGCTTACCATCCATATTATCAGTCTCTTCAATTTGTCATCAGTTGCCCACATCCAGGGAGGGTGGCTATAGTCCCATGGACCTTAAACTTCTGAATAATATGTGCAACTAGTCACAGGAGCATCAAACTGCTTGGAAATGGTCTTATAGCCTTTACGTTTAACATGCTTGTCTATGATTTTTTTTTTAATAATCTCCTGAGACAACTCTCTCCTTGGCTTTCTGTGGTCCATGTTCCGTGTGGTACACACCATGCCACCAAACAACACAGTGACTGTTTTTTTGTCCAGGCCAGTTTCAGTAGAATTTGAGGAGCTTCTGTTGAACCACAATCCAAAAGCAATGTTTTATTTTCATTAGTTTTCAGTATTTATTTATTTTTTATTTTTTTTTATTATTACTTTTGTGTGTTTCAAGTTGTTTCAGTGACTGTTGGGTTTTCTTTGACGTAAGGGTACCAACACAGGGCTCTAGAGTGCAACCTACTTTCTCAATGGTGGAAAAGAAAACAGTTGCATCGGTGCGACCAGCCATTTGAGGGGGGAAAAAAAGTCTTAGACTCCGAAAGTCTCCCTGTGGTTCTCTTTTCAAAAATACATGCAATAGGCTCAAGCTTGCAAAGGACTGGCAAAAGTAATTCTCATAAATGTGACAAGGGGGAAATAGTAAGGAGATTTTTTTAATTATTTACTAATAAACTAGTGTTTTCTGAGTCTGTGTCACAAGGATTAAGTTGCCTGTCTCGCAATCTCATTAGACATGCCTTCCGAGAGAAATGCATCTTTAAGGATTATGATTTATAATGATTTGTTTGAAGTAGTCATTTAAAGCTTTCTGTAGATAGTGTTGGTTCATTTTTGTACTCCTGTTAAAGACGAGACGGCAGAAAGCACAATGTTTTGTTGATATTGTGAGTGCACACAAATAAAAGACCCTTTGCAGTTATGAATGATGTATTACTCTTATGAGCAAAAAGTGATCACGCTGGTGTCTCCATGTCCTGGAGTGTCTCAGCACAAACTATTGGATGGGTATAGCTCACATTTATATGGGTCTAACGTTTAAACATGCTTGAACTGTTTTATATCTATAGATTTTATTTTAGGCGAGTCGGGATGATTTGAGAAGGCCAAATTGATCAAACCTAGGCTCACTGTCTGCCGCTGGCAGCTTGGTCGTCTAAAACTTATATTTTACACACAAATGCTCCAAACGTTTTTCTAAATTAACTTTAATAATAAACCAAACAACAATCACTTTGCTATGGAAGCATATGTGTTGTAATATGCAAAATGACAATGCAATATGTAAAATGGCAATGCATTTCTGTATTTACATTTACATTTTCCAATACATTTGTGCAACGTTTGGTGCAAAATGAAAGTTAACATAATTTTAATTTGCCATTTCATAAACTAGTTTTAATATGTAAAATGAATACTACTTTGAACGCTTTATAAGTTGCTAAATTAAAATGGATTACAGAAATGATTAGATATGTGTAACATGTTCAAGCAAAAAACTGTGGCAAAATGATCATTCAAAAGTTATTTTTCTTAGTTGCATTTACACTCACAGTCAAGACACTTACGATTGAAATTTCATTCAATGACCCGCAATGAATGTAGCAAAATTCAATGTGCACATACAAATCGGCTTATGGCTTCAATATTTCACTCACACTTGTGGGCGGAGCTGAAACGCTTCTTTCATCTGATTGGTTGAATCGTTTCACCTTCAGCACGGCTCTTTCATTCTTTCAGGCTGAAGAAGAGTCAGTGCGGTGATGTCTGAAACCACCACTCACTGTTAACTTTTGAATCAGATAATATAGGGATAATATTTGAATCAGATGTTGATGGACACATAATTCATGCTGCTGTGGCCTGCAAGTGACCCCTTTAAATTATTTCTAGGTTCTAGTATTGTATGAATATTGTCCCACTGATAAATATAGTGCAAATAGTTCTGTCTAATCCACACCTACACTGTAAATCATTGCAACACCTCAAGCAAAGTTCCTGTTTATATCAGTACTGACCATATAACAATGTTGTTTCTCTCTATTTAAGCGTTCTTCTTACCCCATCCTCTCTTTCTCTTTCAGGCAAAGAGGAAACGTGCTGAGCGCTTTGGAAATGTATAAAAATGGATCTTACCCTTTTAGTATTTTTATGAATTTTTTTAAAGTGTTCTTTGCGATTCATTTTATGATTTAAGCTTGCAATCCCTGTAGTGCCATGGTTGTTTGTCTGCTATTTACATTAAAACTACCCCAATTCCTTACTAGTTTTGATTTTGTCTTTCATTCTTGATATGCTTGATGGATGAATAGCATTTGGCTTAGGTGTGTGAGGGTCCTTAAGGTATTAATATGAATCCTTCAAAACACCTGCAAAGGATTCCCGAGTCTTCAAAATGCTCTCAGCACAATCACAAGACTGTAGGAAGAACGAGACTCAGGGCTTCCATATCATCTCCATGCCACGCCGAAGTGAGGCAGTAATTAAAGCAAAAGGAGCCCCTACCAAGTATTGAGAACATGTACAGTAAACTAACATACTTTCCAGAAGGCCATCAATTCACTTTTATTTTTAATTTTGTTGGTATTACGAAGTGTTCTAATTTGAGATTGGTCGGTTTTTGTTTAATGTGAGCCAAAATCATCACAATTAAAAGAACCAAAGACTTAAACTACTTCAGTCTGTGTGCATTGAATTTATTTAATACACCAGTTTCACAAATTGAGTTGAATTACTGAAATAAACTTTTCCATGACATTTTAATTTGAGATGTATCTGTATATGCATAATATTTATATTTTTTATATTTATACTTAAAGGGTTAGTTCACCCTAAACTTTAAATTATGTAATTTAATTACTCTGTCTTGTCATCTTTGGACAAAAAATTTAGATATTTTTGATGAAATCGGAGCACTATGATCCTCTATAGACAGCAACAAAACTGAAATGTTCCCAGGTCCAGAAATGTTGTAGATAAATCGGTAAAACTAGTTTGCTAACACTCAAATGAGAGTTACTTAAGTTAGTTTTCCATTTCCTGTTGGCCTTGCTGCAGCTGATCATAGCTCCGTGTAGCGTTTTTTTTCTCTAGAATCTTTGTTACTATCACTCTCTTTTGTTTAAAGTGATAAAATATAACTTAATTCACCATATTTCTGATATTATCGAATCAGTCTTGTCAGATTAATTTTGATTGTTCATTTTTATTTAATATCCGTGAGTGCAGTGCACCTGCATTGCGTTAGCCTTTCTTTAGCCTTTTCATTCTAACCTATCGCCGTTTTCTTTTCTACTCTCCTATAGGATTAGAATCCCGCCAAATGTATTGCAGTCACAGATCGAAAAATAATAAGCAAAGATCAAATATTTAAAAACACGTGTAAAATAATAACACACAAAATAACAGTCATGGATCAAAAATAATAAGCATAAATCAAAAATGTAAACGCATTTAAAATTATATTGCACAAAACTGAAACGTGAATTCAACTTTTCCAAATCTCAAACAAAATCAGGTTTCCTGCTCATGTTACTTTTTTGTCTGCTTGTGTTTTTTTTCCCCTTTGCTCTTGTTTGAACATTCTGAGCTTGCATTTCTAAAAGTTGCAGTTTGAGTTTCATGTAAATCAGAGGAGCAGATGTCAATCTAGTACTCGCGGGCCAATGGTGACACTAAAGCCCGCCCTGATTTACATGAAACTCAGTCTTAACTGCAACTTTTAGAAAAGCAAGCGCAGAACGTGGAAACAAGAGCAAAGGGGAAAAGACCACAAGCACACACAAAAAAAATAACATGAGCAGGAAACATGATTTTGTTTGCAATTTGGAATTTTGTTTCAGTTTTGTGAGGAGAGGAGCACGATGCTGGATATCAAAAAGGGACTCTTGCTGCCTCCGAAGGGAGCTGCGGCTCTGCTGCACCGGAAGCGAGAGTCCCTCTTGCAGCTGAGTATGAGGCGCGCTTTGGTGCATCTGATGGAGGGAAGGCGACTAAAGGGAGTCAGCAGCTGTACCCCATCGGGAGGGAGATCCCTGCAGTGTTGGGAAAGTTCACTTTCTACATGAACTAGTTCAAAGTTCAATTCACAAATTTTAAAATTAACTAGTTCAGTTCATAGTTCAAACTACAAAATTTTGAACTAAGTTCACTGAGTTCACAGTTCCAAAAATGAACTAGTTCATAGTTCTTTTTTTCCATATGTTGCTGCGAGCTATTATTTTTCACAATTATTGCCACAGCCCATATAGAATCACGGACAGCAATTATTTTATCAGTTTTAACAATGAAGCTATGTGTGAGATTTCATCTTCATATCCAATTTAGAATCCTTATCCAACCAGGGTTTACATTAGCAGCATTGTTGCTTTAATGCTTTGTCTCCCATTCTCACTGACCTTGTCATAAACATCATAAAATTATTTTAAATGATCATACGCCTTCTTGCTACATGCTACTGTCGCCTCCATGGTATTTTTTTTTTTTTTTTTTTTGATGACGCGTCACGCATGCGGTGGACGGCGGTGCGACACTGGTGTGTTTTATCAGGGTTTTCGCCTGGAAGGCTCTATAGAAATCTGGCACCCTATTGAACGAAGTTAACCTGAGAGAGCGTGCCGTTCACAGACACCAGAATGAACGAGTTGACAGTAATGTTCATCAGGCATTAATACAGCACTTTCAGTTCACGTTCGGCCAAAATATGTTCAGTTCTATCGTTCAATGAACGCGTTCAGGCACAACACTGGATCCCTGGCCACCATCGTGTATGCAACATAACTCGGACGGGGGGTTCACAATGCGACCGAAGGGAGCCATGGGTCTGCTGCACCAGAAGGGAGAGCCTCGTCAGATGCTGAATAGGCAATGAGATTTGAGCCGCAGTTTTGTGCATCAGATGAAGTTCTCCTAATGCAACCGAAGTGAGCCAGCCGCTGTACCCCATCGGGAGGGAGATCCCTAGCCACCGTTGAGCATGCAACATAACTCAGATGGGGGGTTCACACTGCGACCGAAGGGAGCCTTGGGTCTGCTGCTACGAAAGAGGAGCCCTAGCCCGGTGCTGAGAAGGCAAAGAGACGCGACTGATGGAGGGACTCCCGCTGCATCTGAAGGGAGCTGCGGCTCTGCTGCACTGGAAGCGGCTCGGTCTGCTGCAGCGAAAGAGGAGCCCTATCCCGATGCTGAGAAGGCAAAGAGATGCGACTGATGGAGGGACCTCCCGCTGTATCTGAAGGGAGCTGCAGCTCTGCTGCACTGGAAGGGGGAGTCCCCCATTGCGGCTTGATGTGAGGCATGGTTTTACACCTCGGAGGGCTCTCCCAGCCTCCGTAGGGGGTCCGTGACTCTGCTGCATCGGGAGTGCTGCCCCGGAGGGGAGAGCCCTGATTGACGTTAACTGGAATACGACTGCTGGAGGGACTCTTGCTGCGTCCGAAGGGAGCTGTGGCTCTGCTGCACCAGAAAGGTGAATCCCCCTTGCGATGCAAGGCATGGTTTGATGCGTCTGATGGAGGGCTCCTGCTGCAACCGAAGGGAGCCAGTGGCTCTATTCCCCCGGGAGGGAGATCCCTGTCCGTCATTGAGCATGCAACCTAAGTCAGAGGGGGGGTTCACCCCGTGACCGAAGGGAGCCATGGGTAGGGAGCCCCATCCGATGCAGAATAGGCAAGAAGACGCGACTGATGGAGGGACTTTCACTGCATTCCGAAGGGAGCTGCAGCTCTGCTGCACCGAAGGGGAGAGTCCCCCTTTCGACTGAATAGGAGCCGTAGTTTGATGCATCAGCTGGAGGGCTCCTACGGCCACCGAAGGGAGCCAATGGCTCTGCTGCACCGGGAGGGAGATCCCCTGTCCACCACCGAGCATGCATCATACTCAGAACATCAGACTGAAGAATGAACCTGTGACTGAAGGGAGCTGATGGGTCTGCTGCACCGGGAGGGGAGCTCGGTCTGATGTGGAGTAGGCAAGAAAACGTGACTAATGGAGGTACTCTCGCTGCGTCCGAAGGGAGCTGTGGCACTGCTGCACTGGAAGGGAGAGTCCCCCTTGCGACTGTATACGAGGCGTGATTTGATGCATCGGATGGAGGGCTGTCACAATGACCGAAGGAAAACACTGCCCTGCTGCACCGGAACGGAGAGCCCTGTCTGATGATGAATAGGCGAGGAAATTGTAACGACGGTTGGAGGGCCCTTACTTTGACCAAATAAGTGATAACTGACTGCATTGGGAAGGATAGGCTTCAATTAATCAAGTAAACAACATGATTTAAAACGATGAATTTAATTTTTTTATTTTATATTGATCAGGATTTTCTGTGATTTAAAAATGTCTGATGACCAACTACCGAGGGCCTCTATCAGATTTTGTGAGAGGCCCATTTTGAGCTGCTTAAGTTGCTGCCCCGATGCGAAATAGGCCTGATTGAGTAAGATGATTAGCTAAATGAGATGCACCTGTGCTAAACTGGATGATTATCTGATCGTGCTCCTCTCGAACTTTAATAAAACCACATTTAAACAGGTTCTCCCCACTCAGTGATACACCCACTGAGAAACCTGATGAAAGTGCTCTCATTATTGGCGATTATATTGTACAGAACATGAATATAGAGACACCAGCCACCATAGTCAAATGTTTACCAGGAGCCAGAGCACCTGACATCTTGGCAAATTTAAAAGTGCTGGCTAATGCTAAACTTAAATACAGTAAGATTGTTATTACTGCCGGCGCTAACGATGTTTGACTTCGCCAGTCGGAGATAACTAAAAATAACTTTAAAGAGGTGTGTGAACTTGCAAGCATGATGTCAGACACTGTAATATGCTCTGGTGCCCTCCCTGCTTACCGTGGTGACGAGATGCATAGCAGATTGTCATCACTCAATGGCTGGATGTCTAAGTGGTGCCCGCAGAATAACATAGGTTTCATAGACAATTGGATGAGCTTTTGGGGCAGACCTGACCTGTTGAAAAGAGATGGTCTTCATCCCTCCTGGGGTGGCGGCGCTCTTCTCTCTAGAAATATGGCAAATAGTCTTAGAGTTTATACTTGACTTATTGGGGCCCAGGTCAAGAAGCAGACAAACTGGCTAAACTGACCATCTGCTAGCCGCCTCACTTCACAGAAGTCAGTTAATTCTCAACACATAGAGGCTCTTTCACCTAGATATCACACTATAGAGACTGTGTCTGTTCCCCGAACAAGAAAATACAAAAAAGTCCAAACCAAGTAAAGAGTAACAATTTACTGAGGTTCAACAAACAAAAAACAGATGCAATAAGGATAAACAAATGATAAAGCTTGGCTTATTGAATATCAGATCCCTTTCTACGAAAACACTTTTTTGTAAATAATATGATCACTGATCATAATCTAGATGTGCTCTGTTTGAGAGAAACCTGGCTAAAACCTGATGATAACATTATTTTAAATGAGTCTACCCACAAGATTACTGTTATAATCATGAGCTGCGTCCAAAAAGCAAAGGGGGAGGTGTTGCTTCCATTTAGAACAATGTTTTCAGGATTTCTCAGAGGGAAGGCTTCAAGTAGTATCACTCATTTGAAGTATGGGTGCTTCATATAACATTATCCAGAGAAACAAATGCGTCCAGATTGTCAATGCCTGCTGGGAACTTTAGTGCCTTGAGCATGGGATTCACCCGGATGGACAGATGCCCAGTGATAAGACCATTGGTGGAGGGGATGACTCCTTCAACACTTTTTTCAGTGAGACTGGAGCTGGCAAGCATGTTTACAGGTTTTTGTAGATCTAGAGCCCACTGTGATTGGTTAGTAATCGGATGATTACCAGTTTCTTATGGTTAGTACAAAAGCTTCACAGCTTTCATTCATTCCAAAATCTTCTTTTGCAGTTCAGAACAGGTTCGCATCAGAACTTACCGTCAACTTTTCCACCCTGAGCAGCTGATCACCGGAAAGGAGGATGCAGCTAACAACTACGCTCATGGCCATTACACTATTGGCAAAAAGATCATTGATCTTGTTCTTGATAAGATTCGCAAACTGGTGAGACATCCTTGTAGTTACAGTCAGCCTGCTTTCTTTCAGCATTTGTTTTAACTTAATATAAGATACAATTTAATTATTGTTTCTTTCCATTGCCCTCTTTATAGGCTGACCAGTGTACTGGACTTCAGGGCTTCTTTGTGTTCCACAGCGTTGGAGGAGGAATTGGTTCTGGTTTCACCTCTTTACTGATGGAGCGCCTTTCAGTTGATTATGGAAAGAAGTCCAAGCTTGAGTTCTCCATCTACCCGGCTCCGCAGGTGTATACTGCTGTGGTGGAGCACTACAGCTCCATTCTTACCACCCACAACACCCCCGAGCACTCAGATTGTGCTTTCATGGTTGACAGTGAGGCCATCTATGACATCTGCCGTAGAAACCTTGATATCAAGCGTATATGAGCCACATTATGAGAAAGTTCCGGCTTGTAGAAAGGGTTTCATGTTCTTGTTAACATAAAACTCATAAATTATGAAGAGTTTCTGACAGTGTCAGTATGTTATTATTCATTATTCATGCTTTTAATGTGAAACACTCATACTCTTTTTGCCACTGTTGAGAGACTGACAAACCCCCCAAGTCAGATTCACATTGAAATGCTCTCAGACAGTAGATGCAATGAGTTTGCATCCTTCTTTTCTGAAAAGATCTTCAATGTCAGGAAGGCAATTAGCACATCCTCAAGTAATTCAGGGGCCAGACAGATTAGGCCACGATATCAAAAAGATACTATGTCTGTTTTTCAAGCAATTGATAGCAAAATTCTGGAAGACATAGTGCAGCACCTAAAATCGTCAACCTGCTATCTTGACACACTTCCCCCATCTTTTTTCAAAAGTGCGCTTAACTGCTTAGAAGCATATCTTTTAGAAGTGGTGAACGCCTCACTTCTTTCTGGGACATTTACAAACTCCTTAAAAACCTCAGTTGTTAAGCCCCTCCTGAAAAAGAGCAATCTTGATAACACTATCTTGAGCAATTTTAGACCAATATCTAATATTCCTTTTATAGGCAAAAGTATAGAAAAGGTAGTTTTTAATCAGCTTGAACAAATACTTAAACTCAAATGGATACCTGGACAATTTTCAATCTGGTTTTCGACCGCATCACAGCACAGAGACTCATTAAGATAATAAATGATATTCGCTTAAATTGTGACTGGCGAAATATCGGTGCTGGTATTGCTAGATCTCAGTGCTGCGTTTGACACTGTCAATGATAATATACTACTAGAGAGACTGGAAAACTGAGTCGAGCTTTATGGGATGGTACTCAAATGGTTCAGGTCATACTTAGAAGGGAGAGGCTATTATGTGAGTCTAGGAGAGCATAAGTCTAAGTGGACGTCAATTACATGCGTAGTCCCACAAGGGTCAATTCTTGCACCACTCTTGTTTAGCCTTTATATGATCCCACTAAATCAAATAATGACAAAGAACCAAATTGCCTATCACAGCTATGCTGATGATATCCAGATTTACCTAGCCTTATCTCCAAATGACCACAGCCGCATTGACTCCCTCTGCCAATGCATTGATTAAATTAATAGCTGGATGTGCCAGAACTTTCTTCAGTTAAACAAGGTAAAAACTGAAGTCATTTCATTAGGAAACAAAGATGAAGTTTTCAAGGTGAATGCATACCTTGACTCCAGGGGTCAAACAACTAAAAATCAAGTCAGGAATCTTGGTGTGATTCTGGAGACAGACCTTAGTTTCAGTAGTCATGTCAGTGGAGTAACTAATTCAGCATACTATTATTTAAAAAACATTGCAAGAATTATCAATCAATCAATCAATCACCTTTATTTATATAGTGCTTTAAACAAAATACATTGCGCCAAAGCACTGAACAACATTCATTTGGAAAACAGTATCTCAATAATGCAAAATGATAGTTAAAGGCAGTTCATCATTGAATTCATTGATGTCATCTCTGTTCAGTTGAAATAGTGTCTGTTTTAATTTGCAATCAAGTCAACGATATCGCTGTAGATGAAGTGACCCCAACTAAGCAAGCCAGAGGCGACAGCGGCAAGGAACCGAAACTCCATCGGTGACAGAATGGAGAAAAAAACCTTGGGAGAAACCAGGCTCAGTTGGGGGGCCAGTTCTCCTCTGACCAGACGAAACCAGTAGTTCAATTCCAGGCTGCAGCAAAGTCAGATTGTGCAGAAGAATCATCTGTTTCCTGTGGTCTTGTCCTGGTGCTCCTCTGAGACAAGGTCTTTACAGGGGATCTGTATCTGGGCTCTAGTTGTCCTGGTCTCCGCTGTCTTTCAGGGCAGTAGAGGTCCTTTCTAGGTGCTGATCCACCATCTGGTCTGGATACGTACTGGATCCGGGTGACTGCAGTGACCCTCTGATCTGGACACAGACTGGATCTGGTGGCC
Source organism: Carassius gibelio (assembly GCF_023724105.1). NCBI lineage: Eukaryota > Metazoa > Chordata > Actinopteri > Cypriniformes > Cyprinidae > Carassius > Carassius gibelio. Next base: position 20,856,971 of record NC_068381.1, read on the forward strand.
ACGGTGACCTCGGAACAAGAGAGAAACAGACAAATATTAGCGTAGATGCCATTCTTCTAATGATGTAGAAAGTACAGTGTTATGTGAAGTGTTCCGGTTCCAGTTTACCTAATTAATGCAGCCTAAAAATCCTTTAACGGATTTGGATATTAAAAGCATATTAGTATGTTATGTGTATGCCAGGTTAAAGAGATGGGTCTTTAATCTAGATTTAAACTGCAAGAGTGTGTCTGCCTCCCGAACAATGTTAGGTAGGTTATTCCAGAGTTTAGGCGCCAAATAGGAAAAGGATCTGCCGCCCGCAGTTGATTTTGATATTCTAGGTATTATCAAATTGCCTGAGTTTTGAGAACGTAGCGGACGTAGAGGAGTATAATGTAAAAGGAGCTCATTCAAATACTGAGGTGCTAAACCATTCAGGGCTTTATAAGTAATAAGCAATGTTTTAAAATCTATACGATGTTTGATAGGGAGCCAGTGCAGTGTGGACAGGACCGGGCTAATATGGTCATACTTCCTGGTTCTAGTAAGAACTCTTGCTGCTGCATTTTGGACTAGCTGTAGTTTGTTTACCAAGCGTGCAGAACAACCACCCAATAAAGCATTACAGTAGTCTAACCTTGAAGTCATAAATGCATGGATTAACTTTTCTGCATTTGACATTGAGAGCATAGGCCGTAATTTAGATATATTTTTGAGATGGAAAAATGCAGTTTTACAAATGCTAGAAACGTGGCTTTCTAAGGAAAGATTGCGATCAAGTAGCACACCTAGGTTCCTAACTGATGACGAAGAATTGACAGAGCAACCATCAAGTCTTAGACAGTGTTCTAGGTTATTACAAGTAGAGTTTTTAGGCCCTATGATTAACACCTCTGTTTTTTCTGAATTTAGCAGTAAGAAATTACTCGTCATCCAATTTTTTATATCGACTATGCATTCCATTAGTTTTTCAAATTGGTGTGTTTCACCGGGCTGCGAGGAAATATAGAGCTGCGTATCATCAGCATAACAGTGAAAGCTAACACCATGTTTCCTGATGATATCTCCCAAGGGTAACATATAAAGCGTGAAGAGTAGCGGCCCTAGAACTGAGCCTTGAGGTACTCCATACTGCACTTGTGATCGATATGATACATCTTCATTCACTGCTACGAACTGATGGCGGTCATATAAGTACGATTTAAACCATGCTAATGCACTTCCACTGATGCCAACAAAGTGTTCAAGTCTATGCAAAAGAATGTTGTGGTCAATTGTGTCAAACGCAGCACTAAGATCCAATAAAACTAATAGAGAGATACACCCACGATCAGATGATAAGAGCAGATCATTTGTAACTCTAAGGAGAGCAGTTTCTGTACTATGATACGGTCTAAATCCTGACTGGAAATCCTCACATATACCAAGAATTTGATGTTTTGTTTCCAGCCAAAATTTGGAGAACTTGTTCATGCCTTTATCACCAGCAGGATGGACTATTGTAATGGTCTCCTCACCAGACTTCCCAAAAATACAATTAGATAGTTGCGGCTCATCCAGAATGCTGCTGCCAGGATTCTGACTAGAACCAGAAAATCTGAGCATATCACACCAGTCCTCAGGTCCTTACACTTGCTTCCAGTTACATTCAGGATTGATTTTAAAGTACTTTTACTCATATATAAGTCACTAAATGAACCAAGGACCGGAATATATTGCAAATATGCTCACTGAATATAATCTTAACAGAGCAATCAGATCACTAGGATCGAGTCAGTTAGAAATACCAAGGGTTCACACAAAACAAGGGGAGTCCGTCTTTAGTTACTATGCCGCCCGCAGTTGGAATCAGCTTCCAGAAGAAATGGATGCTAAAACACTAGTCACATTTAAATCTAGACTTAAAACTCATGTTTAGATGTGCATGTATTGAATATGCACTGTGCAATGTCTGAACTGATTGCACTATATTTTCACTGTTTTTTTTTTTTTTTTTTTTTTCGTTTTAAATTCATTTTAAAGAGCCAGTAAGATGAAAATTCTAAGCTTCCTATCACTGTTTATAAGTCCTGTACAATAGGTTTAAATCCATCCAAGGTTAAAAAACATTATCATTTTGTCAAAATATCATTTTAAAATTACCTCAATTCTCAGAGATCCCCAGACGGTTCGCGCAAAGCTGTTCAAAAGATTCAGTTTCCTTAAACCCCACCTTTCGGTAGCATACTGTGTTCTGATTGGTCAACTGACATAGTTTTGATTGGTTGTTCCGCATACAACTTCATGGTAAACAATGCGTTAGCATCTTTTTGGGGTGAATTATGTCTTATTCCTCTCATCGCGAAGCAAACAGTAAAATAAAAAACTTGAACAGTCTCGCAGCTTTTTCTTCTGTGTGGGTGTATTCAAGCCTTGGCTCTGGATATAATGAAGGGAGACATGAAAAACGGACATCGCGTTGTTTTCATATGGATTACTTTATCACAGAATATCTGTTAGCAGCACTTGTTACACTTCATTTTAATGACGTGTTTGTAAATGAAGATCAGTGCAGACAGGCTGCAGACAGCACACATACTGATAAGACGCTCGGGAGAAAACAAACACATAACTTCATAATCATACTTCACGTTGTGATTCGGAGATGACTGTTGGTCTAAATAAAGTTGGTAATGAACCCTCTTTTATGGTCAAACGCTTTGAAAATCCTGCCTTGTACTAACAGAGATTAGAAAAGCAGTCATCAGTGAAATGTTTTGAACACAACAAAAGGGATTTGTTGTACTGCTCTGGTATTGTGGTAAAAATGAATTTTAGCCATTGGTTCTTCTGATCTTCATTCTTGGTAGTGAAAATAAAACAAACTTGCCTTTACAATTAAAAAACACACTGTCTCCTCCACATGATGCTATCACACCAACCAGAGCGTCTGTGTGGGGGGTGGGGCAGGTCAGCGTTCCGTTTCTCCCAAGACGGTAGGCGGAGATTATTATGCAAAGTGTTCCTAGTGACGTACATAGAGATGGGCAAAAGATTTGAAATCTATAACGACTCGTTTCAGCAATTCAGAGTCGACTTCTTATTTTAGAAACCAATAACTTTATAAATCGTGTACTTTTTGGTTTAATTACTTTGCACATTGTTTACACTGATGGACAGCTACATCATACACTGTAATACAGGTACTTTTTGATTTCCCATCTGTGTGGCTCTTTAAATAAGTTTTAATAATTTTAAAAGTTTTAAAATAGCTTGTTTTATTTTTGTTATTATTTTTCTTCATTATTAGTTTACTTTCTTTTATGCACTTTGAATTACCATTGTGTACGAAATATATATAAATAAACTTGCCTTGCCTTGCCTTGCCTTATTATCTCTCTCTCTCTTTATCTATTGTGTGTTCAGCGTGTCATGTAACAATAGCAGCTGACTTAAGAGCTGTAGAGTCTGTATTCACCCTGCTAATGATTTTATATTCATCATTTAGTAATTACTAACCCTAAAACAATAGTAATAATTTAAGGAACAATACACGATAAGCAGTCTTATTAAATTTGAACAAAGATTGTGCCACAGACACACATGCGTCCTGAAATCATGCGTCATGTTTAGCCATATCTAGAATAAGATGCTGATAGCAGCCGTGTGGTTCTGGTTGTGAGATTGTGTGTTTTGTGTGTTTCAGGCGTTCTGTGACGAACTGGAGTCTCTGATCCAGGATCAGATGAAGAAGGGGAAGACCACACCAGTTTACTGGCTCTGCAACAGATCGCTGACCTCATGAGCACCAGCGGCCCCCCCATGTACCCCACGGCCCTCAAGCAGCGTTACTTCAGGAGCATTAATATTCAGACATTTAGCAGAATGCTTTTATCAAACCAGACTTACAAATGTGTTTTAAATCATATGATAAATAATAAAAAACAGGAATAAACTGAGCTAGTGTTAGAGAGACCTTTTTTGCTTTTTGATAGTTGTATAATAAATAAAAAGAAAACAAATAGAATGCAAAAAGAAAGAGAAACTAGATTTTAAGAAAACAAGCAGTAAATAAATAGTTCAAGTTTTTTATAAAGAATATAATTAGAAGAGAGAGAAAATATGTAACCATTTAATTTGATATATATATGTGTGTTTTATGGCTACTTCTCAGTGTTATTTTAATGCGTTATTTTAATTTATTAATTAGAATATTAATAATGTCATTTTTATTTTTATTTCTTTACAAATTTGTCATCAGCTCTTTCCTTCTCACTGAAACATTTTCATCTTATGAAGCCAATTAACACTGATCCTGTAATATAATATGATACAGATTCAAGCATATTCAAGTCTCTTTATGCTTCATGTGTGACATGATGATCCTCATTCAGCTTTGGATCGGTTTCTTATTTCTCAGAATGTCTCTCCTCTGAATTTAAGGCCTTTTGAGTTTGCAGTGAAAATCAGTTGTGCTATTGGACAAAGATGATGACAACCATTTATCTACAATACATTACAATAAATATATAACACCAGTTCTTAATTGATTTACCATATTAAATTCTATTTAAGCATACTCTAAATGTAATACTGTCACATTGAATTGATAGTGTTGAAATTATGCAGCCAAGTGATGATATCTCAGATCATTATTTAGTTCTGTGTAAACTTCATATAGCCAAAATTGTAAATTCTACTTCTTGTTACAAGTATCGAAGAACCATCACTTCTACCACAAAAGACTGCTTTTTAAGTTATCTTCCTGATGTATCCGAATTCCTTAGCATATCCAAAACCTCAGAACAACTTGATGATGTAACAGAAACTATGGACTCTCTCTTGTCTAGCATTTTAAATACAGTTGCTCCTTTACGCTTAAGGAAGGTTAAGGAAACCAGTTTGACACCATGGTAAAATGGAGCGCAGCTGGAGGAAAACAAAACTAGAGGTATTTTGTATTGCTTGGCGGGAAAGTAATCTTTCCTACAGAAAAGCATTAAAAACTGCTAGATCCGATTACTTTTCTTCTCTTTTAGAAGAAAACAAACATAACCCCAGGTATTTATTCAATACAGTGGCTAAATTAACGAAAAATAAAGCCTCAACAAGTGTTGACATTTCTCAACAGCACAGCAGTAATGACTTTCTGAACTACTTTACTTCTAAAATCGATACTATTAGAAATAAAATTGTAACCATTAAGCCATCAGCTACAGTATCACATCAGACAGTGTTCTGTAGACCCCCTGAGGAACAGTTCCACTCATTCTCTACTATAGGAGAAGAAGAATTGTATAAACTTGTTAAATAATCTAAACCAACAGCATGTATGTTAGACCCTATACCATCTAAGCTCATAAAAGAGGTGCTTCCAGAAGTCATGGATCCTCTTCTGACAATTATTAATTCTTCATTTTCATTAGGATATGTCCCCAAAACCTTCAAACTGGCTGTTATTAAGCCTCATAAAAAAAAAAGAACTAGTTAATTATATCTCGAATCTCCCTTTTCTGTCCAATATACTAGAAAAGTGGTTTTCTAGTCAGGATTTAGACTGTATCTGTCAGACACAGACGAGGACACAGAGGATTCAGTGATAAGGTAGTTTAATGTGAATCAGAGGTTTCAGACACAGGTGAATCTTAACACGTGGATAGAACGGTGACAACACAACTTCCCTTATGGTGAACGGTGATCCAGATGGTGCTCAGATGAAGACGATGGGGACAGGAAGACTGACGAGGATGAAGAGGGTTCAAGAGTTCAGGTAGGTTTAATGATGGCGTTCGGGCAAGTGAGGAGATCGGTGCAAGACCAGACGATGAGTGATGGTGACTGATGGCTTTATATGTGGTTCTGGTGATGATGCACAGGAGTTCAGAATTCGGGTGATTGGGGACGAGTGGGTGTGGCGTAAGTGTCCGATTCCGGGAGTGTAGAAGGTGTGGCTGTGACAGTACCCCCTCCTCCACGGGCGGCTCCTGACGGCTGGGATCTTGTGCGACGACGGGGTCTACCTCGGCCACGGGGAGCGGGGCGGTCTGGATGGTCTTGATGAAAGTCAGTGAGAAGGCTGAGGTCCAGGATGTCGTTACGATTAACCCAGCAACGCTCCTCCGGGCCGTAGTTTTCCCAGTCCACAAGGTACTCCAGTTGAGGACCCCGTCGTCGAGAGTCGAGGATAGCTCTCACCCGGAAGATGTCGTTGTCATCTTCGATGGCCGGAGGAGGAGGTACGGCATCATCACCAGGTTCTGTGGATGGAGGAGACAAAGGTTCAGTGAAGGGTTTGAGGAGTGAGACATGGAATGAAGGTGAGATACGGTACTGTGCAGGGAGTTGGAGTCTATAGGTCACTTCGTTCAGTTGCCGTTCAATAGTGAATGGTCCGATGTATCGGGGACTCAGCTTACGGCAGGGCAGTCGGAGGCGGATGTCCCTCGTCGAGAGCCAGACTTGTTGTCCAGGTTGGTATTGCGGCGTGGGTCCTCGACGAGCGTCCGCTTGCTCCTTATGCCTCCGCACTGCCCGCTGGAGATGCACATGAGCCGAGTCCCAGACCCTCTCGCTCTGTCGGAACCAGTGATCTACCGCTGTGACCTGCGAGGGCTCACCTGACCATGGGAAGAGCGGAGGTTGGTATCCAAGGACACATTGGAAGGGGGTGAGCCCGGTGGTAGATTGCTGGAGGGAGTTCTGAGCGTATTCGGCCCAGGGTAGGTACTGGCTCCAACAGTCCTGGTTACGGTGGCAGTAAATCCTCAGGAACCTCCCCAGCTCCTGAATCTTACGCTCCGTCTGGCCGTTGGTCTGAGGATGGTATCCCGAGGAGAGACTGACGGACACCCCTAGAAGACGGAAGAAAGCTGACCAGACTCTAGAGATGAATTGGGGGCCTCTGTCAGAGACGATATCTTCTGGGATGCCAAAGTGACGGAAGACGTTGTGGAATAGTGCCTCTGCCGCTTCGAACGCAGTGGGGAGTCCTTTGAGAGGGATGAGTTTACATGATTTTGAAAACCTGTCGACCACTACCAGTACACAGGTGTAGCCTTGAGAGAGAGGGAGGTCAGTCATGAAATCAATGCCGATATGGGTCCATGGACGTTCAGGAATGGGCAGAGGCACCAGTTTACCTTCCGGGAGTCTTCTAGGGGTGTCTGCTATGGTGCAGACGGAGCATCCTTTGAGGTAGCGGACCGTATCCAGAGCCATCGATGGCCACCAGTAACGCTGTTGTAGGAGCGAGAGGGTCCGCCTCCTGCCTGGGTGTCCAGAGCCCGGAGAGGTGTGAGCTAAGTCCAGGAGGGTAATCCGATGTTGAGGGGGGACGAAGAGTTTCCCTTCTGGACCTCCCGGCGGAGCAGGGTGTTGAAGGTTTTCCTGTGCAATCAGATGATCAATACTCCACTGGATAGGACTAACTATCATGGCTGGAGGGAGGATTGGTTCTGGAGATTCGGGTTCCGGATCTGCTTGATGAAGACGGGAGAGGGCGTCGGCTCTATTGTTCTGGGAGCCAGGGCGATAGGTGACCTTGAAGTTGAATCTCATGAAGAACAAGGCCCATCTAGCTTGGCGATGATTCAGTCTTTTGGCTTCACGGAGGTATTCCAGGTTCAGGTGGTCGGTTACCACCTCGAAAGGGAACTGGGCTCCCTCCAGCCAGTGACGCCATTCTTCCAGAGCCAGCTTAATGGCCAGTAGTTCACGGTTACCGATGTCATAATTCTGCTCCGCCGGGGATAGCTTCTTCGAGAAGAAGGCACATGGATGGAGTCGTGGTGGATTCCCCTGCCGCTGGGAGAGGACTGCTCCGACCCCGGTGGATGAGGCGTCCACTTCCACGATGAACTGGTGGCTGGGATCAGGGTGGATGAGGATTGGAGCGGTCTTGAAGGCTTGTTTGAGCAGTTGGAAAGCTTCAGTGGCCTCGGGGTTCCAGGACAGAGACTTGGGCCGGTTCCGGAGGAGAGAAGTTAGAGGGGAGCTGAGTAAACTGTAGTCCTTGATGAATCTTCGATAAAAGTTGGCAAAGCCTAGGAAGCGTTGAAGTTCTTTTATGGAGCCGGGTTGAGGCCAGTGTGTGATGGCGTCCACCTTCCCCTGGTCCATCTTCACGCCACATGGGTCGATGATGTAACCTAGGAACTGGACTGAGGGCGTATGGAACTCACATTTTTCGGATTTGAGGTAAAGGTGGTGTTCCCGGAGTTTTCGGAGTACGAGGATGACATGATGGATATGTTCTTGCTTGGATGTTGAGTAGATGAGGATGTCGTCGATGTAGACAATTACGAACTTGTTAAGGTAATCTCTGAAGACTTCATTCATGTAGTTTTGGAAGACGGATGGACTGTTGGATAACCCATACGGCATGACCCGGTATTCATAGTGCCCGGAAGGAGTGATGAAAGCGGTCTTCCATTCGTCCCCCTTCCGGATGCGGATTAGGTTGTAGGCGCTCCTCAAGTCCAGTTTCGTGAAGATCCTGGCTCCGTGTAGTTGTTCCAACGCCGCTGGGACCAGGGGAAGAGGATAACTGAATTTGACGGTTTGTGAATTGAGGACTGACCTTGGGGATTTTAGCTGGAGGAGTGATGCAGGTGTGATGGCAGGACATTCCCCATTTCAGGATCTCGCCAGTGGGCCAATGGATGTGAGGTTGGTGGAGGTTAAGCCAGGGGCGTCCCAGGATGATGTCTGCGGTCGATTCCTCCAGCACCATGAACGTGATGTCTTCTTCATGCAGGAGTCCCACGCGGAGGATGATTGTGGGGGAGAAATAGTGGACACGACCCTTGCCCAGCGGCTTTCCCTGTATGGTGGTTACTTTGAGTTCGACAGGGCTTCGGTGATGTTTGGCGTTGAGACGAGTTAAGGTTAGCCGGTTGATGAAGTTCCCCGCTGAACCGGAGTCGATGAGGGCTTGTACTGAAACAAAAGAGCAAAGGTGTCTTAGAGTAACCCAGGTCTTAGTTAGATGAGCAGTTTGAGGAGGTATATGGATGGTACTCACCGCTGGGCGTGGAGGTCGAACTGGACAGGATGGTAAGAGGTGTCCATCTCCCCCACAATAGAGACATAGCCCGGCGTTGATCCTCCGCTGACGTTCCGATGCGGACAGATGGTGAGAGTCCACTTTCATGGGTTCAGGTGCTGGAGGAGCGACAGATGGTATAGCGGGCGGAGGAAGTACAGCGGGAGTGAGCGGATGACAGGCAGTGAGTCTCTGGGCAACTCGAATGGATTTCTGAATGAGATTCTCTAGTCCTAGTGAGTCTTCGTACACAACTATCAAACTTTGTATCTTGTCATTCAATCCGTGGCGATATGCTGTAATTAAGGCAGTTTCATTCCAGCCGCTTATGTAAGCGAGAGTACGGAAGCGTATGGCATAATCACTCACAGATTCATCACTCTGTTGGTGAATGGTAAATAATTGGTCATGGACAGACAATGCAGAAGTTTGATGGCCAAAGACGGATTTTAACTGGGAACAGAAGTTAGAGACGGATCCAAGGGCAGGTGAGTTCGAGTCCCAGAGAGATTCAGCCCATTGGAGGGCCTTACCTGAGAGTAGGTTGATGATGAAGGCTACTCGACTGCGTTCGGAGGTGAATAAATGAGAGTTGGATTCCATATAGAGGGAACACTGTAGCAGGAACCCGCTGCAATCCTCCGCCGTGCCGCTGTATGTCGCTGGTTTGGCCATGGGACTCGCAGGGGCAACTGAAGAAGTGACCGGAGTTGTAGCGGTGTTTGAGTTGTTGACAGCCGGTGAAGAAGGGGGAGTTTGTTGCATCAGTGAGGACCGTACAGCGTGAACCAGTTGCGTGAAGGGATCCGCGGTGCGGTCCTCGCCCGTGTCCGAAGAGCTCTGCATGTGGTCTGGTCTTCTGTCAGACACAGACGAGGACACAGAGGATTCAGTGATAAGGTAGTTTAATGTGAATCAGAGGTTTCAGACACAGGTGAATCTTGACACGTGGATAGAACGGTGACAACACAACTTCCCTTATGGTGAACGGTGATCCAGATGGTGCTCAGATGAAGACGATGGGGACAGGAAGACTGACGAGGATGAAGAGGGTTCAAGAGTTCAGGTAGGTTTAATGATGGCGTTCGGGCAAGTGAGGAGATCGGTGCAAGACCAGACGATGAGTGATGGTGACTGATGGCTTTATATGTGGTTCTCGTGAAGATGCACAGGAGTTCAGAATTCGGGTGATTGGGGACGAGTGGGTGTGGCGTAAGTGTCCGATTCCGGGAGTGTAGAAGGTGTGGCTGTGACAGTATCTCAGTACTGAGACTGCTCTCCGTAGAGTTACAAGTGACCTGCTCTTATCATCTGATCGTGGTTGTATACCTCTATTAGTTTTATTGGATCTTAATGCTGCGTTCTCTATTAGTTTTATCGGATCTTAATAATGACTTGAACTCTTTGTTGGCATCAATGGAAGGGCAGTATGGAGTACCTCAAGGCTCAGTAGTAGGGCCGCTACTCTTCACGAATTATATGTTACCCTTGGGAGATATCATCAGGAAACATGGTGTCAGCTTTCACTGTTATGCTGATGATACTCAGCTCTATATTTCTTCGCGGCCCGGTGAAACACACCACTTTGAAAAACTAATGGAATGCATAGTCTATATAAAAAACTGGATGACGAGTAATTTCTTACTGTTAAATTCTGAAAAAAAACAGAGGTGTTAATTAAAGGACCTACAATCTCTGCATGTAATAACCTAGAACACTGTCTAAGAATTGATGGTTGCTCTGTCAATTCTTCGTCATCAGTTAGGATCCTAGGCGTGCTATTTGATCGCAATCTTTCCTTAGAAAGCCACGTTTCTAGCATTTGTAAAACTGCATTTTTCCATCTCAAAAATATATCTAAATTAGGGCCTATGCTCTCAATGTCAAATACAGAGATGTTAAACTATGAAGTTATGACCTCAAGGTTAGATTGTTGTATTGCTTTATTGGGTGGTTGTTCTACACGCTTAGTAAACAAACTACAGCTAGTCCAAAATGGTGCATTAAGAGTTTGTACTAGAACCAGGAAGTATGATCATATTAGCCCGGTCCTGTCAACACTGCACTGGCTCCCTATCAAACATCATATAGATTTTAAAATATTGCTTATTACTTATAAAACCCTGAATAGTTTAGTACCTCAGTATTTGAATGAACTCCTGTTACATTATAATCCTCTACGTCCTCTGGGTTCTGAAAACTCAGGCAATTTGATAATACCTAGAATATCAAAATCAACTGTGGGCAGCAGATCCTTTTCCTATTTGGCGCCTAAACTCTGGAATAACCTACCTAACATTGTTCGGGAGGCAGACACACTCTTGCAGTTTAAATCTAGATTAAAGACCCATATCTTTAACCTGGCCTACACATAACATACTAATATGGTTTTAATATCCAAATCTGTTAAAGTATTTTTAGGCTGCATTAATTAGGTAAACTGGAACCGGGAACACTTTCCATAACACCCTATGTACTTGCTACATCATTAGAGGAATGGCATCTACGCTAATATTAGTCTGTTTCTCTCTTATTCCGAGGTCACCGTGGCCACCAGATCCAGTCTGTATCCAGATCAGAGGGTCACTGCAGTCACCCGGATCCAGTAAGTATTCAGACCAGATGGTGGAACAGCACCTAGAAAGGACCTCTACAGCCCTGAAAGACAGCGGAGACCAAGACAACTAGAGCCCCAGATACAGATCCCCTGTAAAGACCTTGTCTCAGATGACCACGACTTAGTTGGGGTCCCTTCATCTACAGCGATATCATTGACTTGATTGCAATTAAATGCACAGACACATTTTAAACTGAACAGAGATGACACCACTGAATTCAGTGATGAACTGCCTTTAAGGGTGTACTCACACTAGCCAGTTTGAACCGTGCCAGAATGCGTTTGACCACCAAAGCGCGGTTCGTTTGACTAGTGTGAGTGCTCCGAACCGTGCCCGGGCGCGGCTCGATTAGCCGGCCCTGGCCCGCTTGGAAGAGGTGGGCCAGGGCACGGTTCAGTTGGACTCGGGCGCGGTTCGCATGCAGTGTGAGCGCTAACCGTGCAGGAGCACGGAAAAGGACGCGTTGCGTCACGGTTTTGCGACGCTCCAAAACCAACATGGCAGGGAAAGGGTCGCTTTGGTCTACGGCAGAGGTGAAAAACGCATAAAATCAAAAACAGCAAAGTCCTTGCTGCACTTCAGCTGGCACCTCAGATGCAAACATCCTCATACGAGCAGCACGATTACGTGACAATTTTCGCGCCACTAAGGCGACACATCTGTTTAACAACAGGCTGTGAGAGGGCTGTGGACCAAACGACACAAAATTATCCACAAAGAAAACAGAGCGATGGACTCCATTGTGTTCAGAGAGCGCCGCTCTTCCTGTTTATCCCGAAACCGTCACACCATAATGACGTAAGCGTGCTCTGGCACGAATGCTGAAACCCTATACTTAAGTGCAGGCCAGAGGGGGAGTGGGGAGGGGAGACAATCGTACTCGGGTCTGGTTCATGGCAACCGTGGCTAGTGTGAGTACACCCTAACTGTCATTTTGCATTATTGACACACTGTGTTCCTAATGAATGTTGTTCAGTTGCTTTGACGCAATGTATTTTGTTTAAAGCGCTATATAAATAAAGGTGACTTTACTTGACTTGACTTAATACAAATGTTTTATGTAGTCCAAGAGTTCTCAGCTCTTGCATAAAAATTTAGTATTTATTTTCAATACCATTACTTTCTATTTTATTATTTCATTTTATTTCTATTGTATTCTCATTGCTGTATAAATCCGTTTTGATTTATTTCTGATAGAAATAAATACTTTTAAATCTATTCATATATACAGTACATATATTTAGACACAGACACGCACCCACAGTGTAAATAAAATTAAGTGAAATTACCTTTTGAATAATTTAGTTAGTTAACCTTGCTAAGTTTAACCAAGTAATATCATGGAAAGGTGAGTCAGCTCTTGTTTGTCATATTTTTTAATTGCTTAGTTGCTTATTATACATGAATCATTGTACAGAGATGTACAGCTACATCAGATGTGATGTTATTTTAATCAAATTGTAGGATTGTGTTATAATATAAATCTGATATAATCTAAAGCTGTTCTGTCTTCACTTTTCAGATTCACGGAAGTGTTTGTATTTTCAAAATATTAGTGACTTGCTTTACATCTACTCCTGGCCCCCTTTTTTTCATGAATGAGGGAGAATTTACAGATATATTTTGTGAGTCATAACTGAATATGCTTTAGTTTGTTTTTGGTTGAGCTAGGAGATTTTTTCTTCTGTAGGTTCTGTTTGAAATTTTTTAAAAAGGTTTTCTGAACCCGAGACTCAACTATTTTCTGCAGTTCTCCAGCTGTGGTCCTTGGAGAGTCTTTAGCCACTCAAATTCTCCTTCACGCCACACATTAGGACGATATAGACACACATCCTCTTCCAGACAGATCCATAGGATTTCATGTTGATTGGTAATTCTTAATTATTGCCCTGATGGTGGAATTTTCACTGCTTTAGCTCTTTTCTTAAAGACATTTCACCAATTTGTGAAGCTCAATTATCCTTTGCTGGACATTCTCATTGTGATGGATGATAAATTGAATTTGGGCTTTTGTTTTCCCTCCTCTTTATGTTGCTGTCTGGGTTAGCATATCCAAGACCTCAGAACAACTTGATGATGTAACAGAAACTATGGACTTTCTCTTTTCTAGCACTTTAAATGCAGTTGCTCCTTTACGCTTAAGGAAGGTTAAGGAAAACAGTTTGACACCATGGTATAATGAGCATACTCGCACGCCCAAAAAATGGAGTGCAGCTGGAGGAAAACAAACTAGAGGTATTTCTTATTAATTGGCGGGAAAGAAACCTATCCTACAGAAAAGCATTAAAAACTGCTAGATCTGATTACTTTTTGTCTCTTTTAGAAGAAAACAAACATAACCCCAGGTATTTATTCAATACAGTGGCTAAATTAATGAAAAATAAAGCATCAAGAAGTGTTGACATTTCCCAACCTCATAACAGTAATGACTTTATAAACTACTTTACTTCTAAGATTGATAGTAATAGAGTTAAACTTTTACCAATTGTAACTCCATCTATGTTTTGATTGTCATTCTGAATCCAATTCCTATTTTTTTTTCAGCTTTTTGTAAAAAATTGTATTTCTTTATTTTTATGAAACAATACAGCAGTTGTTTCTTAACTTTGGCCCTTAAGGTGCAGTTCCTGCAGAGTTTATCTCCAGCCCTCATCGAACACACCTGAACAGGTTCATCAAGGTCTTTAGGATCACTAGAAAGAGTGAGTTTGATCAGGATTGGAGCTCAACTCTGCAGAAAAGTGGATCCTGAGCCAGAGTTGAGAATCTCTACAATACAGTACAGGTTTTTCAATGTCAGGAAGCATAACAAGCTAAAAATAATTGGAACTGTACAACAGTGGAAGCCAGATACTGTACATTTAATAACAAATAGTCACGCCTGCCTTTCTGTTAGAATTAAATAAGGTGGATAGAATCTCTTAAATTAATCACAATATACAAAATGATCTCATAAGGTGCTGCTCCAGATCAATAAAACGGTTCTCAGACACAGATCTGCGAAGGAAATGGTTCATTAGTCTGTTAGTTTGTGATCAGATGAGTCTGAAAACAGTTCTGGAGCTGAAGAGACTGGAGTCTGGAGATGATGATGATGATGAAGAAGATGTTCAGGTCTTCAGCTGCTGGTGTCTCGGTGATGTTGTGTGTTCCTGAGAACATGCTGAAGAGCTTTTGACATCAGAATTAAACTTTATCTGCCCGTCTGGATCATCTGATACTAGAAATCACAAATATACAGTATACAGTATTTATCAGATTATATTCTACAGAACATTGTTTGAATTTATAAGTTTATGTTCTTGATCAATAATACATGTCAGTTAAACAATCACACATCTGGTTCATTCATCTGTGACTGCAGAAAGTCTGAAGAATCTGTCTGAATGTGAACAAACACTTACACAATGGTTTTAACCTCTCCATACTGTCCCATCTAACAAGTCTCTGTCTGCTTTTCTCTTGAGATACAGTGGTCTGTGTTTCATTTCTGTCCTCCATTTTTCTATCTGTCCTGTTGGTTTTTGCTCATCTTTGGTTTCTGGTGGCAGTTTTCTGTGTGTGATTTTTCTTTTCTATACTCCATTTGGATCTGTTAAATCAGAGTTTAAATCCAAGTCATCTACAGCAGTTTCAGATCATATCAAGCACAACATCAGATCAGTTCCTGATGAAGCAGCTGTGTGATCTCAGTGCGATTAGAAGATTCCCTAAAATATTCATTATGTCTGATGTTTATCTGTTCACACTTACTTCACTGCAACACCGTCTGACAATCTTTACAAGGTTCAGTTTTTCACTGTTTTGTGTAATAATGCATTTCCCCATAATTTCTATCTAATTAATTAACAATAAATCAAGGATTATAAAGACAAACAATTAAACGTTATTTTATATTATTAAAACATTTCTGATAAAATTGCAAATAATCCAGCCATCCGTATGAAGCTAAAACCTGCTCAGTAAAGCAGGCTATAATTAAAAGAAATTTACCTGTGAGAAGAGGAGAACCGTGCTACATTAAGAATGCATCTTGAAGAAATAAAGATCCCGAGTGAATCCTGCTGTCCTGGTCCTCAGCAGCTGAAGAGTGCACTGGAAGCTGACACAGGTGTGCTCTGTACACAGGTGTTTTCTGTACGCTGTGGAGGGTGTGGGCTGTTAGTTTTCTCCCAGGTGTTGTGTTTTCAAAATACTTGTTTACAGGATTACCATGTTAACAGGCTGCACAACAGTCCTAACAGGCTGACTCACATTAGAGAAGAAAGAAATTCAAACAATTTATGTTTCAAAAAGACATTCAGATTTTTTAAGATATTAGACTTTTGTTAAACGTTATTTTTGTTATATTATAAGATGACAGTGCATGAACTCGTTTCTGCACTCTTTGTGAACTCTTTCCATAATGTGATGGAGGACCAATTTGAGATGATTTTCATGTCAATCATGTATGGCGTCATGTGGGTGAGCGGTCTGCTGATCACAACATTGTGGATCGAGTGGCCCATGGTGAGGGTGGGGTTATGGTATGGGCAGGCATCTGTTATGGACTACGAACTCAAGTGCATTTTATTGATGTCATTTTAAATGCACAGAGATACCGTGATCTTGATCCTGAGGCCCATTGTTGTGCCATTCATCCACAACCATCAGCTCATGTTGCAGCATGATAATGCACGACCCCATGCTGCAAGGATCTGTACACATTTCCTGGAAGCTGAAAACATCCCAGTTCTTGCATGGCCAGCATACTCACCGGACGTGTCACCCATTGAGCATGTTTGGGATGCTCTGGATCGGTGTATACGACAGCGTGATACAGTTCCTGCCAATATCCAGCAACTTCACACAGCCATTGAAGAGGAGTGGACCAACATTACACAGGCCACAAACAACAACCTGAAGGAGATGTGTTGCACTGCGTGAGGCAAATGGTGCTCACAACAGATAAAACTGCACAGTGGTCCGAGACCGAGTGGTCTATATTGTGGCCAGCCTAAGGCACACCTGTGCAATAATCATAATGTCTAATCAGCATCTTGATATGCCACACCTGTGAGGTGGATGGATTATCTCGGCAAAGGAGAAGTGCTCACTAACACAGATTAAAGCATATTTATGATAAATACTTGAGAGAAATAGGCCTTTTGTGTATATAGGAAACATCTTTGATCTTTGAGTTCACTTCATGAAAAATGGGGGCAAAAACAAAAGTGTTGAGTTGCATGTGCATGTGCATGAGGCAGGGCAGGGCGGATAGGTGAGGACATCAGACCGGTTTTGTCTTGTTCGCTGGCTACTGTCTCCTACTGACTCAGACAGGGAAATAAAATTTGAGATTTTGTCCCTGACAATAGATTGTTGTGCACTCGTCTGTAACGTTAGTCTATCAGTGTCCATGGAGGCGTGGAGAGAAGCACAAAACAAAGATAATCAATTGAAGGAACTTTACTTGGTAAATTATAAATTTACAACAGCGGGGTTATGCTCTTGCCCAGTGCTGATGGCTTTACTACAACCGTCTGCACCAGAACCTGCGAGCATACGCACTCTGAACATAACAATCAGTCAAAACTAGTCCCCGTGTAACGATGTAAGAGCATCTAATTAGACCATACAGAACTCATTATCACATATAGAATAACTGTAACTAAACTTATATTTAATTAACTAACACTATAACAGTTTATTACTTAGAACACTATAAGGCCTCTGTATTTTTTGGGGGGGGGTGTCATAGGTTTGACAGTTAGCCAGAGGTGAATGTAAGGCTATGCAAGATGCAGATGCTATAATTCAAGTTTGTTCTCTGACCTTTAAATATTGCAGGTTTATACAGCTACCAGTGAGATGGCTAATAGTGGATAATTAAATGTATACACTGCATTGATTAACACTTACAAACTTATGCTGTAAAGCAGGCAGTTAATATAATGCACACTGCTCCGGGTGTGTGTGTGCACTTGGGTTGAATGCAGAGCACAAATTCTGAGTATTGGTCACCGTACTTAGCTGTACTTTTTTTTTCATCCTCTTAGAAGCAATGAGATATTTAAAATGTAAACACATGCCTAGCACTACTATAATATAATTTTTAATAGTTATCAGAATGGATATCCTGAATGAATAATCCAGGATCCAATGAGTTTGGCTTCTTATAATGCATCTGAAAACACAATGATAGATGTGACAAGACAAAATACACAGATCAGAGACTCGTCTTATTTAGAAATGTTGTTGTACAATTTAACTGTCAAATATTAAACTACTTTTGTCATGCAACAACATTTATCTTTATAACACAATATGAATTAATACGGGAACACTAGCACTTATTTCAGTAGCTTTTTTATTAATAAAATATCTAATTATGCTGTTTTGCTTTGCTGTTTAAACTGCCCTGAAAATACTTTAAATGCCTTTGATGCATATTACATGGAAATTCTCCATTCTTTAAGATGTATAATACTAATAATACAGTTCATTTACAGAACTATAACATACCACACTCTACACAGGTACTACACAGTTTACAGTCTGTTCATTCACTGTAAAGGATCAGTGTCTGTCTCAGAATGAACCGTCTGGACACTTTGAACCGTCTTGTTGGGTTTTATTCACTCATTTGTTGGGTTGTTTTTTGACATGGTGTTGGGTCAAATCATATAGAATATAGAATTATTTTTAATAATGATAATGCACTGTGAATATGTTATATAAGTATGACAGAAACAGTTTATGTAAAATTATATATAATTATACAATTCTCACAAAAAAAGTGTTTTTACATTCCTCTAATGTTGTAGTTCACCATCATCATGATTTGTGTGGAGAAACACTGTTAGGAGAACTCCGACCGAGATCATGTAGATATTATTTTGATCTGAAAGATAAAACATACCACATTCCAGAACTGTGATTAGGGTGAGGCGTGGGAACTGTGATGTCAGGCATCATGAGATTGCATGAGTGCAAATGAAGCCAAACAGATGGGTGGAGTACAGCTAGTCAACATGCAGAGATGCAGCGCTGCTCAGTTTAACTGTTCAGAACAAACAAGGGACTCATGAACACAACCATCACAAAACAGAAAGACAGTCGAGGATCATCAGATAACAGTACACAGTATTAAGAACCAAGGGTTCCCAAACTTTTGAGTGGGGTTATTTTAATAATTTCATCAATTTTTTTGTCTTGTGGACTAAATGTAAACATCTTTAATGTACAATATCTTACTCAGGACACTACGAAATAAAAAATAACATGCATTTAGTATGATCTCTCTTATTTTTTGAAAATTACTTGCATTTTCACAGATTCTGCAAAGGGTGCCCAAACTTTCGAGCCCCACTGTGTATATATATATATATATATATATATATATATATATATATATATATATATATATATATATATATATATATATATATATATATACTATATTAGCATGTTTTATTATTTTCACAATAAAACTAAATAAAGTATATTTAGAATTTATCTGAAGTATATTTTGGTCTCATCTGACAGCTGAAACTGATTAGAATTGTGGTTAACTTAATTACAATTAATGTATAGTTTATAAACTATTGCTCAAACTTGCATTGAGAGGAAATGTTAATGTGCTTCAATCTCCTCTTGATCTCCAAGCATTTGTCCTAAAATTTTAGGTACTTTTGGTTTAATGTCAGTTTGTTTCAATGCTTAGATTACATGTTTAACAAAGAAGAAACATTTCTGTTGATTGCAGATAGAGGTTTTAAATGCGTTACACACAAGATTTAACACGTCTCTGCCTGTCTGGAAATGTTTCCCCGTGCACACACCCATGCCCCATGACCGCCCACTGCCCAATAACCCCGCCCCACCACAAGGCCACACCCCAAGGGTGCTCACAAACTAGTTTATACTTCATGTTATTTCTGAAGGTTTGAACAGCAGATGTGTAACATGCTCATCTTAAATCCTGCGTTTCTCTATCACTTCTAAGAAATATTTGACCTTTAAAGAATAAAAGGTTAAAGGATAATAACATTCATTGGAGTGAAATACATATCAAATCAGTCAATGAATGTTTTACACTCATTTAACCGATGATCAGAGTCACTTTATGCTTCATATTAATCTTCATATCAAATCTTTCATCATCATCAGACTGTCTCTAAAGGGTTTTGAGCTTGCAGTGAAGATCTAGTGTCTCCATCTGCTGCTCAATTTGCATGATCTCATGTTGTCAGTACAATTATTTTCAATTTAGTTGATTTTATTCTTATGGAGCCCCGCACACGACATGCAAGAAAAATAAATAAATTGTGCGCACGATTTACTCATTCGCTCCCTCAATGTACTAAAACGAGCACATGATTACTATTGCGTTCCTTCGATTTACTATTGCGTTCTCTCGATTTGTTAAATTGTGCACACGATTTAGCAAATTGAGGGAACTAATTAGTAAATTGTGCACACGATTTAGCCTTATATTTTTCCTGCATGCCATGTGTGGGGCCCCATATATTCTTACTACTTTATTGCTTTAATAAAATGTTTTTTGAATCATCTCTGTATAAGTGATAATTCATCTAAGAACATAGTTTATTTCTATAAAAAAAAAAAAAAAAAAAACTTTAAAATCTGAAAATCTCAATTCAGATGTGATTTGAGGTGTTCATGTGATTTTCTCTCAGCAGACACAGTTTTGTGGTACTTTACTGTGATAGTAAATGTATGGAGTTTGGTTATGAAAACTTCAAACTGAAAAGTGAAGATGAACAGCTGTTGTATTATTTTGAAATGATTTGATTGATTGTCAAATTATTATCTGATTCGAGTGTCGCCACAGTTATGTGTTTTTCACATGTTCTGTCAAAGGATGCATTTGTGTTTGGGATTCTAAATGTGTGTGAATGCAATCACTGTTACATGATGCTGATATTAACCTTTAGACATGTTTTAAAAACAAATGTTAAGAAATGAGGTTTCCACCTTACAAAATCAGTCACTTTGTTTAGTTTTAATGTTTTTGTTTTGTTAAATGAAGAATAAAGGTGTCTACTTAATAGGAAGTAATTATAGATAATATTTTACTATTGTTCATAATTCATTTTTCATAGTATAAGTCAGTATATGTGAAAGTATAAAGCTGCACTAATATTTTAGGAAAGTATTCCCTCATGAGGAGATCTTCATATTTAAGGATCACAGACATGAAAAGTTTAAGAAAGCACTTGAAGAGCTGTATAAAACAAAACAGATGCAGTAAAAACTATAATTACTATAAAACTGAAGCCACGCGAACTGCTGCTTCTAAAAGATATATAACATCAGATTGAGTTTGCGCTTTGATTATTCTGTGTGTTATCAATATCTCTTGTCATCTGTGAATGTGTCTGTGAACCATCAGAGTCAATCTCTGCAGCTCTGTCTGAATCCAGAGCGAATAGAAATCTCACATTTGATGTTTCAGATAGCTGAAGATGAAACAGAGTTGTGAATGCAAGACATGTATCAGTGTTTAATCATAAAGATCATAAACACTAACAGTTTATTGTGTCTTCATTAAAGCTGGACCCTTGCTCTGTTTCTCTCCTGCTTCACTAGATTGTCTCTCGTCCTCTTTGCTGCTCAGTTTTTTGATTCCTCTCTTTTCCACAGATGTTCTGACATTCATTTCTCAAATCTACAGTTTAGAGTTAAAGTGGAGTTTGACATTATTAGTGAGTTTTGTGTGATACAGACTGACATTAGTTTCACTAATACAAACATAAATGTAAAAATGTGTAACAGTTTGTTAAACAATTAAAGATAAAAATGCTTGAATGACCGTGTGATGAGCTGGAAAGTATCTGAGATCTGCTGTTGTGTTTGAGACTGACATCTTTATAGCTTTACAGCAACACCCTGAAGCAGTGTCTACTGAACTGTAATTTGCTTATATTGGCATTTACATATTTACGGTTATGATGAGTTATGAGTTATGATGTTTGATTTACACCAAAGCAACTGTAAGTGTCACAGGGAGTGAGTTTGAAAGTCAGCCTGGAAATTATTATTCATTTTTATTTATTTATTTATTTTAAGCTAGCAGTTTCTTCTGCTTTATGTGTTGAGTCTGTTTTTAATAAATACCAGAGAAAGTTGGCTGAAGGCTGATGTGATTATGGTTTAGTCATTTAATGATGCATTTACTTCACAGATGAATGTTAAGAATCAGAAGATGTTCTTCATGCACTGACAAACAGAGATTGTACTTCCACTGTCTGTAGAACAGTAATTAATACACAATTTACCTCAAACATTATTATAAATAACAGGGAATATGACATAGTTTTTTTTTTTAGGTTTTTATTGCTAAATATCATCCAGTATCCTTGTGATGTTTCAGAATTAAATATATCAAAATATCCATAAAAACAAAACTGTTTAAATAGTTATCAGATAAATATTTAAGAATAGATCTGATCTCATTCTTTTCCATAACATGCCACAGGAAAAGTGATCAAGTGCATCTGTTACAGTACAGAGGGGTCGGAGACAAGAGATGGCAGGTGATGGTTTTATTGACACAAGCTTTAGTGAGGTGAATGTCTGAGAAGAGACCGGGAAGTGATACTCTCCTTGGTGTAGAGCTGAGTTGAGATCCGAATGGCGATAGTGGAGATGGAGATGAGGACAAGGGACACACACACACACTCACGGTGGAGACTGGAGGGATCTTGGAAACGCTGGAGACAGGTAAGTATAACACGTTGAGTCCTTGAAGTCAGCAGGTAGGAGAGTCCTATGTGCAAACGAGACCAGACAGTGGTGAAGTGTGTGTGAGTGCCTTCTATGTGTTGGATGATGGGCGTGCAGATGAGCGGCAGATGTATGTGATCAGTATTTGGGTGAGGGAGTGCGCTGTGATTGGGTGGGGTTGGAGCCTGGCATGTCTGTGACAGCATCCATATAAATGTCTAAATCATAACTTCTACGTAATGACATTAAGTATTTTCAGTACGTATCTCCATTAATGAGAGAGGAATATTTAATGTAAAAGTGTGTATCGAAATGAAACAGATTTTAAAATCATTGCTTCATTACTTTTCTCACTCCAGGAAAAAGGCATATTTACACCAGGTTTATTTTTTATAAATCCCGATATGTGCGTGGAAAATTGCCTACGCATTTTTCTATGCCCATTTTGTGCGTATATGCAACGTTTATGAGACCCCTGATCTCTTCTCACACTTGAACCTGCAGCGGTTGGCTGGCAGCAAGACAGCAACATAATGACATCATATTATTTAAAAAGAGACAGACATAAAAACTTGAAACCTTTCTGGAATTTTATAAGGAAAGAGCCAAGAGAACATATTAGGACAGATTTGTTACGATTACAGCATTAATGAAAGTTTCTTAAGGGTCAAGATCATGTTATCGGCATTTCCTGCTCCATCAAGCGCCGCCCATAATATCATCATCACTCAAATTAATTCACAACTCTACATTATCTGTGTGCAGGACTCTAATACAATTAGGAAGTAATTATTTTATGATGAATAAATATTTCAGTGAGTAAAATTGGCTGTGTCTATAGTAGGCTATTATGGATCTTTAAATACATTTTCAAATTATTATTATTTAAAATTATTGTCTAGATCAGTAGGATCTTGTAATAAAGTAGCGATGGTAGCGGACAAATTCTAAGGATCAGTTCTGGTTTAAAGATGCAATCTAATCCTGTTCACATGATATAAGATGCTCTCGAGCAAGTTTAAGCTTGAGCTGCTCATCTACACTTGACGTCCTTTCAATTCCTTTTTTCCCTTCCTTTCATTCAACAGAGCTACGTATGGAAGGGAATGATCATTATTCTGTTTGTTTGTGATCAGATGAGTCTGTCAACGCTGAAAGAGTACAGGAGCTGAACTGAGTGATGATGATGATGATGATGATGCTCAGTCTTCAGCCGCTGGTGTGTTGTGTGTTCTTGAGATCATCTGAAAGAATCTTTACAGGCCCGTCTGGATCATCTGAGACTATAAATCACAAATATTATTTATTTATTTTAATCCTCATTAGGATTTATCAGGGGTTTATAATCTCAATCAATAATCATTAATCAGATGAAAGCAGAACGTCAGTGATGAATCTGACTGAATGTGTCATTTTATGACAGGAGTGTTTATATATCAATTATATATAGGAAGACGAGAAATGTGGTTTAAGTAAGTTTCATAGTGAACAACACTTACAGTTTGGTTTTAGTCTCTTCATACTGTCACATCTAACAAGTCTCTGTCTGCTTTTCTCTTGAGATCCAGTTGTTTGTGTCTTATTTCTGGCCTTCATTTTTCTCTCTGTCCGGTTGGTTTTTGCTCGTCTGTAGTTTCTGACACTCCAGCAGTTTTCTTTATGCATTATTCAGTTACTACACTCCTTTTAAATCATACAGAGTTGAATTAAAGTCAAGGTACAGTAAGTTCAGATAACCTCAGTGTGATTAGATTTGCAGTTAAACTTGAAAAAATACTTCTAGTTATTCTAAATGAAAGTGAAGTATGATGTTTTCTCTTCTACCTTCATCTGATCTGATCCTCTCTGATACATCAGAACGACTCTTCACTTCTCCGTCTGGATCACCAGAGACTGCAAATTAAGAAAACAGATCATCATCATAATGTAGATACAGCAGCTGGACTGATGCTACAGATTCAGATCATGTGCACAATCATACATCATTCCAACTCAAACCACAAACAAAATAATATTAGTAAATACATTCCATGTGATTGATTCATTGCTGTTTTTATGTTATTCCTGTCAGCTAGTCTTTCATGCAGACACTGTTAAAGATAGATCATGATTGATTTCACATGGGTTTAATTAGTCTGAATCATCCTCACATCAGGACTCCAGAATGAAAGAGTTCATCATGGTCTTAATCACACACAACACCATTCATGACATCATCATGGTCTTAATCTCACACAACACCATTCATTTGATTCAAAGAAATAATTTCCTGTTTGCACTGGTGAAATGTATAAATAAGGCCAGTGACACAAACATCTGTAACAGAAGAACTAATGATGAACATGTTGCTGTAGCTCTACATGAAATTAAATACCGGTACAGTTTTCACAATAATACATCTTAAGTAAAAGGATGTTAAATTATCATGTTAAAGTTTCTGACCTGTGATGAATTGAGATGTAGAAATCTCCAGAGTCTGAATAGAAATAAAGATCCACAGTGAAGATGTCGGTGGAGTGAGTTCAAGATTTATCAGTCGGACCCATCTTTATTAAATAAAGACTCCGCCTTCATTGTGGTGTGTAGCATTGGTGAGACTCAAACAAGTGTAACACTCAACAGTATCAGTTGCTGATTTCCCTCTGTACATACAAGTGTTTTAGACTACAGTTTAGAAAAAAAGAGGAAATTAAATCAGCATAGAAACGTTGCTTATGTCCCATTTTCTTCACTCAAAAAAAAAAAAAAAAAAAAAACGAAACAAAACTGTTGGTTTTTGCTCATCTGTGGTTTTGATGCTCCAGCAGTTTGCATATACATTATTATATTCCTATAGCATGTCTGTATCTGTTAAAACACACAGATGACATAAACAGTTTCAGGTCAGTGGTTTTAGTTCAAGAGCAAATGTATTTCATCCATCTGACTAAAGCAGTAATAGATAGTCAACAGTAACCTGAAAGAGAGTCAAGATATATTTAATCATACAGATTGATTACTGTAGAATCACAGCACTTCAAGAGTTAGAATAACAGATGAGATGAAAATAAAGGCGGAAATGACAGGAAATACGATGAGGTGAGAATGACAGGGAAACAAGTGGTTTGTGGTTAAGTGCAACCAGGGATATGAAAAAAAAACAAGAAGCTGGTGTCAAACCTCACAACAGAATCAAACCACAGACAATCAGAAGCACATGAGGGGGCTTTCCCTGGAAGCATGCTGCTTATAACAAAGTGAATAAATAAATCAGCTAATTCATAAACATTAAACATTTTTATCATTTTAAAATCGTGGACAAAAGTTCTTAAGTAAAAGTACAGAAATGTATAATAAAATATTACTCCAGGAAAAGTATGAAGTACTCATTTTTTAATTTTACTTGAAAGTACTAAAGTACTTGATTTGTAATGTACTAAAATAAAAATGATTGATTGATGAATGTTTATTGTGTAATTTTATACAGGCTACTTGTATAATGTAATAGTATATGATATGGGTCAATATCACCATAGAGTGCCTTTCAACCCTCACAATACTCACACATTTTGATTTAAATTTACCATTCACTTTATGTCATGTCATAATAGTAGACACTCAAATACTATAATAAATATATTATCTGAGCTCCCACCATGTTTTTTTTTTAATTATGGGCCATTTTTTAGAGCATAAAGCATAGATATGTCCACCCTGTCGTGGACATATAAATTACAGTTAAATATGTTTTTCATTGCACTATTAACATTCAAATTATAATTTCTGAAAGGTATGATGTCCCTTTCCTAAACAGGGTTATTTGTTTGCTTTCAAATTATAAATACATAAAAGATTTTATGTAAACAATGTTTTTTAAAAGAAACTCATACAATTCGCACATGTATTTTTTCTTATTTGGAGAAATATTTCAATATTTGGACACAGTTTTTTGTTTGCATGTTATTGCCCCTGCACATAGCACAATGGATTATATAGGTATGATTACATTTTTATTTTATATATTATTTAAAAATACCAAGATGACAGGGTGGACGAGCCCACGACGGAGTGGACACATAAAGCAGAACACAAAAAGCATGACAAAATATGACAATTAAACATTTATTCACTTTAAAAAAAATATATATATAATTACATTCTCAATCACACTGATATTTTTTTTATTACAACTATTATCTACAGCAGATGTTTCTATAAAATGTCCATCCATCTTCCGCTTATCCGGGGCTGGGTCGCGGGGGCAACAGTCTAAGCAGAGACGCCCAGACTTCCCTCTCCCTAGCCACTTCTTCCAGCTCTTCCGGGGGACCCCGAGGCGTTCCCAGGCCAGCTGGGAGACATAGTCCCTCCAGCGTGTCCTAGGTCTTCCCCAGGGGCCTCCTCCCGGTGAGACGTGCCTGGAACATCTCCCTGGGAAGGCGTCCAGGAGGCATCCGAAATAGATGCCTGAGCCACCTCAGCTTGCTCCTATCGATGTGGAGGAGCAACGGCTCTACTCTGAGCTCCTCCCGAGTGACCGAGCTTCTCACCCTATCTCCAAGGGTGCGCCCAGCCACCCGACGGAGAAAGCTCCTGTATCTGGGATCTTGTCCTTTCGGTCATGACCCACAGCTCATGACCATAGGTGAGAGTAGGAACGTAGATTGACCGGTAAATCGAGACCTTGGCCTTACAGTTCAGCTCCTTCTTCACCATGACAGATCGGTACAGCAACCGCATTACTGCAGAAGCTGCACCGATCCGTCTGTCAATCTCACGTTCCATCCTTCCCTCACTCGTGAACAAGACCCCAAGATACCTGAACTCCTCCACTTGAGGCAGGAACTCTCCACCAACCTGAAGTGGGCAATCCACCCTTTTCTGACTGAGAACCATAGCCTCGGACTTGGAGGTGCTGATTCTCATCCCAGCCGATTCACACTCGGCTGCAAACCGTCCCAGTGCACGCTGAAGGTCCTGGTCTGAGGAGGCCAACACGACAACATCATCCGCAAAAAGCAGTGATGAAATCGTATGGTCCCTAAACCGGACACTATCCGGCCCTTGGTTGCGCCTAGAAATTCTGTCCATAAAAATTATGAACAGAACCGGTGACAAAGGGCAGCCCTGCCGGAGTCCAACATGCACCGGGAACAGGTCTGACTTACTGCCGGCAATGCGAACCAAGCTCTTTCTCCGGTCATACAGGGACCGAACAGCCCTAAGTAGGGAGCCACCGACCCCATACTCCCGGAGCGCCCTCCACAGGATGTCGCGAGGAACACGGTCGAATGCCTTCTCCTAGTCCACAAAACACATGTGGACTGGTTGGACAAACTCCCATGAACCCTCCAGCACCCTGGAAAGGGTATAGAGCTGGTCCAGTGTTCTACGACCGGGACGAAAACCACACTGTTCCTCCTGAATCCGAGGTTCCACTATCGGCCGAATTCTCCTCTCCAGTACCCTGGCATAGACTTTCCCAGGGAGGCTGAGAAGTGTGATCCCCATATAGTTGGAACACACTCTCCGGTCCCCCTTCTTGAAAAGAGGGACCACCACCCCGGTCTGCCAGTCCAGAGGTACTGTCCCCAACTGCCAAGACTGTCCCCAACCGCCAAGACAGCCAAGACAGCCCCACAACATCCAGACACTTGAGGTACTCGGGGTGGATCTCATCCATCCCTGGTGCCTTGCCACTGAGGAGCTTTTTAACTACCTCGATGACTTCAGCCCGGGTGATGGACGAGTGCCCCTGTGAGTCCTGAGCCACTGCTTCCTCAACGGAACAATTTGCCAGAATCTCTTCGAGGCCAACCGATAGTCTTTGTCCATGGCCTCACCCAACTCCTCCCAGGCCCGAGTTTTAGCCTCCACGACTACCCGGGCTGCAGTCCGCTTGGCCTGCCAGTACCTGTCAGCTGCCTCCGGAGTCCCACAAGCCATCCAAGCCCGATAGAACTCCTTCTTCAGCTTGACAGCATCCCTTACTTCCGGTGTCCACCACTAGGTTCGGGGATTGCCGCCTCGGCAGGCTCCGGAGACCTTACGGCCACAGCTCCGAGCAACCGCAGCGACAATGGAGGTGGAGAACATGGTCCACTCGGACTCCATATCTCCAGACTCCCTCGGGATCCGGTCGAAGTTCTGCCGGAGGTGGGAGTTGAAGATCTATCTGACAGGGGCTCGGCCAAACATTCCCAACAGACCCTCACAGTATGTTTGGGTCTGCCGAGTCTGTCCAGCTATCGGATCCAACTCACAACCAGGTGGTGATCGGTTGACAGCTCCGCCCCTCTCTTCACCTGAGTGTCCAAGACATATGGCCGAAGGTCTGATGACACGACCACATAGTCGATCATCGACCTCCGGCCTAGGGTGTCCTGTTGCCACGTGCACTGATGGACACCCTTATGCTTGAACACGGTGTTCATTATGGACAAACCGTGGTTAGCACAGAAATCCAATAACAGAACACCGCTCGGGTTCAGGTCAGGGGGGCCGTTCCTCCCAATCACGCCCCTCCAGGTGTCACTGTCACATGTGAGCGTTGAAGTCCCCCAGTAGAACGACACCCGTAGGCACAAACGACAGTGAGAGACCTATCCCCGACTCGAAGGCGCATGAAAGCACCCTCTCGTTCACCGGGGTAAACTCCAACACATGGCAGCTGAGCTGGGGGGCTATTAGCAAACCCACTCCAGCCCTCTGCCTCTCACCATGGGCAACTCCAGAGTGGTAGAGAGTCCAGCCTCTCTCAAGAAGTGTGGTTCCAGATCCCAAGCTGATCTCCCGCACAAGCTCAGGCTCCTTCCCCGCCAACAAGGTGACATTCAATGTCCCTAAAGCCAGATTCCGTGTCCAGAGATCGGGTCGTCGGGGGTCTCGCCCAAACCACTATGCATGGCCCCTTACGCTCCCTCCTGCAGGTGGTGAGCCCACAGGAGGGCGGCCCCACATCACTCCTTCGGGCTGAGCCCGGCAGGACCCCATGGGGGAAGGCCTGGCCACCAGGCGCTCGCATACGAGCCCCACCCCCGGGTCTGGCTCCAGGGTGGGGCCCCGGCTGCGCCATGCCAGGCGACATCACGGTCCTTGATTTAAATTTTGGCATAAGGGGTTTTGTGAACTGTTCTTAGTCTGGCCCGTCACCAAGGACCTGTTTGCCTTGGGAGACCCTACCAGGAGCATATAGCCCCAGACAACATAGCTCCCAGGATCATTCGGGTACTCAAACCTCTCCACCACTATAAGGTGACAGTTCAAGGAGAGGTCTACAAAATGTAATATAACATTTCTATAAATTGCAATATTAACTACAAATGAATGCTATGGACATTTTTTGAAATTCAAACTTACATATTTTGAAATTATTGTATTTTAATCACTCCTGTATATTTTATAGCGACAGGGTGGACATGTTAAGCTTTGGCAAAACAAGTAAGCAAACTTATATAAAGAAAATTTGTCAGTTGAAAAGTCAACTGCTACTCACCTCAGCAGTTGAAATTCCCACCACTGAAGATATAAAAAAAATCTGTTGTGATGATGTCACTAATGGTGATGGCCTCTTCTTAAAGGGCAGATTCCGCAATACGACAGGGCATCATGTATATATATATATATATATATATTTTTTTTTTTTGACTATTTTACTCTCATTCAAATTTAATGAGCAGTGCCTGGGACATAGCAAAACAACATACATCCTCTCATACAAAACTAAAGAAAATAATAAAAATGTATCTAAAGAGCCAAGTAATGCTTCTGTTATGAATAAAAAAACTTAGCCTAATATAACACACCTTTCATAGTCATTTGCATGTTCAGTTATCATGGCAAATTAGTTATTTATATTCAGGACATCAAAAGGAATCCTACAGTGATATTGACCCATATATTCAGCTCAGTATAGCTGGTTTCTCTCAGAATAATTGTTGATATAGACTACACTGATGAGAGAGATGTAGAAGTATTCACTGTGAAGCTCACACTGACAGAAAACTGTGTCACCATCAGTGATCTAAGGTTCAGCAGTAAGAAAAATGTCTTGCAGAAAGTCACAGTAAATATGATATGAGAATGAGGCCTGTTGTTAGAGATTACATTTTATTTAAGGAAAATGTAATAATATTTTCATAACTACTTTATCCAAACCTATCTGTGTGGTAAAACACCCCGGACACTTGACTCCCTCTGTGATAATTACTGTATTTACTCTGTTCTGAACATCAAATATTATGACTTTGTATTTAAAAAATGACCTCAAGTTAGTATCAGCTAATTAGCTAGACAGCTAGCATCAGCTAACAAAATTATCTGATTTTCAGCATGGTTATGAATAAACATTCATATTAATCTACTATTATTTCAGCTTGTCTTTTTCATTTTAAGATAAAACCGCTTGTATTATTCTGCTCCAAATGTAAAAGCAAATGGTCAAACAAAATTCCTTCTATATAGGGGCCAGTCCCAGGAGCACAGGTCTGCTAATGCTAACTTGTCACACACACAAAGTATGGAGTAATGAATAAATAATTTGCTTTATTTTTTATTTTTTATTTTTTATTTTTTCTGATTCTGGATTTATATTGCTGTAAAATAATCTTGCCTTTTCTTTCAAATCACAGTGATGTTATACTGTCTGTAATGAAGGTGAAGCCGAAGCGGTGTTAGAATCCATTTGCAGAAGTTTATTTAAAAAACAGTTCAACCATCCAAATCGTGAAGCAGAAATCAGAGTCGAGGTCACAGGCAAAGGGGTCAAAATCATAGAAAACAATCCAACCAGCAAACAAGCAAAAGGGGCAATCCAAAGGCAAAAATCCAGAGAAACAGGCAAAAAGTCAAACACAGTGTAATCAAATCAGACAATGGAAAAACGCTTGGTAAGGCAGTAGAACTGGCAATACTTCGCAAATCATGTTTCGGCCTGGCCATGCTTAAATGGCTGCCAAACAGGAAGTGATAGTAGAAGCAGAGGGAGCGGCACCAGTCAATACTCAGGCGAGGGCTCCCTCTGCTGGCGTGGCGTTACAGGATCCCCCCCCCCTAGGAGCGCCTCCTGGCGCTCGACGGGGACGTCCCCGTAGTCGGGGTGCTGGACGATCGGGTCTGGCTTGATGGAAATCCTCGATGAGTGATGGATCCAGGATGTCGGAGGCGGCTACCCATGATCTCTCTTCAGGTCCATAGCCCTCCCAGTCCACCAGGTATTGGAGCTGACCCCCTCTGCGTCTTGAGTCCAGCAATTCCTTCACCTTGTATGCAGGTGATCCATTTATGTCCAGTGGTGGCGGTGGCTCTTGGTTCTCAGCATTGGGGTCAGCATCCGGATGGACCGGTTTGAGGAGCGAGACATGGAAGGATGGGGAGATACGGTAGTTAACGGGAAGTTCAAGCTGGTATGTGACCTCATTAATCTGTTTTATTATTTTGAAAGGTCCAACATACCTTGGGCTGAGTTTTCTGCTAGGTAGCCGCAGTTTGTGGTCTCTCGTAGAAAGCCAGACCCGTTGTCCTGGTTGGTAGGGAGGGTGTGGGCGACGTCGTCTGTTAGCCTGGAATTCTTGGGTTCTGACGGCTCTCTGTAGACGAACATGAGCACTGTCCCACACCCTCTCACTACGTCTGATCCAGTCATCAACTGCAGGTACTGTTGAGGGTTCACCAGACCACGGAAACAAGGGGGGTTGGTATCCCAAGACGCATTGGAAAGGGGTCAAGCCAGTGGAGGAGTGGGTCAGGGAGTTTTGGGCATACTCAGCCCATGGAAGAAATTCTGCCCATCGGTTCTGTTCACGGCTGCAATATGTTCTGAGATACCTGCCAATTTCCTGGTTCAACCTCTCCACTTGGCCGTTTGATTGTGGATGGTATCCTGATGTAAGGCTTATGTTGATGTCAAGTTGTTTACAAAAAGCTTTCCAAACCTGAGAGGTAAACTGAGTTCCTCTATTATCCTCTATTCCTCATTAGGATCAGGGTGATTGAGGATTAGGGCCGTTGTGAAACTATACTTGAGTTTGGTGAATGCCTGGATAGCTTCCTGAGTCCATTTAAGTTTGGATGGTTTGCCTTTTAACAGTGATGTTAGGGGGGATGCAATCAGACTGTTATTACGAATGAACCGCCGGTAAAAGTTTGCAAAACCAAGGAAACGTTGTAGTTCCTTGACTGTAGTGGGTTGTGGCCAGTCGGTGACTGCTCTGACCTTGGAGTTATCCATCTCCACACCCTGGTAACTGATGTTGTACCCAAGAAAGGACGTTTGCTTGACATGAAACTCACATTTCTCTGCCTTGATGTATAGTTGATTATCCAGCAGGCGGGAGAGTACTGTCTTGACATGTTGGATGTGTTCAGATTCTGTCTTGGAGTAAATCAGTATGTCATCTATGTATGCTATCACATATTGGTTCAAGAGATCTCTGAATATTTCATTGATAAAAGATTGGAAGACTGCTGGGGCATTAGCAAGTCCATACGGCATGACCAAATACTCATAGTGCCCCCTAGTGGTGAGGAAGGCAGTTTTCCATTCATCACCTTCACGAATGCGGATCAAGTTGTACGCACTTCTGAGGTCCAGCTTCGTGTAAACCCTTGCTTCACGTAGTTGTTCCAGTGCAGATGGAACCAGTGGAAGGGGGTAACGGAACTTGATAGTTACATTATTTAGCCCTCTGTAGTCTAATCATGGCCGTAAGCCTCCATCTTTCTTTTCTACAAAGAAAAACCCTGCAGCCGCTGGAGAGGTGGAGGGACGGATAAATCCAGAGTTCATGGCTTCTTCAATGTATTCTTCCATGGCTTGAGTCTCGTTACGTGACAAAGGGTAAACCTTGCTCTTAGGAGGCATGGCATTGGGCAACAAATCAATAGCACAGTCCCATGGTCAGTGAGGTGGTAACTGTGTGGCTTTGATTTTACTGAAAACTTCAGAGAATTCTTTGTAACAGGATGGAATTTTAGTATTTTGAGTGGTGTTTGGGCTTTCAATAGTGGTCGTTAAACAGGGCTTGATTATGGTGGAGTGCATACACTGGTTTTGGCAGAATTCAGACCAATGGGTTAACTCACCATGATGCCAGGAAAAAACTGGGTCATGAACAGCTAACCAGGGGTATCCAAGGATAATATCATATCTTGGGGAGTCAATGACATAGAATGAGATGGCCTCTTGATGGAAAAGTCCAACATGGAGTTGTAGTGGTTGTGTTTGGTGGTTGATGCCATCTCCTATGAGGGTGTTGTTAACAGCACTAATCTTGATGGATGGCACACAGGGTTGCGTGGGAAGGTTGAACTTGCTAATGATGTCCTTGTGGATGAGATTTAGGGCAGCTCCAGAATCGATTAGCGCTGTTAAATCAATGGAAGTACTTTCAGTAGATAGTCGAACTGGAAAAGTCAATGATTTGGTAGGAAGGAGAGAAAATTGTTCAACACTCACCCGGGTAGTTATCTTGGTGTTTTTCCGGGCTTTGTGTGGACATGTTATGCTGTGATGGCCTGTTTCACCACAGTAGTAGAACAGATTGAGTTGACGTCGTCGATTTCTCTCCTCTTCCGTGAGTCTTGAAAAACCCAGTTGCATGGGCTCCTGGCTAAGCATTGACATGGGTTGGGGAACATGGGAAAGCTGGGGTGTGACTGTAGCACTGGAGTGTGATATCTTCCTCTTGGGAGCATTCCTCATAAGATTATCGATCTTGATAGCAAGAGTGATATATTCATTCAAAGAACAGTTTTCCCCTTTGCAGGCCAGTTCAGTTTGTAGGTCGAGGTTCAGACTTTGTCGAAACACAGCCTTTAATGAGACATCATTCCAGCCACTTTGTGCAGCGAGGGTTCTAAACTCAATAGCATAATCTGCAGCGGTGCGATTGTCTTGAGATAGATGAAGCAATTGTGTGGAAATATCTTTGCCCCCAGCGGGATATTCAAACACATCTCGTAATTGTTGAATAAAATAGGTATAGGAGGAATGAAACAAATGATCCGTCTCCCAGACTGCTGCAGCCCAATCGATTGCTTTACCAGAGAGCAGTGACATTAGAAAAGCACATTTCTTTTCACCTGAGTGAAACTGTTCATCCTGGTTAGCAAAAAAAATCTCCACTTGACGAATAAAACCCCGGCATTGTTCAGCTGAACCGTCAAACTTCTCTGGCATAGCCAGTCTTACCGTCTGTGGTGTTGGAGAGGGAAGTGATCGTCTATAATGGGTTAGGTGTTCATTTGCAGCCTGAAGTTTGTTGAGTTGATCCTGGTAATTCTTGAGCATTTCACCTTGATAAGCAAAAGCAGCTTGAAGCTGGGAAACTTCCGCTGGATTCATAGGAGGCGAAGTATTCTGTAATGAAGGTGAAGCCGAAGCTGTGTTAGAATCCATTTGCAGAAGTTTATTTAAAAAACAGTTCAACCATCCAAATCGTGAAGCAGAAATCAGAGTCGAGGTCACAGGCAAAGGGGTCAAAATCATAGAAAACAATCCAACCAGCAAACAAGCAAAAGGGGCAATCCAAAGGCAAAAATCCAGAGAAACAGGCAAAAAGTCAAACACAGTGTAATCAAATCAGACAATGGAAAAACGCTTGGTAAGGCAGTAGAACTGGCAATACTTCGCAAATCATGTTTCGGCCTGGCCATGCTTAAATGGCTGCCAAACAGGAAGTGATAGTAGAAGCAGAGGGAGCGGCACCAGTCAATACTCAGGCGAGGGCTCCCTCTGCTGGCGTGGCGTTACACTGTCATTTGTTGACAGCAACAGTAGAAGTGTAACTGCAAATCATATTCAGTCCCTTGCTATTTTATATCTCACATGTGTAACTTTGTGTTGTCGAAACAAACACCATTCAGGAAATCTCAGCCTTGTGTGTTTCAATAATCAGCAAAATGTAGCCACATGCAGTCTAACACTGACACTTTTTGACCGAGATATTTGTTAACAATCACACAAGGACTTTTGATACTATTGATATGATGAAATGAATAGGCTACCTTTGAAAAATGAAATAAGGATTTTGAGTAAGCCACAGGTTTTTCAAGGCAATCCATTGTGTGCTGCTGTTGGTTGATTTATTTATTTTATTCTATTTCTAGAAATGCACTTACTGGCTTCCAAATATTAAGGATTATTTTTAAAAAATGTACAAAAAGAGAGAGAGAGAGAGTTAGACTTGTAACCTGAAGGTTGTGTTCACTAATGTGTGTGTGTCCACTTGGATGGGTTAAAGGGGTCAGATGATGCGATACCAATGTTTCCTTTCTCTTTGGAGTGTTACAAGCTCTCGGTGCATGAAGAAGATCTGTAAAGTTTTTTTTATTGTTTTTTTTATTTTTTATTTATTTTTTGACATTTATAGAACCTTAACAAAAAAGGCATTCGAAGTTTCAGATTTACAAACAAACCTGAGCGTACATACAAATATTACATTACAATATACATATTCACATCAGCAGGCAAGAAAAAGAAGATCTGTAGAGTTGCAAAGACTAAAGTCTCAAACCCAAAGGGATATTCTTTAGCAAAGTTAAGACTCGTACACACCCTCCTAAAGCAACTCGTTCTAACACGCCCCACATCTCTACATCACTGTGTGAGAAGATTTGTATAACACCGCCCAGATGTTCACACAAAGAAAGATGGCATGACTTTTACTCTCTCTGTTCCTGCCACTGCAATGACGTGGAGTCGCTGTGTTTCATTCTCAAAGCGAAGCTACTTTGTTTGGACTTCCAAAGAGGAACTAGAAATCAGTGGTTAAGTTGTATTTAAACACTGTTCTGGATCAGAGAAGCACAAATATTCAGATGTGTGCAGCTCATTTTCAGGAGGATGAGGACTCTTTTCTGAACCAGTAGCCTGCAATATGTCTGTGGCTCAACAGCTGTTTCCATAAGTCAAGTCAAGTCACCTTTATTTATATAGCGCTTTAAACAAAATACATTTCTTCAAAGCAACTGAACAACATTCATTAGGAAAACAGTGTCAATAATGCAAAATGATAGTTAAAGGCAGTTCATCATTGAATTCAGTTATGTCATCTCTGTTCAGTTAAATAGCGTATGTGCATTTATGTGCAATCAAGTCAACGATATCGCTGTAGATGAAGTGACCCCAACTAAGCAAGCCAGAGGCGACAGCGGCAAGGAACCGAAACTCCATCAGTGACAGAATGGAGAAAAAACCTTGGGAGAAACCAGGCTCAGTTGGGGGGCCAGTTCTCCTCTGACCAGACGAAACCAGTATTCAATTCCAGGCTGCAGCAAAGTCAGATTGTGCAGAAGAATCATCTGTTTCCTGTGGTCTTGTCCTGGTGGTCCTCTGAGACAAGGTCTTTACAGGGGATCTGTATCTGGGGCTATAGTTGTCCTGGTCTCCGTTGTCTTTCAGGGATGTAGAGGTCCTTTCTAGGTGCTGATCCACCATCTGGTCTGGATACGTACTGGATCCGGGTGACTGCAGTGACCCTCTGATCTAGATAAAGACTGGATCTGGTGGCCACGGTGACCTCGGAACAAGAGAGAAACAGACAAATATTAGCGCAGATGTATGTATGTACCCTATGTACTTGCGTGATGTAGCAAGTACATAGGGTGTTATGGGAAGTGTTTCCGGTTCCGGTTTACCTAATTATTGCAGCCTAA
This sequence comes from Carassius gibelio, assembly GCF_023724105.1. Lineage (NCBI taxonomy): Eukaryota > Metazoa > Chordata > Actinopteri > Cypriniformes > Cyprinidae > Carassius > Carassius gibelio. The sequence continues at coordinate 20,893,958 of NC_068381.1, forward strand.
AAATACTTTAACGGATTTGGATATTAAAAGCATATTAGTATGTTATGTGTATGCCAGGTTAAAGAGATGGGTCTTTAATCTAGATTTAAACTGCAAGAGTGTGTCTGCCTCCTGAACAATGTTAGGTAGGTTATTCCAGAGTTTAGGCGCCAAATAGGAAAAGGACCTGCCGCCCGCAGTTGATTTTGATATTCTAGGTATTATCAAATTGCCTGAGTTTTGAGGGTATAGAGGAGAAATACTGTGTTTTCTGAACCTTAAACCGCATAAACACATTTCATTACACCAAATACACAAAATAATGTTCTATTTAGCAGCATCAAATGACCCCTTTAAATTAATATGGGTCACACGTCTTTTCACTTTTCACTATAAACTTGTGAAAATCAGATATATCTTATATGTATGTCATCAATTCATATTTGAATTAATGTTTTGTCTGTAGTTTTTCTTATATGAATTTCATCTAAAACCGCTCATAAGGTCATTACTGATCTTAACATAAATTATGCTCATCAGAAGAACTTGTTGCAGATTTGTCTAAAAGACCTTTTACCTCAACACAAGTCATGTTTCTAGTGTTTTAAAGAGTCAACAACTACAAATCAATGAAGGAAGACTTCTCTTTTCCATTAAAAAATGGAAAAAAAACTTCTGAACAGATTGTGTTATTATTTTAATAACTGCTGCTGATGTGTGTTAGCTCTCTTTATCTCTTTACTATAGTGCAGATCAGAATCACCCAATGACAATATGACAAGAAATCTGTATAAATGAAGCATCTTCAGTGTTTTGTTCCAAAGATTCACACTGCTAATAAAATACATTAGTCAGCGTCAAATGAGTCAGTCAACATTTCCCCTCAGATCATGTATCAAGCTTTATTTGTGATATAAAGACAGAAGAGATGTATCTCTAGGATTTCCCTCACTCAATAAACCAGGAAAGAGAGAGAGATCTGACACACTGTCTGCTTACACAGAGAAGGAAAGAATGAGGAAAAGCTACAGTGTGCATACCCACAAACTATAACTTAACCCACCCCCCCAAAACACACACACACACACCACAACCTAACCCGCCGCCCCAATACACCCGAACACCCACACACTGTAACCTGAAACATGAGTGTCAGAGCAGGTCTGGTCCTGTACAAAGCCACTGAAACTCAGATAATACAAGAAACATTCAGCACAAAAATCAGTGCTTAAATTATAGATCAAAACCAAACAAACTTTCAAAAGCCCATAAAAAGTGATTTCATCAGTTAGTGAGTGAAAATGCTGTTAATAACATTCAGTACATGATTCCTCTCACAATACATGAAATACACACAACAACACTAGCCTACATTTAAAGGGATAGTTCATCCAAATAGCAAAATTATGTCTCAGAGGGAGTGTCAGCCACATTAAAAAAGTTAACAGCCTAAGTCATTTGTGGATTAATGCTTATTGGAGACACAAACCGTTTAAAACTATTCAGTTCAATTTGGTGAACTGGTGGAGGTCTCACAGGTTTGGAACAACATGAGGGTAAGTTATTAATGACATAATTTTGCCATTTGGGTAAACTAACCCTTTAAGACACACAGAATCAAACAAGACTGTTATACACAGATGAACAAATATGCATCATCAAACATTTCCAACGGATAATAATACTTCAGCACTCAGTGTAGAGCTAATGAAAATACATTTGAAACAAAAGTAAAAAGAAAAGTTGATCAACCGTTTGGGTGAAGTGCTGTTTTAAAACATTTTATAGAACAGAGGATGAAACTGTGTTAAATTTAATTTTTTTTTAAAAATTTGATCTTAAACATCATAAACAGTTTGTTATTATTATTTTTATAGTCTTTTTTTTTTTTTTTTGAGGAAACTGATTCAATGGAGTGAGTCATTTACACTTGAACCGCTTCGACTGAATCAAACTGGAGACTTCGATCATTCAGTTCAAGTGATTCGCTGACAGAAACAGATCAGAAGAGCATTTTATTTTCACATTTCAACATCGCTTGTTAAAGCAATAATCCCCAAGAAGCCGTGGTTTACAGTAAATTTATACAGCTGAGGGACGTTGTTAGACACGACAATAACCATTATTTTAAGATTTTCTCCTAAATTGGTGAGCTACTTTTAGCCTTCAGATGTTTTGTGAATCGTGGCCCTGGATTCTTCTCAAAGCATTGAAAGCTGCAGAACAGATGAAAATAGCAGAAGTGATGGATTCCAGTCAGTAGATCGACTTCAGTCATGTCTCAAACATTCTGTCTGCGTTTAGTGATTTCTCACAAACTCTTGTGACTTTATTAAATGAATCCAGTAGAGATTTCCTACTCATCGCTCGAAACACCTAGAAATATTTGTTGAGGAATACTGAAGACAGATGATTGAGTTTAGAGCTCTGAAGCTCATGAAGCTCAAAGTCACAGTAACTTGAGACATTACACATATCTGTGTATGTGTGTGTGTGTTTGTGTGTGTTTGTGTTTGAGTGAGAAATGTGATGGACCGGCCATCTGTCCAGGGTCATGTCCAGCTGTGAGATGCTGTTTCTGACTCCAGCATCAATATAAACCTACATGTGACGAGCAGTTTGAGAACGGAGGACACTATAGTGCACAAATAGCTTGGAGTCAGTTGCACTGCATCAGAATACTGAATCATTACAGTCTATTAAGAATAGGGTGAAAAATTAATAAATACATATACAACAAACGGTATGGAAGGATGCAAAATAAATTAGCAAAATGTTTTTTCTGAACGTGAGAGACTTCAGATTCAACAGCTGCAATATGAAAATACTAGAAGATTTGAATGTCAGAAATTGTATAACAAATTGCACTACAGGCCAGTGTATCTATAATGACGAATCATTAAAATACCATGATAAAACCCAGGTTTTGCAATTTTAAACAGCTGTTTTGAACAGCTAAAAATAACTGGAAGTGCATTAGAGTGGAAGCCAGATGCATTAAATTCACAAATGGTCATTCTGATTGAAATCAGGTGCATAGAATCTATGAATTAATTCACAATATCATATTGTGTCATATAAATCATATAAATATCATATCATATAAGCCACTGCTTAATAATGCATGCATTTTCATTTACTATGCATGTTTTTGTATTCCAATCAGAATTAAATCTCAGGAATACAAAAACATGCATTGTAAATGAAAATGCATAAAATATGAGTTTTAAAATATGATTTTGTTAAACAAAAAAATCTGATGCATATGATTGAGAGTAAAGTGCTGCATCAGCAGATTCTCTGGGAAAGAAGCTCTTGAAATGTTTTTGTGCTCAGACGAGTGTAAAAGCTTCCAGAAGACAGCAGCTGATCAGAAGTCTGATGATGATGATGATGATGATGGACTTCAGTGATGAAGGGTTCGATGGGAGAATCTTGTGACATCAGAAACATATGCTCCGGATCACATTACACTAGAAATCACAAACTTATATGAGATTATCCTCATTGACATGTAGTATGTTCATGGTCAAAACACAGTCTGTAAATGTTTCTGTCTGAATGTGTCTTTTCATGACAGGAATTTTAGGAAAACAGCAGCCGATCAAGTGAGACTGAGACGTGATGAATGATTAACAAACACTCACAGTACGGCTTTAGCGCCTCCATACTCTCACATCTAGCTGATATCTGTCTGCTTTTCTCTTGTGATTCACAGGTTTGTGTCTTATTCCTACCTCCACCTCTCTCTGTCCTCGTTTTTTGCTCATCTGCACTTTCTGATGCTCCTGTAGTTTTTGTTTCCTTTATTGTCTTTTTACACTCCATTCGTATCTATAATTGCACAAATGCAGTTTGATTAAAAAGCCAGCTGTGCTATGCGATATGAAACGAGGAATAAACTGTTTTAACAGAACAATTAAAACATTGCTAATTAATTCCCAAATAATCCAGTCATCCTTATGATAATAAAGCTCCTCAGTATAAAGTATAATGATGACAGACATGGTGTGTTAGAAACATGTGTCTCACCTGTGAGACGGAGAGAGATGTAGATGACCAAAGTCACGCAGTAAAGATCCAAAGAGAGAATCCTTGTTTTATAGTCAGCAGAGGTTCGGTCTGCATTCATCGATGTGCTCTTCTTTTGTACGGAAACTAAATACAGTCTCATCTGTCCTAACCAGTTAAACAACCGATGATGCAACGAGGAAGTACACTAGTCTTTCTATGACCTCATTAGCATTTATAGTCTAGAACAGGGATAGGCAACTCCGGTCCTGGAGGGCCACTATCCTGCAGAGTTTAGCTCCAACCCTAATTAAACACACCTGAACAAGGCAATCAGTGTTTTCGGGATTACTAGATAGATTCAGGCAGGTGAGTTTTTATGAGAGCTGAAGCTAAACTCTACAGCAGTGATCCTCAAATCTGGCTCGCGAGATCCACTTTCCTGCGAAGTTTAGCTCTAACCCTAATCAAACACGCATGAGTTTGCTAATCAGTGTCTTCAGGATCATTAGAAAATCACAGGCAGGTGTGTTTAATTAGAGTCGGAGCTAAACTCTGCAGGAAACTGGATCTTGCGAGCCAGATTTGAGGATCACTGCTCTACAGGATAGTGGCCCTCCAGGACCAGAGTTGCCTATCCCTGGTCTAGAATAATTGACTATTTGAGCTATATAGATCAGTGTGAGTATAATTATACCAATACATTAATATGGTGAGAAAAACAGTTTTCAGTATATCAATTACAGCTTATAAACCGATTAGAATTGTGCTGAATTTTCTCCTCATGCATTGAGGAGAATTAGGTTACTTTAGGGTTTGCATTCCAGGTTTAATAATGCTTCGCACTAATCTTTGAGAAGCATTTTAATACATTTGATAAGTTTTTTAATTTTTGGCTCTTTAGTGTACTTGCAGTCAAATGTGTTCATGATTATTGAACTTAAATGAAGCTATTTTTCAAACAACATACATTTTGTACTAAGTATATTTCAATCAGGACCACTTCCGTCAAGTATATTTATGAGAATTATAATTGCATACAGTTAGTGTTGGCGGAATGGTTATGTTCTGGGCAACACTCCATACACCTGTCCATGCAGCCATGCTTGAAAGGATAGAACAAGGTTAGATCAGATTAGAGGTTCAGTTGGTGGAGTTGGGGTTGGAGGAGGGAGTTAATTGCAAGGATTGCAAGATGGAAGAGACACTGAAGAATGGGAATTTAAATAGACCGCATGTGATAGGTGTCAAGACTGGATTGGTACATGTCAGGAACAGCTGACTGTCAGCTGATGCAAGCGTGACTAACGTGGCCTGACTGAACTAACGCAATGCTCGATTTCAATCAGGACCACTTCCGTCAAGTATATTTAAGACAATTATAATTATAATTATGTTCTGGGCAACACTCCACACACCTGTCCATGCAGCCATGCTTGGACAGAGTGCGGAGAGCAGCAAGACAAACCCCCAAAACAACCATATGCCAAAACTCCCCAACACAGCTGATGCAATTTGAATGGCCAGTAACGAGAAATGTTGCTTGGTACTATATTTATGGGGGAAGCATCACCCAAACTCGGAAAGAAGCATACAACAAGCATGTTGCTTTAGCTGCTTATGCAAAATATTTGAGGGAACTGTATGGGGGAAGCATACACCCCTAGCAGCAGCCTAATACGATGGCAGTTTGTATATCATTCAATTAAAGTGTCTAACATGCTGAAAAAAATCACATAAAGGGGGAAGCATACACCCCTAGCAGCAACAGCATAATACAACACAGTTTGTATATTATCCAATTTTAAGTCTCTACATGCTGAAGAATCACATTAAGGTGGGAGGTGGGAGCGTCACCCAAAGTTAGCAATATAGGATGTGCAACAAGCATGTCCTAAAAACGGTAAAAAGAACTGTGATTGTAAAGGGGGAAGCATACCCCCCTAGCAGCAGCAGTCTGATACGATGGCAGTTGAATTATCCAATTTTATGTATCTACCATGCTTTAAAAATCACAAAGGAGGAAGCGTCACCCGCAATTGAGGATGTGCAACAAGCATGTTTCTTAAAAAGCTTAAATCTCATGCCAATCCCGAGTACCCACAGAGCAGTACCGAATCCACATCTCCAAAAGTCTCCAGCCTTGTTATATATGCAAGACAAAAATACAGCTTCCAATTCTCTCTGGAAAACCAAGCTCATGTAGACATGCTGTGGGCGGAGCTATAATACTGATGTTTCATGTTGTTTTCATTAACATATTCACTTATGTGCTAATTTCTGACAAAAGACAGAAATCTGATGCAGTTGTACTTACCTGAATGGGGTCTTTACCATGTTTTAATAGCAAACGATGTGCAAGTCCAGCATCAACCTGGTCTTCTTTATAAAACATTCATCACTGAAATGACGAGAACACAAACACACTTGCTACACTCCATTGCTGCCCCGGAAAAGCAAACTGCATCCACGGTTCATGTAATGCTAGGTTCTTTGGGATCTGAACATGGTAAACTTTCCCTCACATCCAAAACACACTTAGTTGGAGACATTCTCGAACAAATTCCTGATGAATTGCATTTATGGTGAGGTCTCGATCTCCTCTGGTCGACATGTGCGCAGGCATGCATTCCCGAGAGAAATGCTCATGAGGAGTTCCACCATTATATACGTCATTTGATCCACAATCGAAAAACTACCGAAACTTGTACAACCCATAAGTAAGATTTTCAGCACAGAAATCTCCATTCATCCAAATTGGCCATGTTTAGCACAAAAATACACCTCTGAACAACTCTGAATCCATGAAACATCATTGTAGGCCCCCTTTAAGCAAATGTGTGATACATACGACCCCTTGCTGCATCACGAGGAGCATGTAATATGCATTAATGCTATAAGTTGCATAATGGAGGGTGGTAGTCCAGAATGGGAAGCATACACCCTTCGGAAACTTAGGATGACATCCAGTCTTAATGAAAATGCTCCATATAAACACCTCAGAATAAAATTGCCCAAACCCAAATGGTAATCTTTTGAAAGGGGTGGGATAACCTTCTATAATCGAACTAAATTAAAATTCTGCCATGTAAATGTGTTTAACTGATTAGGCCTACTTGTGTCTATGTAACCACATCAATAGTCGTAGTCATCAGAATGGGAACGTGATGTTGGCAAAGCTGTGCATTCAGTGATTAGTAGACACTGACATTACAGTAGAGACTGGAAATAGTGGACGAAAAAGATAAAATTCCTATTATACTATGACACACATTAGAATGGAATCTGGAATCTCATGACCAGAGCAGAAAGCTGATGTAATAAGGGAGCAAAATTTACTGCTTTTCAGCTTAGAAACAACACTATGATAGTGAATAGCTCAATGAAAACACTTGACAAAAATTTGCCTGTCATTGTATGAATTATATGATTTATAAACCCATTTGTAAATGTTGTGCGATAGCTCGTTGCAAGCGCTATCTGCGCCCATAAGCCGCCCCCTCATTAATCATTGTTTAACGAACCTGGTGAGAAATTGTGTAATTTTCCATGTACGTTTATATATATATATATATATATATATATATATATATATATATATATATATATATATATATATATATATATATATATATATATATATATATCAGAATAAAATTCATTTCAGAGCTGCATTACAGAAGGTCTTAGGCTGCGGTTATTTCCCATTGCTGAATTGACATGGCTATGTTGGCGTTTTCCAGTTTACTCTTCATGCGGTTAACATCATTTGTGGATTGGATGTTTTCAGCCAGCATCACTACAGAACCTTTAATGTGTCACACAACACGCCAATATCAATAATTCTGTGTCACAGCTGAATGAATGAAGCGGTTTATTACTTTGTTGCACAAACGCAGCACTGTGCGGGAGACTCTGCTCCTTTTTTGGCAGTTTGGTGTAATTTAGAAACAGTGCCTGATGTAGGGGAGGTTTCCCTTGCTTCGCAGATCAGCTCAAGGTTCGAATAGTAGTCTTAAGTCCAAGCAAGCGCAAGCAGTTAATACAAATATTAATGCAACATTTTTTTTGCTCTCTCTGGTAATTTACATATCATTGTAGGCCACTAGTATGTCCCAAATCGAAAGCACGACCACATGTAAACACCACATCTGATTAGATAATGTCTCGAAACACTCACACAGCTAATGTGACATCAATCTTAGAAATAAACACCAGTGACATTGAGATTTCGCCGCTAACACAGCGAACCCCATTGAAACGCTTACACGAGAATGCTGGTCTCATTTAACCGTGTTCTCATGGCCTTTTCGGCGTGTCCTCAGAGCGATTGCATGTTCTAGCTGCATATTGCTCCAGGTGTGTGAACACAGAAGTATAAATTCTGCTGCAAATATGCTTAATATTCGTTCCTGCAACCGATGCAAAATGATGTTAACCACTCGGCAACATACACAGCGATATGGATTAAAAGAGCATTCACTTATCTTAGATGCAGATTTCAGATGTTCTGAAACAAACTGCAACAGTTTGATTTGCAAGCAGCAAAATCAGAAAAAAAAGCAGATGGAAGAGACACTGAAGAATGGGAATTTAAATAGACCGCATGTGATAGGTGTTAAGACTGGATTGGTACATGTCAGGAACAGCTGACTGTCAGCTGATGCAAGCGTGACTAACGTGGCCTGACTGAACTAACGCGAAGCTCGATTTTAGTTGTGATAAAATTGAAGTAAAACAGAATTTAAAGTCTATTCACTGCAGTTATGTGTTGAAGTAAAACAACTTCAAGTATACTTAATATGCTTTAAGTCCATGAAGAGACTAATCACAAGATCGATTCTATTGAAATTCACCCTATTTGTGTTATAAGAACGTTTTATCGTTTATCAAGAATGTCATCCAAACATAAAAAACAGATATTAATGGATTATTTTTGCGTTATGCCCCATAGTAGTTTTGGCTTATTTCACCCTGGTAATTTATTGTATTTCAAATATGTTAACAATTAATTGTATCGAATAATCGAATAATCAAACGAATAGTGAAAAATATATAGGTCAAGACCACAACATAAATGACAGCACAGTGATTAGCTTTTTAAGTACTCTTATTCTCTTGCTCAATTTGATGCGGTAGCAATTTTGTAGAGTACAAACAATCCCAAAATAAATAAACAAATTAGAAGAAACTGAGGCAAATGATCAGGGGTGAGCAAATGCTAAAACAACAAACAAACAACCCTCTAACTTCCCATAAATAAACTAACTTCCCTGTGCACCAAAATAAAGAAAACAAAATACAACCATCTAACCTCACTCCTTACCTATCCAAACACAAGAGAAAAGGGTAATGGCTGAAAGGGCTACAAAAAAATAAAGAAGGCACTCCTCCGCTACGGCCTCACATGTGGTTCACAAACAAACACTGAAACATTGGGGTTCAAGTCATAAAGCTCTCCAAAAACATGGCTAACAGCACTCTGTTAAAGACTTCAGATCTAACAGCATTTTCACAACCATTTCACAAACAGGAGTCTCTCTCTCTCTCTCTCTCTCTCTCTCTCTCTCACACACACACACATTTGTTTTTGTGAAAAGTGTGTTCATCCCATAGGCGTAATGGCTTTTATACTGTACAAACTGTATATTCTATGGCCCTACACCAACCCTACACCTAACCCTAACCCTCACAGGAAACTTTGTGCATTTTTACTTTCTAAAAAATCTCATTCTGTATGGTTTATAAGCGTTTTGAAAAAACTCCTTGTAATAACCATACCCATGTCATTACACAGAGTTGTTTCCTGATATGTCACAAAAACAAGATCACACACACACACTCTCTCTCTCTCTCTCACACACACACACACACACACTCTCTGTCTCTCTCTCTCTCACACACACACACTCATTCAGTAAATAAAGGTTTAAGATCCATCTCCCTGCTATGAAGCTTCGAGAATCTTTTCTTCTATCACTGATAATGTTGGATGCTGAACCAGTTTTAATATTATAAAAATGTTCAGGTTAAAGAATAACAACTCTGTTAATGGAGTCATGTGAACTGTTGGGGTTAATATGTAATGCAACGCTATGTGAACAATGTGACCTGCTTTGACTTTCAAAATTGTTGCTGGGCAATTTTATTATTTTTCCCTTGATGACAGCATTCACATCCAAGCAGATTAAGTGTATTGATAGACTGCATTGTGTGCAAAACATGTATATTTACAGGTACTTCTGTAATAATATAATACTGTATATTACCTGTATATTTACAGGACACTTGACAGAACTTGCTTGTTTTATAGAGCTGGCCCAAATGACTTTAGTCACTTTGTTCATAAATCATAGAAACAAAAGTTTCTTAGGTCAAACAATTATAATCCATGTTTTTATTTTTGAAGGTCCATCCGTCCATTCTTCAGGAAAACATTTGGACACCTCTTCAGACTAAATCTGTGTAATTCACAGACAGACAGACAGGCTGTAGTCCTGTGCTGTTGTCTAGTTTGGGTCTTATAGTAATAATGCGTCATTAAAGCTCCAGACAAATAATCGTTATTATAGCTCATCTGTCAATGTCTCTCATTGCATGACTCTCTACTGGTTCATCTGCACCAAGAGAGACTGAACAAGAGAAGGACAGAAAGTAGAAATATTCACTTTTAGATGTAGCCCCATGCATGATCTAAAAGTCATGTTAAAACACTCACAGTTTGGAAAGAGCATCTCAAAGTGCAGCAGGCTGAGGTTAAGTGTTCATGGAGAAAGAGACTGACTAATGTAGTTAAACCAGTTCTATACTTTTCATTGATCTTCATTCAGCTTCAGATCAGTTCCTCTTCAGGAACTCGAGCTGCATCAAACAACGCTTTGGGGAACGCGTTTAGCGTGAGTGACTCTGAATATCATATCCAATCTGTCTTATAGAAGAGCGTGACGTCACGGGCGGGGTGACGTAAGCGACCAGGAAGCTATAAAGGCAGAAGCCACGCAGCTGGTCTTATTTATTGTTGTTTGTCACTATTAGCTCCTCAAAGAGTAAGCAAAAGTCAAAGAGCAAAGCTAAGACGAGACAACTGAAAGGCGAATCCAGATCGTGTGTTCATTCTCGATTGTGTGTTCATCACGAGTGGGAATACACGTTCTGTGCGAGGTCTGCCTGGGATCGAGGCACGCTGTTTCAGCTCTTTAGGGAGCCGACTGCCTGCACTGGTACAAGCCACACTGTAAAAAGTGTTCCCTACACTGTAAAAAGTGTTTCCCTATATTTATTCAGTAAAATTGTGTCAAAAATTTAAATGTGTTAAATTTAATTAATAATATTGCTTGTAAATTTTTGACACAATTTTACTGAATAAATATAGGGAACACTTTTTACAGTGTATATTTATTCAGTAAAATTGTGTCAAAAATTTACAAGCAATATTATTAATTAAATTTAACACATTTTAATTAAGTAGAAATAATCATTAAAAATGAGTAGAATAACATGAAAAAATTAAGTAGAATTTACATAAAAATATTGATTTCATTGGACAAAAATCAAACAAACAAAAAAACACTATGCTAAAGAATACTATGTTATGCATGCCAGGCCAGTAGTTGGCGATCATGAAACACCCTTCGAAAACATTATATGCATGCACATGACATCAGCCTTTTTACAAATTCACATTTTTGTTGCTTACATAGATATGATAAAGGCATCATGTTCAAAAGGTTGTAATGCCCCCAAAACAGTTATTGAAGACACCTAAAGTTCACAAACCGAATCACTGAATGAAAAAAAATAATAATAATTTGCTTACCATTGTAGTGGTCAGCGTTTGCTTTAGTTGGACTCTTGACCCTTAAAATTTTAAACAGATTTTCTTTTGGTTCCTAGTTGTGATATAGCAGCTAGATAAGCCAAGAAGGAAATGTGACCAGGTGGTGTTATTTGTTTTTACATCATCATTTGGTCTGAGTTGGGTGTGTCTTATCAATAACATGTGTCCTGTGATTGAACAATATAAGCTCTGGTGTTTTCAGCATTATCAGAGAAATTCTTAGAAGCACCTCTGATCAAAACCTTTTAAAAAAGAAAAGTGTTTTCATTTAGACACACAGACATCAAGAATCAGCCTGAGAACCTCAACAATGGTGACCATCAAAAAGCATGTTGCACTGCATTCTGGGTGCCACCAATCAAAACTCATTTTATGGCTCCCATCATGCTTTGCGGCATGAATAAATAATGAGCAACAATTCTATAGTAGCTTGTTTTGTGATTCTTACAGTTCGTCTGAATATGCTGTTTGTCACCATTCTTGAGATTCATACGCTGGTTCTTGAAGTGACTGTGTGTCAAAAGAAAGTTCCGCTTTTCAAACTCTGGTTTACACTGAAAATTCCACTTTTTTTTTTCTTTTTTTGCTGAATCACAGGGCTGCCATAATGAATGTTATCTTGTCTCAGAGTTCAGACTCTGTATGAGTTCAGATATTCAGGAAGAACAAAGATTATGTAATAGCATGACCAACACTACCTGATCATCTTTATTCTTAGTTTGTCTAGCTGTTATAACTGAGTTACAACAGCAATGCAAAATGCAATATTAAAACATCAAGGGTTAAGAACACAACTAAAGCAAACACTGACCACTATAATGGTAACCAACAATTTACCCTTTGATTCTGAAATTTTTGACACAATTTTACTGAATAAATATAGGGAAACACTTTTTACAGTGCAGTGTGGACGCTTCGATCCCGGAGGACTCTCTCGAGGGGGAGTCTTCGCCAGCATTCCTCGCTGTGTCGGTCCCGCTTTCGCCGAGGTGGAGCGGTGCCTGCATTCGCTGGGTTCACAGATAAGATCTGCTGGAGGGTATGGAGACGGGCGTGTCCCTATCTCCTACCTCACCCGCCAGATCTGCCCGATCTCTGGGTGCTGAAGCCCGAGTATTGCGGTCTTTCCCCCCGAGTGACGACCGCGTCGCACCGCCTTTTTTTCTCAGAGGAGATTGAAACAGAGGGTGTTGATGAGCTCGCAGTTGCATAAACATAAGCTGCATAAATCAGTTGCACAGACAAACAGTTACACAAGTGTCAGTTTCACAAGCATAGTATGCCTAACTGTATAACGAGCAGCATTAATGAGGAGCACAGCTCACGCTCTCAAAAAAAAAAAAAAAAAGAAGGTGACTGACTGTGCTTCTCGCATATCTAAGGACGGGGCGAAGACGGCTTTGCCTATCTCCACCCATATTCCCTAGATTTAGAGTTCATTCTCGAGGTTCGGAAGCACGCGAAGCGGTTCCTTCCCCCTCTGCGAACTCGCAGCTGCAGCTACTTATCTCTGAGGAGATTAATATTGTTTGTGTGACTAAGCGACTCGCCTGTTGCCGAGGCAATGCATGTATTACTTCTTTTTCAGTTTTGATGTAAATCGTACCAAAACCAGACCGTCTTTACTCATCTGATTGGTTAACTGCATTAGTTCTGAGGAATTAAATTCAGTATCTATCTGACTATGAGAAGTTAGATATGAACTATACCAACAAGGCAGACCATGTTTACTCGTCTGATTGTTTGTTTGCATTAAATTCATAGGAAGATAATGACATTTATTTCACTCTGAGAAATTATATTTACTGGAGGGGCTGCTGGGTGGGAGCAGTGGTCTCAGTCTATAGTCAGAGGTTTTCCCAGCCTAAGGCGGATCTAAGGATCTAAGCGGTCCCCAGCGAGCATCGTTCTCAGTATTTTCCGCCCGTATGCGTAGCGGGGCTAAGACGTTTGCTGCCCCTGCGGGGGCCTCTTGGATCAGAGGTCAGTCTGGAGAGACTGATTCCCTTAGCAGATTATTTAGCAGCGTGGAAACTACTGCCAAATGTATCTCAATGGGTCCTGCACACAGTGAAAAAAAGCTACCGTATTCAGTTCGGCTCTGGACCACCGATATTCAACGGGGTCATTCCGACAATAGTGAGTCCGAGTTCTACAGCCGGAATTTCACAGTTCCAAAGAAGGATGGGGGGTTGCGTCCGATTATAGACTTGAGGGTCTTAAATCGTTCAGTTATGAGATTGAAGTTCAAAATGCTCACGATCAAGCATGTTGTAGGTCAGATCAGGTCCGAGGACTGGCCTGTCACAATAGATCTCAAAGATGCATACTTCCACATATACATCTTTCTACAACACAGGAAGTTTCTGAGGTTCACTTTCGGGGGCGAAGCCTACCAATATCGAGTACTTCCCTTCGGCCTTGCACTCTCACCCCGCACGTTCACAAAATGTGTAGACGCGGCTCAGGTTCCCCTGCGCATGCAGGGCATCCGCATTCTCAACTATTGGTTGATTTTAGCTCAGTCAGAGCAGGTTGCGGCTCGGCATCGAGATGTCATTCTCGCACATATGGGGTAGCTGGGTTTGAGACTGAACCCCAAGAAGAGTGTACTTTCTCTGGTTCAGAGAACCACCTATCTAGGCGTAGTATGGGATTCAACCGAGATGCAGGCACGATTGTCTCCTGCTCATATGGGGGAAGTCGTGGCCTAATGGTTAGAGCTTCGGACTCCCAATCGAAGGGTTGTGAGTTCGAGTCTCGGGCCGGACGGAATTGTGGGTGGCGGTAGTGCATGAACAGCTCTCTCTCCACCTTCATAACCACGACTTAGGTGCCCTTGAGCAAGGCATCGAGCCCCAACTGTGTGTGTGTGTGTGTGTGTGTGTGTGTGTGTGTGTGTGTGTGTGTGTGTGTGTGTGTGTGTGTGTGTGTGTGTGTGCGCGCGCCCGCGCCCGCGCCCTCATATTTCGGATGGATTAAATGCAGAGCACAAATTCTGAGTATGGGTCACCATACTTGGCTGAATGTCACTTTCACTTCACTTTATATGGAGTCGATCCTCATCTCAGTCCAGAGAGTCAAAGAAGGCCAGTCACTCACTGTCAAACTATTTCAGAGATTGTTGGGTCTGATGGCAGCTGCGTCCAACGTGATACCTCCTGCTGTACATGAGACCCCTACAGTTTTGGCTCAAGACCAAGGGATTTTCCCCGTGGGGCAATCCACTTCGGACTATCAAGGTCACGCGGCGGTGCCTCCATGCCTTAGACTTGTGGAAGAAACCTTGGTTCTTGAATCAGGGCCTGGTGCTGGGAGCTCCTTGTTGCCATGTAATACTAGCGATGGATGCATCCCTCACTGGCTGGGGTGCAGTCATGAGTGGCCACCCTGCCCATGGTCTGTGGAGCGGTCGCCATCTGACATGGCATATCAATTGTCTAGAAATGCTAGCAGTTTATCGTGCATTGAAGCACTTTCCCCCAGTTTATATTTTTGCGGACGAAAACGAAACAAAAACTAAAATAGAAGGCACTGATGGAGACTAAAACTATGACTAAATTGATTGACATTTTCGTCAACGAATAAAGGACGAGACGAAAATAGACTGTGACTAAAATCAAATCAGCAGACGGGAGAGATGCGAGGAATGAACAAAAGAACCGGCAAAACAGAACAGACTGCATGAGAGAAGAGAACCAATCAGAGCCTGACTTATTGAGACGTGAAGCGAAGGTTTTCAGTTTTTAAATGAGCTCCCGGGAAGTCGGCATTCGAAGAGGTGATGTCTAAAAGAGCGACAAAATGTCCACAGCTCACTTCACGTTTGACGACGAACAAAACAAAACAAAGTGTAAAGCACGCGGAGCGCTCATTCGTGGCAAGAACACAACCAATTTGAAAAGACATTTACAGACGAGCCACCTGGACATTTTCTCAAATGTAATTTCACAACGATGTTCTTTTATTTATTGAGCTAAGCAAAATTGGAATAGTGCAGTGCGTAGATGTTGTAGCATTAAATATTACGAACTGAAAAGTACTGTAAAATAGCCCCTTCTTCAAGTTAGATGAGAGCACAATACAAATACGTAATATTATGATACATACATTTGATTAATACTAATGTTTAGTATATTTTATAATGTTCTACTTGTTGACAATATCACAAATATTTCTATATTAGTCATGTGAAACGTGAATGTTCACATCCTATCATTATACATACTAATCTAGCAATATTGTAGTATTTAAAACATACAATATTGCTAGACAAATGAATACCTTATAAAATCTTGTTACTTTTTTATCCACCTAGCTGCCAGCTTATTAAATATTTACTTTAAATGTATGCACTTATTGTTCAGCTCAGCTGTAAGCTTTAAGGTCCTGGACCTAACGTTATTTTTCTTTTATTGATGGTCAATTGGCAGCTAGTTATTGTTTATATTATCATGACAGTGTTTGTTGCTGCATAAAAGCTTTTGAATCGAAATAAAGACACAGTTGTGTTGAAATAAAGTTGAATTTGTGTTTTATATATTTTGCTTAAGTTTGTTTCCTATACCAGCTGTAAAAAATTGTCTAGTAAACCTGTTATTGATTTTAGTCTTATTTTAGCCGACTAAAATACCAAGCAATTTTAGTCGACTAAAATAAGACTAAAATTAAAACAAATCAGATGACTAAAACTTGACTAAAACTAAAAAGAATTATAGTCAAAAGACTAAGACTAAAACTAAATTAAAATTTTGTGTCAAAATTAACACTGCTTTCCCCAGACCTAAGGGGTCACCATGTGTTGGTGCACACTGACAACACATCGGTGGTCTCTTACATCAACCACCAGAGAGGTCTGCGTTTGCGCCCCTTGTACAAGCTGGCACACCAGATCCTTGTGTGGTCCCAGAGCAAACTCCTCTCGTTAATAGCAGTATATATTCCTGGGAAACTAAATGTGAGAGCAGACATGCTGTCGAGGCAGGGGTCGAGGCCTGGGGAATGGAGGCTTCACCCCGAGGTGGTGAAGCAAATATGGAGAGTTTTTGGCAGGGCTCAAGTAGACCTTTTTGGTACAGACCTGCCCGAGGCTTCGTCTGTACGCCTTTCCCCCTATTGCTCTGCTCCCGGGAGTTCTGGCGAGAGTACGCCGGGACGGGGTCCATCTGTTATTAGTGGCCTCGTTCTGGCCGGGTTGAGTATGGTTCGCAGACCTGGTCTCGCTCTTCGACGGCTCTCCATGGGAGATACCGATCAGGACAGACCTACTCACACATGCGCAGGGCATGATAATTCACCCTCGTCCGGAGTTGTGGAAGCTGTGGTGTGGCCCCTGAGGGGGCACAACTATTAGCAGCTGGTCTCTCAACCGAGGTTGGCTCCTCCAATCCAGAGCTCCCTCAACGAGGAAACTGTATGCCTTCAGGTGGAAACTCTTCACCACATGGTGCAGAGACTGCCAGCTAGACCCAGCAAACTGACCAGTTGCTACAGTTCTGGAGTTCCTACAGGTTAGGCTCTCTACAGGGTTGACCCACTCCACGTTGAAGGTTTCTGTGGCGGCCATTGAAGCCTACCACTCCCTTCTCGATGGCCAGTCTTTGGGAAGACACCCCTTAGTTACACGTTTCCTCCACGGTGCGCTGAGGCTGAGACCTCCAGTACAGTCCCGTATTTCCCCGTGGGACTTGGTTGTGGTGTTAGAGGCAATGTGTAAACCCCTGTTTGAACCTATTCAAGATATTTCTGATAACATCTGATGCTTAAAACCGCCTTTCTGTTGGCTATTACCTCTCTGAGGAGAGTAGGAGATCTGCAGGCCCTTTCAGTGGCACTTACTTATCTTGATTTTGCACCTGGCATGACCAAGTGTTCATTTACCCTCGAGCGGGATATGTTCCTAAGGTTCCCTCTGTCACACCATGACCTGTAGTACTGCAGGCCTTCTGTTCTCCTCCCTTTCGGGAGCCCGACCAAGCAAAGCTAAACTGTATGTGTCCAGCTCGAGTGCTGGATGCATACGTCCACAGAGCTGCCCTGTGGAGAAAAACGGACCAATTGCTTGTATGCTGCGGCCCCCCCAAGAGGGGTTTTCCTGCTTCTAAGCAGACTATTAGTCATTGGATAGTCGAGGCTATCAACACCACCAAGGCTCACTCTACTCGGGGTATGGCTGCCTCCGAGGCCTTTCTAGCAGTTGCGTCCATGCTGGACATCTGCAATGCTGCGGGGTGGTCCAGGCCTTCTACTTTTGCAAGATTCTATGGCTTAGACATGCCAGGCACTTCAGTCCTCTTGTCCTAAGCTGTGCTCTTCAGATACACACTAGTCAGGGGTTTGGTAGTCTGGCAGCGTTGGTACTCATTCCCCAAAGCAATGTTTGACACAGCTCGAGTTCCTGAAGAGGAACGTCTCTAGGTTACGTATGTAACCCTAGTTCCTTGAGGGAACGAGACGCTTCGTCTCGAGGCCATACCCCTGGCACCCCTGCCGGTGCTTGCTGGTACTCGAAGCTGAAGCCAGCTGCGCGGCTTGTGACTTTATAGCTTCCTGGTTGCTTACATGACCCCGCTCATGACGTCACGTTCTTCTATAAGACAGATTAGATATGATATTCAGAGTTTGTCATGCTCGTGGGTCACGATCGTGTGTTGGAACCACATGCGGTGAGTGAAACTGCTTAAAATATCTTTGCCTCCTTGTTAGTGCGTCCGCCTCCCCTGCCGGAGACCTGGGTTCGAGCCCCGCTCGGAGCGAGTCGTTGCTGCTGCTGTTCAGTTTCAGTCTAGGGATTTGATTCTGGATAATAAATAAACGGCTGAATCTGACTGTTAGCCATGGTTTGTTTTGGATGATGGTTTTTTTTCCCACACGGTAATGTCACAGCTTCCAAACGCTCTCAACGCAAAAGCTTACTCGCGCTCGTGATTCTTTAGCTCCGCCCACACGTCACGCCTCCAGCCGCTCGTGTTTTTCCGGGAAAAATCGGTACAAACTATCTTTCTCTTATGAATATAATAAAACTTAAGACTTTTTGGAGTTATGAAGGATGCAGTACTACTCTACGGTGTTGTTCAAACCAGCCATGTAGAACACGGTTGTTGCCATTTTTAGGGTATTCCGGGCTGTTTCTAGGGTTTTGCTAAGGTATTTTGGGTGGTTGCTGTATATGTATATATATATATACAGTATTGTTCAAAATAATAGCAGTACAATGTGACTAACCAGAATAATCAAGGTTTTTAGTGTATTTTTTATTGCTACGTGGCAAACAAGTTACCAGTAGGTTCAGTAGATTCTCAGAAAACAAATGAGACCCAGCATTCATGATATGCACGCTCTTAAGGCTGTGCAATTGGGCAATTAGTTGAAAGGGGTGTGTTCAAAAAAATAGCAGTGTCTACCTTTGACTGTACAAACTCAAAACTATTTTGTACAAACATTTTTTTTTCTGGGATTTAGCAATCCTGTGAATCACTAAACTAATATTTAGTTGTATGACCACAGTTTTTTAAAACTGCTTGACATCTGTGTGGCATGGAGTCAACCAACTTGTGGCACCTCTCAGCTGTTATTCCACTCCATGATTCTTTAACAACATTCCACAATTCATTCACATTTCTTGGTTTTGCTTCAGAAACAGCATTTTTGATATCACCCCACAAGATCTCAATTGGATTAAGGTCTGGAGATTGGGCTGGCCACTCCATAACATTAATTTTGTTGGTTTGGAACCAAGACTTTGCCCGTTTACTAGTGTGTTTTGGGTCATTGTCTTGTTGAAACAACCATTTCAAGGGCATGTCCTCTTCAGCATAGGGCAACATGACCTCTTCAAGTATTTTAACATATGCAAACTGATCCATGATCCCTGGTATGCGATAAATAGGCCCAACACCATAGTAGGAGAAACATGCCCATATCATGATGCTTGCACCTCCATGCTTCACTGTCTTCACTGTGTACTGTGGCTTGAATTCAGAGTTTGGGGGTCGTCTCACAAACTGCCTGTGGCCCTTGGACCCAAAAAGAACAATTTTACTCTCATCAGTCCACAAAATGTTCCTCCATTTCTCTTTAGGCCAGTTGATGTGTTCTTTGGCAAATTGTAACCTCTTCTGCACATGCCTTTTTTTTAACAGAGGGACTTTGCGGGGGATTCTTGAAAATAGATTAGCTTCACACAGACGTCTTCTAACTGTCACAGTACTTACAGGTAACTCCAGACTGTCTTTGATCATCCTGGAGGTGATCATTGGCTGAGCCTTTGCCATTCTGGTTATTCTTCTATCCATTTTGATGGTTGTCTTCCGTTTTCTTCCACGTCTCTCTGGTTTTGCTCTCCATTTTAAGGCATTGGAGATCATTTTAGCCTATGATTTTTTGCACCTCTTTAAAGGTTTTCCCCTCTCTAATCAACTTTTTAATCAAAGTACGCTGTTCTTCTGAACAATGTCTTGAACGACCCATTTTCCTCAGCTTTCAAATGCATGTTCAACAAGTGTTGGCTTCATCCTTAAATAGGGGCCACCTGATTCACACCTGTTTCTTCACAAAATTGATGACCTCAGTGATTGAATGCCACACTGCTATTTTTTTGAACACACCCCTTTCAACTAATTCAACTAATTGCCCAATTGCACAGCCTTAAGAGCGTGCATATCATGAATGCTGGGTCTCATTTGTTTTCTGAGAATCTACTGAACCTACTGGTAACTTGTTTGCCACGTAGCAATAAAAAAATATACAAAAAACCTTGATTATTCTGGTTAGTCACATTGTACTGCTATTATTTTGAACAATACTGTATATACACCCTGTTCTTCACCTGTCATTGAAAGTTTATTTTCAGCATCCACCAAAGACCTTATTTCAAAAACACATCATATTTGAAAATAAAAACAACAACTAAATGCAGCACTGTTTTATTAATTGTTCAAATGTGATTAAATCCCCACACCATTAGATGTAATGCACCTCACAGAGGTTTTATTTTATAAGAACCATATACAAGTTATAAACAAATTTAAAAATAAACAGAAAATGAGTAAAGCAGCATTTAACTGAGCTCTGTTACAGTGAACAGTCAGAAATATATTTTGTTTTTCTAGGCTCCGAAACAAGTAAAATGAGGAGAACTTATCAAATAAGGTGCGAAATACTGGTGAAATGTTTTCTGAGCTTCACTTTCAGATCAAACACCATGACAGAAAAGCTTCAAAATATGACAGATAATCTAGAGAGTTTAACACAATCTACAGTGTTTTACACTGATGTACTGAATGATGTCCTTCCCTCAGAACCAACACAATATTTAAAGGGACAGTTCTCCTAAAATTGACAATTTTCTCATCATTAACTCGTCCTCACGTTATTCCAAACTTGTATGAGTTTCTGCCTTCTGTTGAACACAAAAGCAGGTAGTTTGAAGAATGTTGGTAACCAAACGTTTGCTGGTAGCCTTTGACGGCCATAGTATTTGAGTTTTTGAGATCATATTTTTTATTTATTATTTATATATATATATATTATGGAGGTAAATGGGTAGCAGAATATGTTCTGAATCTGTACCAGCTTTCCTCAAAATACCATGTTTGGAGCAACTTGAGGGTGAGTAAATGATGACAGAGTTTTCCTCCTATTTTTTTTTTTTTTTTTTTTTTTTTTTTTGGTAAACTGTCCCTTTAATCGTCCTCTTGTGCTACCCACATGTGTCCAGCAGAGGGAGACATACTGATCCATTACTGACTGCTGAATGACAGATGATGAAGAAGATGAAGGAGCTGAAGAGCTCAGAACATCTCTGATGTACTGAAGTGACCTAAAGACAAAAAAGAAAGTAACTGTAATACTCTACAACTAGATTTGTCAAAACAACCAGATAAAGCCTACCCAGAGAGTTCGAATCAAAGCTGTTTCTAGGGTGTTGCTATTAAGTTGCTAGTGTGTTCTGAATGGTTACTTAGGTGTTGCTATGTGGTTGATAGTTTGTTTCAAATGCTAAAAAACACATTTCATTCTTATTTCCGTTTCACACATCAGTTGTCTCACCTCCTCTGTGACTGTTTCTGATTCACCTGAATGAAACTTTGCATGTCCGTCTGAATCCAGACACACTGGAATAAACAAAAACAGATTTAAGTTTAAATCAGGACTTCATCAGTAAAAGAATTTGACATACAGTATAGGAGCCCGGGGCTGGTTGTCAGAGTCTGTATTTCAGAAACGTTTTTCAGAAAATGACACGAATACTTTAGCTGTACACTGTAAAAAATAAGTGTAATTTTAACTGTAAAATTTTGTAAAAACGCTTCGGAAAAAAACTGATAATAGGTTAACAGTAAGTTCCCGTACTTTATACAGGGAAAAACTGTAAAAGATCTACACTGTTAAAAATCGCTGTAAAAAAACGGCCAAATTTCGACAGTAAAATACTGTTTTTCATTAAAACAGTGCATTCTGGGTAATATTCATCGTTTTCGAGAAGTAGCCTGCTGCTATATATCGTAAATTAACAACATTCAAAGTCGACACTCAGCGGCTGTGTTTCAAATCACACCCTACACCCTCATTCACTATTCCACATGACTTTACTAATATAGTCCACCTGACAGAGAGAATGAACACTAATGAGTGAATTCAGACAATGATCAACAGCTGCTGTTAATGAGTAGAATCACTGAAGAAAAAAAAAACATAACAAGACAAACACATGAAATACGACTGACTTCAGCCACAGCCTTAGATGAAATCAACTGAAGATTTAAATGATCAACAAACAGCTTCACCAACTTCACACATTACTAACCAGACTGACTTTATTTCTGTCAGATCAGAGAACAGAGATCAAAAGATCTTATTGAGAATTAAAGAGATTTAGATGATAATGTTACTGTTTCGTTTAGCGTCACCATTGTGGAGATCAGTGTTTGCTTTAGTTGGGCTCCTGACCATTGACTTTTGCACTTTAAATTTTGTTTTATTGCTGTATTTGTATCTTTATGATGCATCTGTTACAGCAGTATTAATTTTGATAATCAAGTGATTATGGTTGTTTCTAACAGGCATGATCTACTAGACTGGCTTAAAGTGTTGCTATAATAATCAAGTTTTAATTTGGTGTTGAAATATTTGAGTGAATGACACTTCAATTTTGTAAGATTGAAAAGTAGTGTGATAACCAGTATTTATGGATTTAACGACTAGTTTTAGTTAAAAAGTATTTCGGGCAGCAGTCCCCACAACACTCAAAGAGAGAAATCAACAATCAGCATATGAATCTCAACAATGGTGACAATCAAAAGGTTCATGATGCAGTGCATGCTGGGTACCAGCACAGGATAAAACTCATCCATGATTCCCAGCATGCATTGCAGCATGAATAAATTATGCCCCTGATTTTGTTCACTTATTTTCTTGAATTCTTATGTGCTTATAATTTTGCATTTGTTTTAAGTTTTAGTAGCATGTGTTGTGATGTTCAGAATTGATCTGTTCATTTATTTTGTGGATTGTCACCATTGTTGTGATTCATACGCTGATTCTTGATATTTCTGTCTAAATTTTTTTTTTTATTATGAGTGAAATTTTCTTAACAGTCTTTCATAACTTATGGCTCAGCAGTGTTCCTTCTCATGCTGTAGTATCAATATTCAATAAGAGAAGAGACACGGGATTAGATCAGAAATAATAGTATTTGTTCTTGTCAAACTATAAACAACAATATCAGATTTTTTTTCTTCTGTGTATTTTTGTTTTGCTATAACAAGTTCCAAAGGCGCATTGTTACAGCATGAAAAAAAAAAAAAACTTTAGTTGTTGAAAAGTCACGTTCAAGAGCCCAACTAAAGTAAACACTGATCTCCATCATGGTAGTGAAAAAACACGTAAACCTATTGAACTCTCCATAAGTTCTTCTGTAGACATCTGACAGAAATAAAGTCAGTCTGGTTAGTAATGTGAATCTGGTGAAGCTGTTTTATGAGTTGTTTAATCAGATCTTGAGAGATTTGATGTATTCTTTTATTCAGTTGATTTCATCTAAGGCTGTGGCTGAAGTCATTTGTAGTTCTTGTGTTTCTCTTTCCTTCAGTGATTCTGCAGGTGTTTATCACTTATGCTCAATCATCAATTAATCACAGAATTATCTCATTAACTTCACTGATTCAGTGTTACTCTAACACTCTGTAGTGTGCACACATTATAAGTGTTCATTTAAAACTGAGGATTTTCTTGTGGGGTTTAAAGGGTTAAAGATTTAAGATGAAGAAAAAACAGAATGAAACATAATTTAACAGTAATAAACTGTAATTAATTTACAGGAAACAAACTGTAGAAAAACAGTTATTTACTGGCACCCCTGCTGCCAGTAAATAACTGTTTTTCTACTGTTTCTTGCCGTAAATTAATGGTTGCCAGCAAAAAAAAGTGTTTTTCTACAGTTTTTTGCCGTCAAGTCAAGGAAAAACAGTAATATACTGTAAAATGTAAACGTCAGATTTACCAAATGAAAAATAAGTTAATTTAACTAAAATATTTGTGAACATCCATAGAAATTTTTTTTGGCAAAGTCATACACTGATAATGAGAGTAAATACTGAACTTGACTGTATTAATGTGTGTTTGCACAAGAGAGATCGTTTAATGTAGTTTTGTTGTTCACCATTGTGCTGTAGAGTAGAGCCGGTGCTTCAGTCAATGATGAGCCACAAAGATTCAGATTTTCTGCTGCTTTATATAAAGGCAGTAAATGTGGAGTCGCTGATACAGTGGTGATCTCTGTGTTAAGTACTTCAGCACATACATGTGTAATACAGCTGACAATGAGCTGCAGTGATTTGAGTAAAAGTCATGTATTTAGTTACTTTATTACTGCACATTAAGTGTAAGAAATATTCCTTCTCAGTGGACTCAAATGAAATAAGTTCATAGTACTAACATCGTAGGAATGCTAGTTTAAAAACTTGAACTGTTTGAAGCAGTGGGAGTGGAGTTAATTTCCATGGTAGAATTTACGGTAAAATACTGTTAAAAAATAAGAGTGGTAAATTAATGGTTAAGAGCTGTAAATTAACAGTACTTTACTGGCACCCCTGCTGCCAGAAAATTACTGTTATTTAACGGCAAAATTTTTTACAGTGTAACAAAGCATTTAATGTAAATTTACAGTAAAATTCTGTTAATTATACAGCTTTTAGAAGTAAAAAAAGAACAAATCAATGTATAATTTACAGTCTAAAACTGTAAACTGATATTCCCAGAATTCCCTGCGTGACACTCCACGTTTGAAAGTATTTTGTTTAAATAATCATGTTTTTAAATAGTTCTTGTTATCAGTTATGTACATTTGAGCTTTATGTTACATCTTCTGTTGCTTAATGAAAGTTTTTTGCATTATTTAAGTATCACGTGTGTTACCATGATGGTGTTTTGTGTTTCCATAAATGTGCACCTTCTATATGTTAATATATACTTCTGCTTGTGGTGAAGCTACTTATGATGAGCTTTGATACTTCATGTGGCTTTCTCTTATACAGTACCATCTTTATTATTATGGTGGTTGTCAGTATTTTCAAGGTACAAAACAGATTTAATTTTGTGTGTTGTTGAATTTACTGGTTTATATTCACATTTTCTTGTTTGTAAATTACAGCTTTATATTGTAAAATTAACAGTTTTTGACGTAAATGTGTTTACAGTTTTCTGTATTTTTACAAAATTATTCTGGCAACCACAGCTGCCAAAAAGTTTTTGTAAAAACAACAAGAAATTTTTTACAGTGTATTTTTATATCGTACTGTCATAAATTAGGATAATATTTGTGTATTTCAGTCTTCCAAATTAAAATGAAAACAATAAAACTCAACGACATGCATTAAGATATGAATCAAACATATAATGAGGCTAATAGGGGCAAGTTGTCACACATTTTGAAATTTAGAAATGACTTTTTTTTAAGTAATTTTTATTAGAACAACGATTTGAGTTTTGTGTATCTAACTTTGTGTTAAAAAGCCTATAATAACAACCTGTTTAATGTCAGGTTTCTTTGTGCCAACTTGCCCCATACAAATGTCAACATGTGTTAACTAAACAGGAAATACATTTTGGGAGGAGCTTATTCTTACTCATAGTACAAACCAACAGCTGCTCATCTCACACCATCGTACACCTCCGCAAACCCCACCTTGTTTTATCATTGAATGATATACTACATAACTCTTCAAAGCTTTTAGGCTATTTAATATTTACTGAATTAAAAACTGTGACAGCTAACCTCGTCCTTCCTTTTCTGTAATAATAGGGCAAACTTAACACAACTGCAGACATAATACTCACCATTAGGTTTTTGATCCATGCTTTCTCTGCGAATAGGCTTCCATGATTTTTTAGGCTTTGAGTCTTTCTCTCTGTTGTCCATCTCTCATTTAATGCCTTTATCTCTTCTGTAGGGTCTGATACTCCACATGTGATCCGTCCCTCCACAATCTCCTCTAGAAGTCAAGTGCAATGATTTTATATTTGCCAACATTCGCCCAAACTCAAATAATTAATCAAAATTTCAAACTCAGCTTTACAAAACACATTGAGATGAAAGTGTTTTACTCACTTTCTGATGAGTGTAAAAAGTGAATCGATGAGGAGCAGAAACATCCACATCAGCTCTGTGTGTGACTGAAAATCCTGTGATATCACCCTAAAGACTGAGGAGAACAGAACAAGAGCTCAGGGAGAAGAAACGCACCGAGAGATACAGAGAGCGACAATGAAACGTGTTTGGTGAGGCCGACGCTTTCAGATGCCACCCACTCATGCAGGCACCAATGAAAGCCAACTGCAAGCTATGAGGAAGAGAACAAGATTCATGGAAAACTGACAATGTATTTCAACCCTCTTCACTCTGACATGACTGATCGCTCTGATTCTTCCAAATGTGAAGAAGAAATTTCACTGAACTAGAAATATGTGACCCTGGAGCACAAAACCAGTCATAAGTGTACATTTTTCAAAACTGAGATTTGTACATCATCTGAAAGCTGAATAAATAATTTCCCATTGATCTATGGTTTGTTAGGAGGACAATATTTGTCTGAGAAACAAACTATTTGAAAATCTGGAATCTGATCTAAAAAAATGTAAATATTGAGAAAATTGTCTTTAAAGTTGTTCATATTAATTATTAGCAATGCATATTACTAATCAAAAATGAAGTTTTGAAATATTTAAAGTTACAAAAGTTACAAAACCTCATGGAACTTGAACTATTTAATATCCCAATGATTTTTGGCATAAAAAATAAATGTATTTTTGTCTATCGCTACAAATATACCCCAGATACTTAAGACTCTTAGTGATAAGAGTAATAATAGCTGAACTAGTAATATTACAATTATCTGCACAGGCCAAATGATATGAAGAATTATTACCATGAAACTGAGTAAAAACAGACAATATTATAAATGCATCAACAACAGCAGAAGTGATACCCAGCTAACAGAAAGAGAAATACTGGTGCTTTGTTCGCTTCAGATGAAAGTTTCCTACATCATCATTTTCTGACTGTGTAAAGGTTAGAGCAGGATGATTGACAGGTCATGACGTAAATGAGGTTACATGGATCGCAGCGTTCAGGGAAGTTGTAGTTCATTAAATCACAGTGATGATAATCACTGTACTGTTTAATATTAGATTTAATTATATTGTTGTACACAAATGCCAGTAAAGAGAAACACGTTACATCTCATGGATCATTTTATGTTGATTATTATGTATATTTTCCACATTTTAGCATAAAAGTGCTGCCTCCAAAACTGAAACCACACAAATGTAAATCTGTGAGTGATAGAGTGAGCAAACATGAATAATATATGTCCACTATGTCACCTTCTGTAGTGCAACAAAAAACGTCTCGGTTACGTCTGTAACCTCGGTTCCCCGAGAAGGGAACGAGACGATGCGTCGATAACGCTTTGGGAACGCATTCTGCGTGAGTGCGTCTGAAGCATCCATGTCAACTAGTCCAATGGCGAGAGTGAGCGTCAGGAGTGACGTCACGACCAGGAATTGATAAAAACCCCAACCGGAGCAACCGGTGTTAGCTTCGACAGTGCCGAAGCAAGTCGATCACAGGAACGAAGGAAGTATGGCAGGGAGACGCATCGTCTCGTTCCCTTCTCGGGGAACCGAGGTTACAGACGTAACCGAGACGTTCCCCATCGAGGGAGAGACGATGCGTCGATAACGCTTTGGGAACGAGAATACCCAAACCGCCATATTACAAGTGCCTGAGTGTCAGACAGAAAACCCAACGCCTCTAGAATTAAAAACCTGAGACCCGGGAGTAGCGTCCAGGTCTAGGCTATAAAACCTGACGAATGTGAGTGGCGAGGACCAGCCTGCCGCATCACAAACATCCTGAAGAGAGGCCCCAGATAATAAGGCTCTAGAGGCCACCATACTCCTAGTAGAATGAGCTCTGACCCCCAAAGGGCACGGTAGGTCAGAAGACTCATAGGCAAGAAGGATAGCCCCAACTATCCACTTACTAAGTGTCTGTTTAGTGGCAGGAAGACCTATCTTAGGTGACCCGAAACAAACAAACAGCTGATCGGATTTCCGAAAAGAAGAAGTCCGATGAACATAAGTGTCCAATGCTCGCACCGGGCACAAGAGGTTAGACTTTTCCTGGTCCGATGATGCAAACGGGGGAGGACAGAAAGCCTGCAGAACAATAGGTCTCGGAACAACGGTCGGTACCTTAGGGACGTATCCCTGCTTCGGGTAGAGAAATGCTTTGACCATCCCAGGTGCAAATTCAAGGCAGGTGGGAGAAACCGAGAGAGCCTGAAGGTCTCCGACTCTTTTAAGGGACGAAATAGCAAGGAGAAAAGTAGTCTTAAACGAAAGAAACTTCTCAGAGACCGAATCTAGGGGTTCAAACGGAGCCCTAGAAAGGCCTTCTAAAACTATAGCCAGGTCCCAGGCCGGCACTCTAGAACGAGTTGCAGGTCTCAGCCTCAAGGTGCCACGAAGGAAACGAGAGATAAGAGGGTCTCGACCCAGAGATGCACCACCCACTGGGGCATGGAAAGCCGAGATGGCTGCCACGTAAACTTTTAAGGTGGATGGACATAGACCAGAAGCGAAGCGGTCTTGTAAAAACTCAAGAACTGAGCCAACAGAGCAGTGGACGGGGTCACACTGATGTTGGTAACACCAAGAAGAAAAAACATTCTATTTGAGTCTATAAAGTTTCCTCGTAGCTGGAGCTCTGGAGCTAAGAATGGTCTCCACAACCTCAGTTGAGAGACCACTCTCTATGAGTTGCGCCCCCTCAGAGGCCACACCCAAAGCTTCCAAATCTCTGGCCGGGGGTGAAATATAGTGCCCCCGGCCTGAGATAGAAGGTCTTTTCTGATCGGGATCTCCAAGGGAGAACCGTCGAGGAGATGAATCAGGTCCGCAAACCAGATTCGACTCGGCCAGTGTGGAGCTACGAGAAGTAGACTTACTCCGTCCTGGCGGACTCTCTCCAGAACTCCTGGGAGCAGAGCAACAGGGGGAAAGGTGTACAGACGTAGCCTCGGCCACGTCTGTACCATAGCGTCCAACCCCAGGGGGGCTGGATGAGTAAGGGAGAACCATAGTGGACAGTGCGTCGTGTACTGAGAAGCAAACAGATCCACTTCTGCTTGGCCATAACTTTCCCATATGAGCTCCACCACCTCCGGGTGAAGCCTCCATTCCCCTGGCCTCAGCACCTGCCTCGACAGGGTGTCTGCTCCAATATTTTGAGTCCCTGGTATATACATCGCCCTCAGAGAGCGTAATTTCCCCAGAGACCACAGGAGGATCTGGTGCGCTAATTTGCAGAGAGGGCGCGAGCGCAGACCCCCCTGACGCTTGATGTAAGAGACCACCGATATATTGTCTGTGCGGACCAGCACATGATGGTCCCTCAGGTCTGGCAGGAAGTGCCTCAAAGCTTTGAAGACAGCCATCATCTCCAGGCAGTTGATGTGCCAAGAGTGATGATGGCTCTCCCACAGACCCTGAGCTGAGCGGCCTTCCATTACCGCTCCCCAGCCGGTAAGGGAAGCATCTGTCGAGATGGTAACCCGATGACAAAGAGCTCCCAATACCGGACCCTGGGACAGGAACCAGTGTTCTCTCCATATGACCAAGGAGCGGAGACACCGCCGCGTGATCTTGATCGTACGAAGTGGGTTTCCCCTCGGGGAGAACCCTCTGGTCCTGAGCCACCACTGTAAAGGTCTCATGCCCAGCAGGCCAAAGGGGATCACATTGGACGCTGCTGCCATGAGACCCAACAATCTCTCGAACTGTTTTACAGTGCGTGACTGACCTAGCTTTAGCTCCGAAGTGGCTGCGAGGATGTTGGCTACACGAGCGGGCGAAAGACAGGCTCGCATCGTGACCGAGTCCCATACCACCCCAAGAAAAGTGGTCCTCTGTAATAGAGATAGCACACTCTTCTTGGTATTGAGCCTCAAACCCAACTTTTGCATATGAGCGAGGACGACATCTCGATGCCGAACCGCCAACTGTTCTGATTCCGCTAAAATCAACCAGTCGTCCGGGTAATTCAGAATACGTATGCCCTGCAGCCTGAGCGGGGCCAGAGCTGCATCTACGCATTTCGTGAATGTGCGGGGTGAGAGAGCTAGACCGAAGGGAAGTACCCGATACTGGTATTCTTTGCCCCCGAAAGAAAACCTTAGGAACTTCCTGTGCTGAGGGAGGATGGAGATATGGAAGTACGCATCTTTTAGGTCTATTGTGACGAACCAGTCCTCGGATCTGATTTGAGTCACGATCTGTTTGAGTGTCAGCATCTTGAATTTTAATTTCTGAACTGTACGATTCAACAGACGAAGATCTAAAATGGGACGCAGCCCTCCATCCTTTTTTGGAACAATGAAATAACGGCTGTAAAAACCCGATGCCCTGTCGGGAGGATACACCTGCTCTATAGCATTTTTCGCTAAAAGAGATTTCACTTCTTGCTCCATGACCAGAGCCTGCTCGGGATGCACTACTGTGAGCAACACCCCGTTGTAGCGTGGGGGACGAGAACCGAACTGGATTCTGTAACCCTTCTCTACTATCTGCAGGACCCATTGAGATATATTCGGCAGACTTTTCCATTCTGTCAGACATTCTACTAAGGGAACCAGCCTCTCGAGGCTGGCCTCTGGTGTAATTTGAACAGCTAGTTCGGGGACCTGAAGCCGAAGCGCAGGAACCACCCGAGCTAACTGCTCTTGGACCCCCCTCAGAGGGAGCGAGCCTGATGCAGCGTCTGGGAGACACAGCGCCAGAGACCTGCTGGAGACCGCTGCGCCCCGAGGCACCAAGGGTGGCGGGGTTGGCAGGACGGCCCCGTGAGAGCACCGAGACCGGACGGGCACCGTATACTGAGTTGTACACCGCACCGTCTCGATTGGGGCTGCCCTCACAGGTCTGACCCATTTGGCGTCAGGACCTTTTCTTCTGAGCCGAAGCTTTCTTAGCGAGAAGAACGGTCCTCAGATCCGGCTTCTGCTTAGATTGCTTTGGCTGTGAGTGCTGGCTCGGTCCCCGTGATTTTTGAGGAGGAGCGCGAGACGCAACACTCTCTTTTTGAAAAACATGATATGAGGAGCATGATGGCTGGGGCTGCCTTGCATGCCCAGCAGCATCAGGATTAGAACGGCGAGGGAGAAAACTTTTAAAAGCTTCAGATTGCTTTTTATTTTCTTGAAATCTTTCAACCACTTCATTCACAGCATCACCAAACAGACCTTCATGACAAATGGGAGCGTCTAAAAGAAAAGATCTATCTTTATCTTTAATATCTGAAAGATTAAGCCAAAGGTGTCTTTCTGTAGAAACCAAAGCAGCCATAGATCTACCAATAGCACGTGCTGTTTCTTTAGTCGCCCTGAGAGATAAATCCGTAGCCCGACGAAGTTCGCGAATTTCGTCACGGCTGACTCCCTCGCTGTTATCTAACTCCCCCAGCAGCTCAGCCTGATAAGCCTGAAGCAAAGCCATCGAGTGAAGGCAAGCTCCAGCCTGACCTGCTGCTGTGTAAGCTTTACCCACTAAATTAGATGTGATCTTTAAAGGCTTCGTGGGCAAAGTCGGGTTCTTAATAGATGACGCTGAACCAGGGGAAAGATAGCTCGCGAGCGTCTGCTCCGCCCGGGGCATCGCCTCATAACCATTTTCTTTCAGCCCTCTTATATCAGAATAAATGCGCACTTGAGGGCTGAAAAGACGTGATGAATATGGCTTATTCCACGATCTAGACAGCTCACTGTGAAGATCAGGGAAAAAAGGGAGACCCCGTGATGTAGGCGATGTTTTAGAAGACAGAAAACGCTCGTCTAATTTGCTTTTAGGACGAGCGCTCTGTTTATCAGATGGCCAAGATATATGTAATTTATCTACAGCTCGTGTTAATACATCAACCAACTCCTCATATGCTGGGGAAAGAGATGGCGAATCCTCTTCCCCCCTGATTGTGTCACCTTCACTGCCCGTTACATCTAACTCCTCGGAGCTAGAGCAAGCAATGGGCTCTCCCCCCGGGCGGAAGAAGCCGCGGGGCGGGCTTCCGACACCGGAGTTTGAGCTATGGATCTCCCAGGTAAGGGAGGAGAAAGAGCCCTCGGACCCGTCTCCAACCCCGCTGAGAGATCCATTTGCGAACCCCAGGAATGCATTCTCCGATCTGCCTCGGCAGAAGCGGGTCCTGCACCCTGAGGAGCGCGAGGCTCGCCGCTCTTCTCATCAAAGAGTGACAAGCGGGAGCGGAGCATGCGAAGCGAAAGCTTCTCACAATGCGGGCAATCAGTCTCCTCGAAGGCTGATAACGCATGCTCCACTCCCAAACAAACTACACAAAGCTCGTGTGTATCCCCACCCGTTAAATAACGCGGGCAGGGAGAAGCACACGGTTTGAATAGTTGCTTAGCCATAGTATATAAACTTTGCACAAGACAACAGTAAATATGACAGACAGGTTTGACACAGATCGCTTGCTGAGGCACAGAAAGCTAACACCGGTTGCTCCGGTTGGGGTTTTTATCAATTCCTGGTCGTGACGTCACTCCTGACGCTCACTCTCGCCATTGGACTAGTTGACATGGATGCTTCAGACGCACTCACGCAGAATGCGTTCCCAAAGCGTTATCGACGCATCGTCTCTCCCTCGATGGGGAACTATAAGAATTTCAGTCTGCAGTTTATTTACTTTCTCATATGTGATTGTCAGTCAGTGAGAGTTGTTTAGTAAAATAGTTTTTGTGAGTGTTTTTGATTACAACCCGATCCAGAGAAGTTGCATCTTCTTAAACGCATGCACCAGCTTTTATATGTCACTGTAGACTCACTTGGTTGTTAATAGAAATAACATCTGATTAAAATGTAAATGTCAGGCTGAAGTTAAGAGTTGTAGAACCAGAAGTAAATCACTCAATCACATTGTGCATGCTGACTGTTCAATAGAGAGCTAAAGTAAACATGCATGAACACGCAAAAAAATGAGGATATAAGTGTGTGTGTTATAGTTCAACAAAAGTTTAGTGTTTATTTGTCAATTAGCATCTATCACACACACACACAACACACACACACACAAACACACACTCTTTCTCTCTCACACTCACACACATACATAAAATGTTTTCCTTCACATAAAATTTTATTTCTTTGTATTTTTTCAATTATTTTAAATGTTATTTATATCAAATCTCATCATAATGAAAATCAATTTGTTTAATTCAACATCAAACATAATATTTCTGTACTGTAGATTCACTTGGTCCTTAATAGAAATTAAACAGACTGATTAACATCAGGCTGATCTTGTGTTGAAGTTAAGAGTTGTAGAACCAGAAGTAAATTACTCAATTACATTGTGCGTGCTGACTGTTCAATAGAGAGCTAAAGTAAACATGCATGAACTCACGTGAGCCATAAAATGAGGATAGAAGTGTGTGTATTATAGTTCAACGAAGGTTTAACAGTGTTTATTTGTCGATAAGCATCTATGAAAATGAAATTCATCTCAGATTTTTTTTCCCCTTAATTCACATTCCTGGTCTATTTTAAAAGACCAGGAATGACCAGACGCTTTAAGTTTGAAAATATGATTATCTACTTATTTATTTTATTTAAACTCTGACAGCTATTCACCTGTAATTATTATTGATTACTTCAGATATTCTATATCTTTCAATGTGACAAGTCAAGCTATAGATGGTCAGATTTGTTGGCTAAATTTAAATATTTATTATGCATTGCAAAGCAACAAACACTTTTCCAGATTTGGTTAATCATCATGATGACTGAAAACAAACATCTGTTCAGGAATACAGACATGTAATGTTCACTTTTCCATATCCTTTCACAAAGTGAATAGAATCAACATAATACAGATACTTAATCTCTGCT
The DNA here is from genome assembly GCF_023724105.1 of Carassius gibelio. Classification (NCBI taxonomy): domain Eukaryota; kingdom Metazoa; phylum Chordata; class Actinopteri; order Cypriniformes; family Cyprinidae; genus Carassius; species Carassius gibelio. The sequence continues at coordinate 20,928,246 of NC_068381.1, forward strand.
ATCATTAGGTTCATATGATTCAGAAACAGAGATCTCACTGTGCAGATAAAAATACATTAAAAAGCACAAGCAAAGTCAAGTCTAGTCAAGTCAAATCACCTTTATTTATATTCCGCTTTAAACAAAATACATTGCGTCAAAGCAACTGAACAAAATTCATTAGGGAAATGGTGTCAATAATGCAAAATGACAGTTAAAGGCAGTCATCATTGAATTCAGTGATGTCATCTCTGTTCAGTTAAATAGTGTCTGTGCATTTATTTGCAATCAAGTCAACGATATCGCTGTAGATGAAGTGACCCCAACTAAGCAAGCCAGAGGCGACAGCGGCAAGGAACCGAAACTCCATCGGTGACAGAATGGAGAAAAAAACCTTGGGAGAAACCAGGCTCAGTTGGGGGGCCAGTTCTCCTCTGACCAGACGAAACCAGTAGTTCAATTCCAGGCTGCAGCAAAGTCAGATTGTGCAGAAGAATCATCTGTTTCCTGTGGTCTTGTCCTGGTGCTCCTCTGAGACAAGGTCTTTACAGGGGATCTGTATCTGGGCTCTAGTTGTCCTGGTCTCCACTGTCTTTCAGGGCAGTAGAGGTCCTTTCTAGGTGCTGATCCATCATCTGGTCTGGATACGTACTGGATCCGGGTGACTGCAGTGACCCTCTGATCTGGATACAGACTGGATCTGGTGGCTATGGTGACCTCAGAATAAGAGAGAAACTAATATTAGCGTAGATGCCATTCTTCTAATGATGTAGCAAGTACATAGGGTGTTATGTGAAGTGATCCCGGTTCCGGTTTACCTAATTAATGCAGCCTAAAAATCCTTTAACAGATTTGGATATTAAAAGCATATTAGTATGTTATGTGTATGCCAGGTTAAAGATATGGGTCTTTAATCTAGATTTAAACTGCAAGTGTGTGTCTGCCTCCCGAACAATGTTAGGTAGGTTATTCCAGAGTTTAGGCGCCAAATAGGAAAAGGATCTGCCGCCCGCAGTTGATTTTGATATTCTAGGTATTATCAAATTGCCTGAGTTTTGAGAACGTAGCAGAAGTAGAGGAGTATAATGTAAAAGGAGCTCATTCATATACTGAGGTGCTAAACCATTCAGGGCTTTATAAGTAATAAGCAATATTTTAAAATCTATACGATGTTTGATAGGGAGCCAGAGGAGCGATGACAGGACCAGGCTAATATGGTCATACTTCCTGGTTCTAGTAAGAACTCTTGCTGCTGCATTTTGGACTAGCTGTAGTTTGTTTACCAAGCGTGCAGAACAACCACCCAATAAAGCATTACAATAATCTAACCTTGAAGTCATAAATGCATGGATTAACATTTCTGCATTTGACATTGAGAGCATAGGTGGTAATTTAGATATATTTTTGAGATGGAAAAATGCAGTTTTACAAATGCTAAAAACATAGCTTTCTAAGGAAAGATTGCGATCAAATAGCACACCTAGGTTCCTAACTGATGATGAAGAATTGACAGAGCAACCATCAAATCTTAGACAGTGTTCTAGGTTATTACATGCAGAGCTTTTAGGTCCTATAATTAACAGCTCTGTTTTTTTCAGAATTTAGCAGTAAGAAATTACTCGTCATACAGTTTTTTATATCGACTATATCGTTATATATATACTTATATCGTTTTTCAAATTGGTGTGTTTCACCGGGCCGCAAAGAAATATAGAGCTGAGTATCATCAGCATAACAGTGAAAGCTAAAGTAATGACAAGTTTACAAATTCACCAAAATTTTAGAATTGTAGCACTCCATCAGTGTCTTATCAATGGATGCTCTGCAGTGAATGGGTGCCGTCAGAATGAGAGTCCAAACAGCTGATAAAAACATCACAATATATGATGAAGAAACAAACTCATCCTAATCTTGGATGGCCTGAGCTAAGCACATTTTCAGTCATTTCTAATTTTTGAGTGAACTATTCCTTTAAATGCCATCTTTTATGAATCAATGTTGCCATGAGGAATTTGGTGAAAACATATTATAAGTAAGTATTTGATTTAATATGTGATATAATATATTTACATTTATTATTGCAGGATTCCACTTCACATGTGTTCTTGATAAAAGTCCCTTTTATAAAAACCCAGTCTGTTTTTTCATTACCACGCACACAAATCTTAGTAAACATCCACATTAGATATATATACACAGTATGATTCTGCAGATATTTGTCTTCAAATCTGAAAATCCTCCTGAATGTTCTCACAAACTGATTAATTTATGTCAAGGCTGTTCATCTGGTTCACTTTTAGATATTCTCTGAATAAACAGGCGTTTTTTCCCCTCTCTTCATTGTTTTCTCTTCTGTGCAGCTTTGTCTTTGTCTCTCAGTGCATGCTGTTTACTTTCTCTTCTTTTCTTTTTGTTCTTCTGAATTTTGTTGTCTCACTAGCATCTCTTTTAGTTTCCTTGTCATCATGCTGGCAGGAAACTTTGCAGAAAACATAGCAATGCATCATTATTAAAGAGAAATCATGCTGATGTCTAACAAACATTATGACAGAATAATCATAAAGAAAAGACAGGGAGTGACCGAGTAAACATCTCAAATATTTTTTATGATGCATGAAGCTACCGGAGAATGTGCCTGAACTGGTTTTTAACCTCTTTTCTTTCTTTTAATGTTGACCTTATCTTTGTTATATTCATTACAATAACTGGTGATGCAAACTCTGATGATGAGATGTCATTACACTGTTTACAGAAAGAATAAAGACGTAATACCATATTAGGACACCAAGTGAGTCCACTGCTGATTTAAAGCAAGTATAGCACAGTTTTACATCCATTACAGGAAGATTTGCTTTCATGCTACATGTGTCCCAGCTCTACTGAATAATCTCGATCCCAAGGTTACTCAGAGAGGAATTCAGTGTCAAGGCTTTTCTTTTTGCATTGATTCTGGACCAGATATTTTGCTGGATGGAATCCAACCACGTAACAAACCACAAATCTGTGCTAAAATGAGCATTAAACCACCTTTTCATATGCTAAAACTAACTCAACAGCATTACTAAGGTCCATATGCAAAACATATTAACGATAACCATCCCTGAGGCACAAGAGCCAAATGAAGTCTAGGAACCCGTGTGTATAGATGGCATAATAATTCAAAACAGTCATCCATTAACCAAAGTACATTATGAAGAGCAGCAATGTAGTTGGATGAGTGTGCAATAATATTGTTAAACAATGTATTCTGTGCAAAGTAATCAGCAGTGCTATAACAATTTTATAGAAATAGTTTACTGTGCTATGTAAAGTAACAATGTTAGATAGTTTCACATCAGAGATGTGGCCAAGGAACTTGAAACTCGACACACTTTCCACTACAGCTCTGTTGATATAGATGGGTGTGTGTGCATGACTCCTAGTCCACATCGATTTCCTTTATCCTCTGGGTGTTTAGTTCCTCCAGCTCATCCATGTAAGCTGACTCATCGTCATCCTTGATCAGATCTACCACCGTGATGTCATCTGCGAATTCGATTATGGTGTTGGAGCCATAAACAGGAATGCCGTCATGGGTGAATAGGGAGTACAGGAGAGGGCTCAGTACATAGCCCTGTGGCACACCGGCGTTCAGGGTAATGATGGAGGAAAGGTTATCTAATTCAACAGACTGAGGTCTGTTAGTTAGAAAATCTAGGATACAGTTGCAGATGGCAGTTGAGAACTGACAAACCTTAAATTTGCTTTAAAAATATATAAAAAAAGCACTCTATTCTAACTCTAAAAACTCTTTCTATTCTTACTTCTTGTTTTCTTTGTAAAAAAAAATAGCCTCTAATGCTAGTATTTTTTTTAATTCTATCTTATTGCTTTCTTTTTATTTATTATAAAAAAATAAGTCTCTTACACTATAATTTGCTATTATTTTTTTCTATTCTTTTGACTTGTTTTATTTTTATTAAAAAGATCCTCTAACACAAGTGTTCCCTATTATTTTTCTGTTCTATCTACTTTTTTTTAATACCTTACTACTTGTACAGTGTTAGACTGACTGAGACTTGTCACAGCAGTTACATATAATTACCCTTTTGTTGGATTTGCTTGCTTTAATGTCCTCATTTCTAAATCACTTTGGATTAAAACATCTGCTAAATGACTTACTGTAAATTTAAACTGAATTACATCGTATTTAAGTTATACATTTTATCTCTTTAAATGACCTTGATGACCTATTGCTAATGCCGTACATTTTTCACATTACATTTTTTTAAATTAGGCCTATATATAAAACATTGAATTTATATATTAAATATAAAAAAAATAACACTATAAAAAACTGCTTTACTACTACTTTGATGCACATTCATTGCAGCTTGCTCATTTATTTTATTATTTTAATGATTGCATAATTATATATGCATGTAGGCTACAGAATATACAGGTTCAAACTACAAGCATTAAAGATTAAATAATTAAGATTTTTATTTTTGAATAACAGTGTTAGAAACAGTCTTTATTCTTATTCTCACAGAACAACAGATCACACGCTGAGCTCGCTGTTTTTGAGCAGAGGGACAGGCCCCACCCATTGCTGATGTGGGCGTCTCACATCAAAGGCTGTTTCGTGAAGTGGGCGCGAGCTTGTGTGACGCTGACAAATCAGAAGCCTCTTCACCTCAGCAAGCGCAGAGCGGCTCGCCCCAGTCTGAGACAGTCTGTCACTAATAGAAAGAGAAAGACCAAAATGTCTTTCTGCTGGTTTTTCCATAAGGTCATTACAGATCTACAGCGAATGGGTGTAAAACCTGCTTTCTTCTGTCAAGCAGTTGTCAGAAGTTGTTGCAACTTAGCATGTTATTGTATAATGGACATATGACAATGATTTGAAACATGGCCCATTTAATTAAAAGTCATTTTGTTCATGCGTGCAATGCCCTGTTGCTTTAAACAGGATGTGCTGCTGTAGGATGCCTTCGTTTGGCCAAGCAGAATTGTATGTGCTACATTAGTTGTCTTTTTATTCTAAGTTTTAACAGTCATACATTAATGTTAAATATATTAAAATATCATGCATATTTTGATTTATATAAATAGGTACATTCATTGTTGACAGCGATATGTTGAGTGTTTCAAATGGGTTATTATTTATCAACCTTGGGGTATCAATAAAGTAAATCTCTGGGCTGATGAATGTAAGTTTTAATTAGTATTTTATAGCATTGATGTCTGGCTTGAGGTAAATTTTGATTATTTGACTGTAGACTGTAAATCTAAATCTTTACATTTTAAAACATAACGTCACTTTCCAAGCATTTCACTTAAGATCGCACCAACATAAACACTCGGGCACCAGCTCAATCTCACACACACACAGGGGCGCTGCACAAGATCCCGGGCCCTATGCATAGGCAGTCCTAATGGGCCTAATTATTATTAGTATTCATTTTTATATTTTGTTTACAATTAAAATATATTTTTTTTATTATTAATTTATATATTTTTTTATTTGATTTAGTTATTTTTTGTACTTTAAGTTAAACTTTAATAAATTTTGCTTTCGGCTTAAATTAAATAAAATTGTCATTTATATTATTTCAGTTAAATTTAAATAACACTATTTATTATTTCAGTTAAATTTAAATAAAACTATTTATTTTATGGTTTAACCATAATAATAATTTTAATAAAATTATAATAAAAAATAAATTATAGGTTTTTTTTTTTTTTTTTTTTTTTAATGGAAATAGATTTTTGAGTAAGATTACATAGATTTTTTTTTTTTTTAATTATAGAATCTTGTAAGTTTTTAGTAGCTCATGTTCAGTTTTACTGTAAACTGTGATAGTTGCAGGCCTAAATGTGACTTCTCTCCAAAGAAATAAATTAACTAAATCAACCTGCAGACTTAAAGTTCACTCTCAAATTAAATGTTGTTATGTTTAAGCTTACCTCAAGGACATCCGAGATGTAGGTGTCTTTGTTTCCCCAGTCAGGGGCACTGCACAAGATCCCGGGCCCTATGCATAGGCAGTCCTAATGGGCCCCCCTCCCCTTGAAAATATATATTCCAGACTTTTCAAGGGCCCTCTCTTCCTTTGGGGCCCTGGTAATCAGTACTGGTTTTACCCTCAGTCCAGCGCCCCTGTCCGCAGTAGTTCCCATTTTTATATTTTTAGGTCAAACCGTTCTTGTCTGTGACTCATATAATGGAGGTCTATGGTCCCCACCTCAAAGAGCATGCACAGAGGAGTCCAAATTAAACAATTCCCCATCGTAAGTACACAATGATGACCTAACACATGAAACGAGTGGTTTGTGTAAGAAAACGAACAGTATATAATTTTTTACCTCTTGTACACAACCACATTCAACTGATCTTTAACTCTAAAATATTAAACAAGGTTATGAAACCAAATTCTCAGAGTAAAAATTTACCCGAGTTTCTTGAGCACAAAGGAAAGTTTATTAATAATGGAACAGAGATTGCAAACGAGTTGAATTCCTTCTTTGTCAATGTCGCACCTAATATTGTGAAAAGACCTTGTAAAATCCAAGCATGTAGCTTGGTGTAATGGTGCGACAGGAGGTGGTAGAATTGTGAGAAAGTGTAAAACTAAAACTTCCTGTGATGATGATGGAATAGACATGAGTATAATAATAATAAAAACTATAGATTGCATACGTCAACCATTTTCAATCTTTCTTTTAGTTCAGGTGTTTTTCCTCAATAGATGAAGACTGTGAAGATAACACCTTTTTTTAAAAAGTGTGATAAACATCAGTTTAATAATTATCGACCTGTTTCAATACTTTCACAGTTTTCTAAAATAATAGAAAAAATGGTTTACTCATAAATTTGATATATTTTTGGAAAAAAACAATTTACTTTTTGATTATCAATATGGATTCCGATCCAATAGATCAACCGCCGTTGCATTAATTTGTTTAACTGAAGAAATTCTTGCTGCAATGGACAAAAAACTGTATCTGGTAAGTATTCAATATTTCTGGACTTACAGAAAGCGTTCGATTCTGTTAACCATAACCTACTGTTGACAAAACTACAACACTATGGATTAAGGGGTCAGACATATAAATGGCTTGAAAGTTATTTAAGTAAGAAGCCAATATGTTCAATTTAAAAACCAGACCTCGGAATGCAAAACTGTTGAATGTGGAATTCCCCAGGGTTCTGTAAGTGTCCCTAAACTTTTCATATTATTTATTAATTATATATTTGAGGCTTCCAAAAACATGAATACATTTTTCATTGTTTGCTGATGACACAACTGTGTTCAAGACCGGGACAGATTGAAATGAATTAATTAACATTATTGAAAGGGAAATGACAGAATTAAAGAAATGGTTTGATTATAATAAATTGTTTTTAAATTGGGATAAGACAAATTATATGGTTTTTGGAAATAAGGGAAAACATGAATGTACTAGTTTAGTTATTCAGGATGTAAATATTGAATGTGTTTCAGAAATTAAATTTTTGGGAATTATCCTAGACAGCAAACTTAGTTTGAAGCCTCATATCGATCATATCAAATGTAAGATCAGTAAAAACATCGGTATTCTTTATAACGTTAAACACGTATTGGATGAAGCTTCATTACAGCTTCTATACTCAACCTTAATTGTTCCATATTTAACATACTGTACTGAAGTGTGGGATAATGCATGCACCAGTTATACAGAAAGGCTGTTCTAACTTCAGAAGAAAGCAATGAGAATTGTGACTCAAAGAGGTTTACGAGACCACACGAATAAACAGTTTTTAAAATTACAGACCTTGAAATTGTAATTTGATTTGGTCAAATTTAAAATAATACAAATTATGTGGAGAGTGAAAAATAATTTGGTGCCAATACATATTCTAAACAAATTTAAGTTAATCATAGACAGTAACAACAGAAGAAAAGGCAATTTTTTGTGTAACATATTCACGCACCTCACAAAAACAAAAAGGGTTTCTTGTAATTGGGATCAGTTTATGGAATTCTTTGGACATTGTTCAAAAATCACGTAACATGCATTGTTCAACTGAAAAAAAAAGAATTAAAAAAATTAACTTGGAAAATATGAAGGCAGTGAAGTATAAGAACCAGTGTTTGACAAATTTTAAATTGTCAGTTATTTAGATGTGAAGTAATATTGACATAGAAAAATAATAATAATAATAATAATAATAATAATAATAATAATAAAAACGGCGAGCCATCTGGTCAGTGCCAGATCAGATTATTGAAAAAAGGGGCAGGAAATTATAAGACTATGTCTTCTTCATGCTGTTATTCAGCATTAAATGTTTGCTGTGGATGTGATTCTTTTTTTGTTGTGTTTGTAATAACTTCATGGATGAATAAAAAAGAACTTGAACTTGAAATTGAAATGCCTACACTGCCGGGCATCTGAAGACCACAAGGAGTCTAAGGCAGGACATGCTCCTTCTGGATCTGGGAAAGATTCCGATTCCGAAGCTGCTGATTAAGTGAATGGGTCCAAACTAGTCTCTATGGCATTTACATTGACTTTCCAGCAACTGTCATGTCATGGACAATAAGCCAACTTCTGTTTACATACACTTTTATTTGAAGATAATATTGATGTGAACTTCTGAAATACTGTTTTTGATGTATGTAAGTGCGTTTGTTTGTTGGGCATCTTGTTCGTGACTTTATTTAAGCCTGCATTCATGATTTATTTGTTGAGGCTTTGTCATTTTATGCTCACATGTAGTAATAGCACCATATTATACACAATACTTAGTCAAATGTTTGCTGATTATTCACTATACTGCTACCATCATTGTAAACATCATGTGTGCTTACATTTTACTATTACAGTTCCTTTAAAACTACAACACACAATTAATAATTCATCAAGCATTAATTTATCTGCACACTCTAATCTTTTTCAGGAGCTCCTTGACCATGAGAATCTTTTTCTTCATCTCGGCTCTTTTCCTTGGTAGATTCTTTCACCACCTGAGCAATGAGCAAAAGAATCAATCAGATATATGCTACATATGTTACACATGTACAATTGAGAAAAACAAAGGCAAACAAGCTATAACTTTAAACAATGAGAATAATGAGTGATGGAGCGCTTTTGCACTGGTCAGTTGATTGTTAAAGGAGCTCAGATGTGTGTTTTAGTGAGACTGGAATCAAAATGTCTCACCTCTCCATCAAAAATCTCAACAGTCTTGATTAGGACTTTCTTTCCAGGTCCAGTATCAGAAAAATGACCATAATCTGTTTAAAGACATCACACATCAGATACTTTAAAAATGTTACACATGGACACATGTAAAAGGATATGAAATAAAATGAGTGGAGACATGGAAACGATTGTTTACCCCTTGTCTCTGTCCATTATTATTATCATGAGTAACTACAGTAGCAAACAAAATTTAACTCATTTTCTTGGAACAGATTCCATATCAGCTGATAGAAGGACATGTGACCTTTTACACAAAGGAATAGTTCACCCAACATACAGCTCCAGTGTTATTAATCATGTCTTCCAAAGTAAAACAACTTGGTTTTAGGTGAGAACTACTTTTGATTACATTTTCATCAAAAGTTTTGAATTAGCTCTTGTTTGTTCGATATCACATACATTGAAATATCATATAAATATAATTCCTGTAGCGAATCAATGCTTTTTTGTAAGAAAAATAACCATATTTAAAACGTAATAATCAATTTAATGTAGCTTGCGCTCACTGTTGTACACAGAAGCAGCTCCGGGTTGATGACGTATGGAGGTCGGCGTAGTGCATGCGCCACTCAGAAATAATGAATGCAGAAGCGTAGGGGAGAGATCAAATCAAAACAACGGTCACTAATTAGAAGTTCAAAATGAGGATTTGTAAAGAATGTCGGAGGATTTCGATATAAGCCAAGAGGAGACTTTTCCTTTGCTAAAAGTAAGAAACTTTGGTTCCTTTGATCCTGTAAACAAACGTCAGTTTTCACAAGACTCACAGGCACATTTGCAACACTGACTTCAAACGTCATCAGCCCAGAGCGGCGTCCTTCTTTTGGCTCGAGCAACATTAAAGTGATTATAACATTTTAAAGATGGTTATTTAACAGGAGGCCTTTGTTCACCCCCTGGAGACATCTGAGACACTTTTTTTTTATGGATGGGCACTTTTTATTTAAATTCTTATGGACTGATGCTCTGATGATTTTGGACTCAACCAGTGTTGGGCAAGTTACTCTGAAAATATAATAAAATTTCTGATTGCTGATTACTCCTTTTAAAAGTAATCACATTACTGTTCTGATTACTTTATTTCAAAAGTAATTAGTTACATTACTAGTTACATTACTTTTTTCTCTATGAAATTTATGAAATCCCATCATACACGCTCCCAATAAATAAATCTCTAAAAGACATTTCAGTTCATCACAATCTCACAAATTTTTATATGAACACAATTAATATATGCATAATTAATATTTCATAATGTCTACAATTCTTGTGTTATTATGAGAGGAAACAAGAGCATGCAAATCTCAGCACTGCATTGTTCAACGCTGCAAACACGTGTTATAGCCTGAATAGAAACTCTGCATACACTTGTGCCTGCTAATCGTTTATATTAGTTCATGTTGCTTTTGTGCAACAGATGAATAACAATTTATTTCTTTGACATATTTTATGTTTAGATATTTCTATTTTACTGGAGTCCCGTGAATCATTTTATTCTCCCGAATCCCGCACACACACGACTCTCTGCACTCATCTATCAAGTCTTGTCCCATGCGCTGCACTCTGTTGTGTCGGGTGTCACGGGATAATGTCTTTAATCCACTGGCACTTGACCTGACAGTGTGTGTGCTACATCCTTACTACAATCTCTAAATTATAAAACACTGCTTTCTGTCAGCAATGTGACGCGGCAGTAATGTATAGAGACCAAAGATTATTTTTAATACAACTCTGACTGGATTCATCTGAAAGAATAAAGTCATATACATCTAGGAGGACTTGAGGATGACTAATTTCTGGACTAATTTTCATTTTTGGGTGACCTAGACCTTTAATAAACATTAATTCAAAAGGGTTTGCTTGGCTCGTATATGTGTGTGATTTTACAACCCTCTTTTTAATTTTGAGTGAACTATTCCTTGAACACCTTCAACCATTCCATCCTTGCTTTAATGTTTCAAATATAATTATGTTTATTATGTTATATGTTATGGTAGACTCACCACTACTGTATCCACTCATTGAAGGCATTTTCATGATAGGAACCACGATTCTGAAAGGTGCAGTTTGAAGGTCATCAGTTGGACAAAACAAATACTTTACACACAGAAATGTGTTAAAGTGGCTCAATGGCATAACTCTCACCGGTTTTCCTCTCCCTCCAGGAGTTTCCTGTAGGTGGCAATCTCAATATCTAGGGCCATCTTAACGTTGAGCAGATCCTGGTATTCCCGCAGGTGGCGTGACATCTCCTCCTTCAGGTGCTGTATCTCGTCTTCCAGACGGGACACAGTATCTTGATAGTTTCTGGCCTCTGCAGCAAACTGCTCTTCCATTTCTCGCATCTGCCTCAGCAAAGCCTCATTCTATCATCACAAACATACAATATTATAAATAAGGGAATATCCTAAATGTATATTGTTTTACATGACAACAGCAATACAATAAATCTGATCAAGAACTTGCATCAACTAGACAGTTTATATCTCAATTAAAGCGTAAGTAGTGAAACACCTGAATCAATTTCTATTTTTTTATCCAAAGCTTTAGGCAACTTGAAAAGAAAGATGCATAAATTATTTTATTATATGTAAGTACAGTGCTCTTGAGAGAATCAATATCGCAGTTCTGGGCTTGAATTTGTCTCCTCAGGTCATTGGTCTCTTGCTTAGCCTGTCTCATGGCCTCAGCATTGCGCTTAGCTGAATCAGTCAGGTCAGCAAACTATCAGAGAAAACACAAAGATGATCAGTGCGTTTTAGAGTATTTTACCAGTGTATTATCAGTGACACCATGGCTCCTCGGGATGTCAACTCACCTTGGACTTGTACCACTCCTCAGATTCCTGCATGTTTTTGGTGGCGATACTCTCATACTGAGCTCTAATGTCTCGAAGAGCTGCTGTCAGATCAGGGCGGCTGGACGTCTCTATCTCCTCCATCTTCATCTGCTGACTCTGAACACTCACCTGTACATCCTGAATTTCCTGCACATTTAAAATACACAGATAATTTTTTATGCTTGCATGTATATGCCATGATATTTTATAAGAATAAGGGTTTCTCACAATAAAAATAATAAGTTTCAATGTATTCCTCTCAGGTCTTAAATGTCCACTCGCTGGACACTACTGACCCTGTAAATACACTTTAAACCTACAATAAGAGCCTATACTTTCAGTGAAAACTTTTTTACTTACATATTGTTAGTTTATGCTGATAATTACACAGAAAGGTATATTTGTCTTATAATTGTACTTAATCTTTTGATCTTTTGACGTATTTGAAATACATTTATTTCATATTAAGTATTCTACAAATACATAATAAAAATACAGAGAAATTGTACTTTTAATATACAAAATACTTAAAGTCTGCTAAATTGCAACATCAAATTTTGTACTTAATGCAATTTAATTTTGCAGACGTGGTGCCGAAGTCCAACTATAGACGTACTAAAGTATATTTGATTGTGTATGCTTAAGATACAATTTAAATATCTTGCATTTAAAGACAGAAATTATTCAAAAGATCTTATCAATAGTGACTAAAACACATTTTAGGCTTAATATTAAGAAATGTGCATTTGTGCAATTAGTATTCCAAATAAATGTTACCGGTAATTATAATTTTTATATCAATAAGTCTAATGCAACATTTCAGTAAATATGTTAATAGATATTAATTATACTTAGTAAAAAACCTGCATGGTCGGATTAAGGCTTGGATAATGGCTGTGAGTGTAGCATTTTTTTTTAAATGACTTGACTTTTTATTTTTTTATTTTTTTGTTGCACCTCCTCCTCGTTTAGTAGAGCAACTCTTTTTTTTTTTTTTTTACAGCAATTTTTGTATGACTGTACTTAGCATGAAATAAATGTATTTTAAATATAATACTTTTTTACTAGAAACAGTCCCCAACCCCTGCTCAAGCATACAGGTGCATCTCAATAAATTAGAATGTTGTGGAAAAGCTCAAATTGTGAAACTTGTGTATAAAATAAATTCAGTGCACACAGACTGAAGTAGTTTCACTATCTCAACAATTAGTATACTTCATAAGACCAATAAAAAAAATAATAATAATAATTTTAAGTCAATTGTTGGCCCTTTAGAAATTATGTTAATTTACTGTACATGTACTCAATACTTGGTAGGGGCTCTTTGTACTTTAATTACTGCCTCAGTTCAGCGTGGTATTGAGGTGATCAGTTTGTGGCACTGTTTTCCTCTTGACATTATCCCATATATTCTATCTGGGGTTCAGGTCTGGTGAGTTTGATATGGTCATTTAACCAACTTTTGGTGATTTTGGCAGTGTGGGCAGGTGCCAAATCCTGCTGGAAAATGAAATCAGCATCTTCAAAAAGCTGCTTAGCAGAAGGAAACATAAAGTGCTCAAAAATATCTTGGTAAACGGGTGCAGTGACTTTGGTTTACAAAAACACAATGGACCAACACCAGCAGATGACATTGCACCCCAAATCATCAGACTGTGGAAACTTAACATTGGACTTCAAGCAAGTTATGAGCTTCTCCACTCTTCCTCCAGACTCTAGGACCTTGGTTTCCAAATGAAATTCAAACTGGCTCTCATCTGAAAAGAGGACTTTGGACCACTGGTAACAGTCCAGTTCTTCTTCTCCTTAGCTCAGGTAAGACACCTCTAACGTTGTCTGTGGTTCAGCAAATTCCTTTTGGTGCTCTTGATGCCTTGACCCCAGTCTCAGTCCATTCCTTGTAAAATTTACATGAATCGATTTTGCTTGAAAATCCTCATAAGGCTGCGGTTCTCTTGGGTTGTGCATCTTTTTCTTTCACACTTTTTCCCTCCAGTCAACTTTCTGTTAACATGCTTGGATACAGCACTCTGTGAACAGCTTCTTTGGCAATGAATGTTTGTGTCTTACCCTCCTTGTGAAGAGTATCAATGATTGTCTTCTGGACAACTTTCAGATCAGCAGTCTTCCCCATGATTATGTAGCCTAGTGAACCAAACTGAGAAGCCATTTTGAAGTCCCAGGAAACCTTTGCTGGTGTTTTGAGTTGATTAGCTGATTGGCATGTCACCATTTGTTGAGATTGTGAATTGGTTGGTTTTTGTTTAATGTAAGCCAAAATCGTCCCAATTAAAAGAACCAAAGACTTAAACTACTTCGGTCTGTGTGCATTTAATTGGATTTAATACACGAGTTTCACAATTTGAGTTGAATTACTGAAATAAATTAACTTTTCCACAACATTCTAATATAGTGAGGTGCACTTGTAGATACTATCCCTATAAACATGCATGCAATTGTTTATCGTAACAATTCAGCTTTGATATAGCTTTGGGATAGAACAGAGTAAAAATGATTTCTGCACCATATTTTTTCAGCATAGACAGGAATTACAGTAGATTTTCACATTTACCAATTAATTATTTCTTAATTTAATATTTGTGTCTCACCTCATCATGCATCTTTTTGAGGAACTCAATCTCATCCATCAGAGACTCAATCTTTCTCTCCAGGTCCAAACGAGCAAGTGTAGCATTATCCACATCCTTTAAGTACAAACAGTCAGATTAATACTACTTTTATATCTGGTTTTATATATATATATATATATATATATATATATATATATATATATATATATATATATATATATATATATATATACACACACATATACACACACATATACACACACACACACACACGCACACACACACACACACACACACACATATATATATATATATATATATATATATATATATATATATATATATATATATATACATAACATTGTATTTTAGAGTGCTGCAGGGAGGATGTAATAAAGAAACTCATATACAGCATTCAGTGGAAATATACAGTATGTTTTAAAATTCTATCCATCTCATTACCTTACGAAAGAGGGTCAAATTATTCTCAGCTTCCTGTCTTTTCTGCATCTCCTCATTTAACCTGCACATAAATATACAAAAATAAAAGTCAACTTCAATAAAAATCAAGGTTGAATACCTTTAGCCAGAATAAGACAAAATGTAATTATACGTTAGTATGCTCTTAGAATCATGTAGGCTAATGCATCTTTTATTTAATACTGGGATGGATGAGAGAGGGTCCTTATGGACCCTATGTCTGAAGTGAAGGTTGTAATATTATCTTATCTGGCAGAAAGTCAGAGAAGTGATTAGCTTAAAAGCATCTGATATTACATTAGTGCCGGTTGGGTGTAATGTTCCTATTGCAAATTTAATAATCTATTACAGTATGCTTTATCGGTATTACAATACATTTCTCAAAGAAAAAAAGAAGAATCACAACAAGCATTAAATGTAAAACAGTTTTCACTACAAACCAGTGCAATATCAAGCAGCAAAAGCTGACTAGCAATCTGATCTTGCAATTCCAGATGAAACTGTGTTAAAGCATCTGCTTGTTTAAACCAAATCTGTAAATTTTGCTCCTCCCAAAATATTAAAACAACAAACATGAGAGGGTGTTCAAAGCTATATGACATGACAGCTGGATATGACAGAGCTAATAACTGAGTAACTGAGCAGCTGCCACAAATGAAACTGAATGTAAGTCGCACATGCTCAACACACAAGCATTCTCATTAAAGTAATTAAACGAACCTATATTTATATATTTCCAGTGCTGATGCTGCTCTCTCCTCCCAGACAGCAAGCAGTGTTGGCCTTCAAATCTTGGCCAACACTATGTTGCTGTCTGGGCTTTAGCGGTCAATGATCTTAAAATTAGCTTATGATGAATTAAAATGCAGTGCAAATCTTTCATTGACGTGAACTCCATTAAATTTACATATAGTGCTTGAATTTAAAATGGATCCGTTTTACAGAGACACATTTATGTGGCCAGGTGTAAATGGAACAGTAATTGTGTGTCGCTCAGAGAATCTGTTCTGTTGTGGCTGTTTGTTGGAGCAAAAACATGTCTAAAATGTAAGTCACTTAGATAACTTTATTGAAATTTTCTTATTTTTTTATATTTTTATTCAACTGCATACCAGTGTGAGTGTTGAACAACATATCACAGTCATGTCAATATTTGAGAAAAAATACAATTCTCACTACCTCAAAAGAGGGTGGCCACAAAATGATCATGATCAGGAAAATTTTTTTGAATCTATAGATTCATATATGGTTCACTGCAAAAAAAAAAAAAAAATCTGTGACATTTACAGTAAAATACCAGCAGCGGTGGTTGCCACAACTTCACCATTAAAACTATTGTAGCAGTATTTTAGGTTTTACAGACTTCACTTAAATTCACAATAAAAAACTGTATTTCATTAACTGATGTACTGTTAATAAACCACACTGTAAAGATATATTGTGATTTTAACAGTAAAAGACTGTAAAACTGCTATCTTAAAAAACTGTTAGAAGTTTCCATACAATATATGGTGAATAACTGTAATTACATTTACTGTTAAATTTTTTTTTTTTTTTTTTTTTTTTTTTTTTTTTGGAAGTGAAAAAGAAAAATGATAAGAAGTGCTCACCTGCAAATGTTATCTTAGGGAGCTTTTTCTACGTCATCTAACCCTTAAATTTCATTTTATCACAACCTAATGCATAGGTTACTTAGGTTAATATTTTTGTGCTGAATGAAATCAAATAAATAAGATCTATCTATGAATTTAAACTGATGTCCATTACCTATTAATTCATGTTTTAAGACAACGTCACTCTGTTTTAAACTGTTTTTTTTTTTTTCTTTTTTGAGGATTCCTCCCATTTCTAGTCAGAGAAAACGTCCCTGCTTGGAAATCCTTTTATTAGCATAACTGAGGCACAGCCCTATGTGCACAGTAGCATATGAAACAATGTCCTGATAAAGACTGAATACAGGCTGTGTGTGTGTGTTGAGCAGTAGTTGTATAAATGCCTCATCCATTAGACACAGTCGAACTGCATTATATATGATGGCGAGGATGATGAAGATGATGATGATGATGATGATGGGAGGGTCCCTGCTGCAGTTTCTTTGTCTCTCTTACTTTAATTTGCTGCCACGCCTATATAACATGAACATCATTATGTAGAGATGCTGTTATTTTTAAGGATATAATATTAATTTATTCAACCATAATTACCTCTGAAGTGGTATCTGCAAAATTTCCCCCACTAAATCAATCTTTTCTCTTGTCCTCTGTATCTAAATTAACATATTTTCTATAAACATAGGATTCAATCCTGAATAAATCGAAAATAATCTATATTCAGTTCAGTTCAATAACCATAATATATATGTATTACAATTCTGACAAATAAATAAAAGCTTAATCTTTCAGAATACAATATGTATTGTTATAACCTCATTTTGGCACATTTTGTATTACCGTCTTTCCTCAGCCGAACATAAAATAACATGTTTTGAAGAATGTTAAAAACTAAGGTTTGGAATGACATGAAGATAAATATGTAATGAACATATTTATATACTGAACACTAATATACTGGCCTGTGTCAAACATTTTAAAGGTCAGAAAACGTAAAAAAATAAATAAATAAATAGATAAATAAATAAACAAGCATATAATATCAAAATTAACAATATAATATAAAAATTATTAAAATATTTTCTTAAAGGACTTATTTGTAATTTGTAATCTATCCCGTACAAGCATACACCAGCACGCGCACCTTTGCTTGAGCAGAGCCACATCTTCGGCCAGGTTATCTCTCTCCACCTGCATCTGGTCTCGGTCTTTGCCCATCAGCTCCAGGTGTCTGCGCAGCTCTCTCATCTCCTGCTGGCACAGCTCGTGGATACGGCCTGATGGCCCTTGATGCTGGTCCTTATACTGATCCAGCTCCAGAGTCAGCTTCGAGTTCTGCTGCTCTAAATACCGCACCTTCTCTATGAAGCTGGCAAAGCGGTCATTGAGATGCTGTAGTTCTCTTTTCTCATTGCTGCGTGTGGCAAGGAACTCCTGATTGATGGCCCCTGCCGATGAGAAGTCCAATTTATCATAAGAGAGACGGGGGGCCGGAGCACTGGAGCGGCTCCTGAAGTCCACAGAGCGGGTGGGAATAGAGGAGGAGATGTAGCGGCCCCCTATGTGACTGGACACAGGGCTATAGACAGGCATCCCGAAAGTGCGATGGTGAGAGGTGCGAAATGTCGAGTGACTCATGGTTTTGCCTCTAATCGTTGTTTAAACCTTTTATTTAATGATTTACCTAGTGTTTCTTCCTCTTTGTCTGGTCTTTTTGTCTCTAGCAGTTTTGATCAAAGCTGAGTCACAACAGGATGTGAGACTGCGGCTTTTATGGATGATGCTGGTCAGTTTATCTGAGCTCCACCCAGCCCAGCCCAATCCCAATCCCAATCCCCAAAGCCCCTGATCTCACCATCTTTCACGTATCGATCATTCATCCTCACAGTCACTCCCTCTCAAGCCCACCCTGGGCACTTCTCTGACACTCTCCACTTGATATGTGAATTATTGCTACAAAACACTGATAAATCAACAGCTCTATGTTTAATTTATAATGTTAACGGGACTGAAAGAATTGTCATTTTTAAACTCTGGAAGTTAAATGAAATGCAAAAGAGCAAAAATGAATCTCCTAAATATCTAATGATCCCAGAACTTACCGTAACATCTACATCAAGACTTTCCATTGGGCTAGAAGTATAGGACAGAAAAAAAATAAAGATAGAGAAAGATCTAACTGGTCAAAAATGTCTAAGAAAGAAAGACCTTTCTGGTTGAAATGCTGCTCTGAAATGCTTGCCTTTTTTTTTACTCCCTAATATTGGTATCGGCACTCAAAAAACCCATATCAGTTGGGCTCTACTAATTGTTTACATATTACTATATTTCATGATTTCAAATGCAGTTTAGAGGTTTCATTTTCATTAGCTGGCTAGGTTAATAAAATTGTTTTAAATGAACCCTGTATATCACTTAAGAAACAAAGCCTTTCTACTGTATGCAAACATATCCTAAACAGACATCTTTGACCACTGCACTTGTGTCTCGCATTTTCTGCCATGTCTGGTTAAAAGATATTAACTTTCTTAAAATATGTGCCTCGAGACATGCTCTGTCAGTGGTTTTCAGTCCTGGTTCTGGGTCCATCTCTAGGGTTTACAGAGAATGGTCCAGTGTGCGGCAGCTGTGTGAACAAAAATGCCAAAGGTCAAAGGAGAATGGGCAGACTTGTTAGAGATGATAGAAAGGCAACAGTAACTCAAACAACCACTCGTTACAACCAAGGTATAAGGAATACCTCTGAACACACAATGCATTGAACCCTGAAGCAGATGGCCCGCGGCAGCAGAAGACCACACCAGGTACCGCTCCTGTCATCTAAGAACAGGAAACAGAGGCTACAACTCGCGCAGGTTCACCGAAATTGGGCAATATAAGATTGAGAAAACGTTGCCTGGTCTGATGAGTCTCAATTTCTGCTGCAACATTAAGATGGTAGAGTCAGAATTTGGCATAAATAACATGAAAGCAAGGATCCATCATGCCTCATCTCAACGGTTCAGGCTGGTGGTGGTGATGGTGTAATGTTGTGGGGGTAATTTTCTTGGCACAATTTTGAGCCCTTTAGTACCAAATGAACATTGTTTAAACACCACAAATTACCTGAGTATTGTTGCTGACCATCTCCATCCCTTTATGACTACAGTGTACCCACCTTCTGATGGCTACTTCCAGCAGGATAATGTACCATGTCACAAAGCACAAATAATCTCAGACTTGACAATGAGTTTACTTTACTCAAATGGCCTCCACAGTCACCAGATCTCAATCCAATGGAACAACTTTGGGATCTGCTCCACAGCTTTTCCACAACCTAATTTCTATAAGACGCTGCTGTAATGAACATGACTCCGCAGTCTCCTCCCTGATGGCAGCAGACTGAAGAAGCTGTGTGACAGGTGGGTGGGATCACCTGCGATGCAGAGGGCTTTGCTGGTGAGACGGGTACCATAAATGTCCTGGAGGGAGGGGAGAGAGACACCAATGATCTTCTCAGCCGCTCTCACTATGCGTTGCAGAGCCTTTCGGCAGGACGCGTTGCAGGCCCCATACCACACAGTGATGCAGCTCGTCAGGATGCTCTTGATGGTGCCTCTGTAGAAGGTGTACATGATGGGGGGTGGGGCTCTGGCTCTTCTCAGTTTCTGGAGGAAGTAGGAACGCTGTGACGCTATGATTTCTTGGCCAGTGCTGCTGTGTTGTCGGTCCAGGAGAGGTCCTCTGTGATGTGCACACCCAGGAACTTGGTGCTGCTCACTCTCTCCACAGTCGCACCGTTGATGGTCAGAGGAACGTGCTGAGTGTGTGCTCTCCTGAAGTCAACAACATATCCTACTTCTTCTCCACGTTCAGAATGAGATTGTTGTCAACTCACTCCTATAATGATACCCACCACAGTCGTGTCACCCGCAAACTTAAAGAGGTTGGAGCTGTGTGACGGTGTGCAGTCGTGGGTCAGCAGAGTGAAGAGGAGGGGGTTCAGCACACATCCTTGGGGGGCCCCAGTGTTCAGTGTGATGGATGTGTTGTTGCCGAACCATACTGCCAGAGGTCTTCCGTAGCGCCTTAGTCTCTCTTTTGACCAAATAAAAATAAAAATAAATACTTTTTATATTTGTCATTCAGATGACCAAGAATATCCACATTTTAGAGGGTGACCATGTCAATTAAGAAAAAAATATTTCTATCTATCTATATATATACACACAGAGAGAGGCGCACACACACACAACCAGTTAAAAGTATAGGATCAGTAAGACTTGTAATGTTTTTTAAAGAAGTCTCTTATGCTCATCAAGGCTGCATTTATTTGATCAAAAATACGGAAAAAATAGCAGTTATCTTGCAAAATGTTATTATAGATAAAATTATGTTTTTATTTTATTTTAATATCCTTTAAAATATAATTTATTTCTGTGATGCAAAGCTGAATTTCCATTAGCCACTACTCCAGTAAAGTGTCACATGATCCTCACTAAATCATTCTAATAAGCTGATTTTTTTTATTTGAATGTTGAATGTTGGAACAGTTGGAAACTGCAACCATTTTTTTTTCAGGATTCTCTGGTGAATAAAAAGTTTAAAAGAACAGCATTTATTCAAAATATGAATCTTTTCTAACAATATAAATATTTGTAATCACTTCTTAACAATTTAACAATTTAACACATCCTTGCTGAATAAGTTTTCATTTCTTTAAAAAAAAAAGAGATAATACAAATTTACTGACCCCAATCAAGACATATATTAAAAAAGGGCTTTTTCCAAAATAAAATATATCTAAAGTTACAATGGAAAGGGAGGGATTTATATCAAATATAATTTATTATTTTTTTATGAAATTAATGACAGCAACAGGATTGACATTATAGGCACAGGAGGACTGACCCAAATAACAGCAATGACAGGACACACATTCTTCAGAATACACTGCACATATTTGATTACAATATATTGTACATTTTTACTGCTTTAAATTTTCATTATATTGTTTTGCACTTGGCATAGTTGTATTGTTGAAGCACTTAACGTTTCTAAAAGAGATATAATAATTTAAGTGTAATTACATCATGCATCCATCTGTTTGTCTGTGAGTGTGCCCCCTCACATAACTTAAAATATACTGATCTGGTTCAATTATTAGGCAAGGTCTTCCCGTGATCATATGAAACCAGACCAAGATCTTGATGCTGTAATTTGGTTTGACTTTCATGAACATTGCAAGATTGACGTGAGGACCTGCAGTGAACTTAATGCTCTTGTTTGTAACCACATTTACATGGATGCATAACTGACAATGAGTTAAGGGAGGGAAATAGGTTATACTGAGACTGATCATCTTTTACCGGTCATTATCTGTATCAAGGTCCTCTTTGTATCATAGGAGAAATTTACACATGTATGTATTTATTGCAAAGGCACTCCTTGGTAAATTTCCATCTTACATTACAAACTTTTTAACTTTTTATACTAATGGTTATGGTTCCAGATCGCAGCTGCATCTTTGTTTAAAAGTCCCAAGAGTATTCACTGAATTTGGAAAGCATGCGTTTTTCTTTTTATGCCCGTTTTTATGCCATCTCTTTAACCTGGTTTAAACATAACACACTAACACATTCCTTATGTTAAAATCCGTTAAAGGATTTTTAGGCTGCATTAATTAGGACAACCGGTACCAGGAACACTTCCCGTAACAGCCGATGTACTTTCTACATCATTAGAGGAATGGCATCTACGCTAATATTAGTCTGTTTCTCTCTTGTTCTGAGGTCACCGTAGCCACCAGATCCAGTCTGTGTCCAGATCAGAGGGTCACTGCAGTCGCCCGGATCCAGTACGTATCCAGACCAGATGGTGGATCAGCACCTAGAAAGGACCTCTACATCCCTGAAAGACAGCGGAGACCAGGACAACTAGAGCCCCAGATACAGATCCCCTGTAAAGACCTTGTCTCAGAGGAGCACCAGGACAAGACCACAGGAAACAGATGATTCTTCTGCACAATCTGACTTTGCTGCAGCCTGGAATTGAACGACTGGTTTCGTCTGGTCAGAGGAGAACTGACCCCCAACTGAGCCTGGTTTCTCCCAAGGTTTTTTTCTCCATTCTGTCACCGATGGAGTTTCGGTTCCTTGCCGCTGTCGCCTCTGGCTTGCTTAGTTGGGGTCACTTCGATTACAATTATATCGTTGATTTGATTGCACAGATGCTTTTTAAACTGAACTGAGCTGAATGATGACAGCTGAATTCAATAAGGAACTGCCTTTTTGCATCATTGACACTATTTTCCTATTTAATGCTGTACAGTTGCTTTGACAATCTGTATTGTTAAAAGTGCTATATAAATAAAGGTGATTTGACTTGTCAGTAGGATAAAAAAAATATTCAAATGCCACATACAAAAACAAACTCAACCCAATGAATTTAGATTCTGTACCGCTTACAAAAACAAACACAAACAAACTGCATTGCTTTGAATTCCAAACACTGCCAATTTCCAGACTCTATAAATTGCTAGAAGAGCTGTTATCTTACTGTGACTAAACTGAAGTTATCTGAGAAGTAGAACACACCATGAGCTCCTGGTGTCAATGTACAGCTTCTTTTTGAGCCACTTGGAAACTTTGTGAGTCACACACTGTTACAGCCTGCCACGTCATCACAAGCACCAAAGTTTCAGTGATGTTACACAATCCAAAAACATCAGATTTTCAAATAAATAAAAAATACATTCAGTAACCTTTCTCCCAATATTTGAATCAATCAACTCTTATCAGATTGTTGATGTCGAAGTGGCCAGTAGCTTCAACTGCTGATGTCAGTTCGGTGTCCTTTGTTGGACTGACTTCTGCTTTTGTGAATCATTTGACCTAAAATTAACAAACTAATTTGCAGCAAACATGGCTTTTTTCTGTTTTATTCAGTCTTTATGAATATATTTACACTATTTCTGTCATGGCAGAATATTAGCATACTGACTTTGCTTAGACAATACAAAGTCACTGGGTTTAAAGTATAAACAAACAATAAATGTACAAGTCAACAAAACTAACAGTTTCTCTAATACAAATTAATAATAATAATAAAAAAAAGCAAATCTACACACAGACACAAAGCTCAAAAACACAGTCCGTTCTTTCTGTACAAATGTGAATTAAATAACAGGCACATAAAATGTCCAATTCATTTCCAAATATTTTTCCTTCAGTCTGAGCTCCAGATCCCGGCTCAGCTGATGCTATGAGGGACTCTATCATCTCGTGCTGAAAGGTCTTCTGTGTATGACTCTGCTCAGGGATAAAGACAGGACAGCTGTGACTGGATAGGGTTCGACAGCTCGTGAACAGTGAAGTCTGCATCATGCCTGGTTCATCTTAGCAGCTTCAGCTTTAATGAGAGAAATCAACTCCTGATTGATCAGAAACACGAAGCGAAGGCCTGCAATCTGGACAAAACAAACACAAATGTGCTTTATTAACTAGCTTTCCACTTCTTTAGAGAATTACTCTGTATACAACTGTTGAGCATGTTATATGCAATAACATTATTAAAATAAATGGTAATTTTTATGTAACAGTAAATTTTGTTTATTATAAAAATATTTTTTTAAACTATAAAATGACACATTGGTCCACTAAAACGCTATCTTCAGTATGTTAAGGCTGATTAACACTTCTGTGTCGAAACTACGCCGTAGTTTGTGCGTATGCAAGCTACAGCATAACCTAATGTGCACCTCTCCAAAAATGTCAAAGCTCGTCAAATCTACGTGGACCGCAAGGACTGTGATCGGTCTGCTGGTACCCCTCCCTCCATATGTATTTGAGTTTGGAGTGTGTTTTTTCCCCTTTAACATTTTTTAATGTTAACACCTTATTTAACATAAAACAAAGCAATTAACAAGCGTCTTATTATAAAAGTAGCATTACAACACTTTGTTGTCCACAACAAACAGTTGTTCTTCCATGGTACGTAACAAGTCCTTGTGGAGATTGAAAGAATGCCATCTTCTGTTCCTTTGTTGTTTCTTTATTTGTAGTTTTAAATAAATGATCTGTTCTTTGATATCTATTTTATTTATTTAGCCCCACCCACTAATTCACACACACACAGTGTAAATCATGAGAGAGGCAAATGCAGGACTACACATACACCACACAATTTAAGATCCTGATCAGGTGAATAATAATGTGGTCTTTTGTTCACTTCATTTCACCGCGGATTTATTTACAAACAAGGCACAACTCGATGCAAGATTTTGAGAAAGATTGAAACTAAAAGACGATGCTGTTCTGAATATATTGGATCCGACCGTAATTTCGCAGCACACAGGAGTAACTCTCAAGTGATCACCATTGCTTTGTCTTATTACAGATCGTTTGATATGTACTGCGTGTATGTGTTTTAACCTAAATCACAACCGTGTCCATTGTGAAGGATGTAGGCTGTCAAACACACACAACTATTAGCCAATCAAAGCAGTGGACATTTATTTCCGAGTCAACAATCTGCCACACTATGATGGTTTACTTGATGACATTAAAAGTGGACCTCAGCGGACGGAACAAAATAATAAAAAAGGCAGTTCATGACCCCTTAAATGAAACTAAACTATAGAATTTGAAATAGAAAACAATAAATCAAAACCAAATCAAAAACCCATAACTATAACAACCATTGGTAGCAACTGGATTCGGCACAAAGTCTGACTGACTTGGCAGCTGTCAAATATTTACATGTGCACTATTGAGGGACTGATTAATTTCAAGATAACTCTGTTCTTGTGTTCATTTACCTCTTACAGTGGTGGCTAAAATGATTAAAACACTAGTATTTTCCCAAGCTAAAAAATGGTTTTAAATCATTTATTTCTATCTTTTGCTGTAGTGTGTCAGTAGGAAACATCAGATTCCATTCCAAACATTATATATATTTGGGAGTCTTAGACCTTTCCAACGATATATAGTTTGTCAGGATTAGATTAGATTTAATTGTAATATAGTGAAGTAAATGTAGGCGTCCCACAGAGGGGATGGGTGACAGTTAACAGGTTTAACTTCTAAATTAACTTCTAAACTAAATTGTGTGTGTGCATCCTTTGCGTTTAAACGAGTAGCTTTTGCACTTGTGCATAGTTTCTCAGGTTGCTTTGAGGGAAGGTTTCTTCAAGCATCTTGGAGCATCTTCTTTTTTTTTTGCTAAAGTTAAGCACCACAACAGTTCATGTGCAGGTCGTTGCCTAATTAGGACCCGAAGTAGATAAATATCACGTGTGCTTATTAAAACAGCATCGGGAAACTCTGTATATTCATGCAGTCATGCATGTCAAAAGAGTAAATCCGATCAGAAGCTTGTGACATGTAAACGCACACATCAACCTGATCACTAAATTTACCGTTCATGTAAACACTACGTTCAGATTCGTCAATCAGAATGAAACTGTAATCCTACCCCTTTGACAAAGAAGATTTTCATGCTTTTTCAGTTATATGTTGATAAGGTTTAGACATACAAAGTAATTTATCTATATACCATGTGAAAATATTCAGTCTAAGGTAAATCACTATTTTTGGACGGCTGTCATTTTTCAAAAGTGATTTTGACTCAAATGCAAGCATGTTAATACCTCCATCACAGAATTGTTGTTGAGTTTCCACTTGTTTCCAGATAAAACTGGTCGTCCATCAATGTAAATGGGTCTTCGGCCTTCATTAGCGATGAAGAAATCTCCATTATTTTTCAGTTTAATGATCCCTAGAGTTTAAAAAAAAATGTATATCATTTAAAATCGCATCCTGTTTTACATAATGCTGTTCAAAAGTCCTGGTGATAGTTCAAAGCATCCAAAGTTTATAGTGAAATCTATACAGCTGGGCAGTGTTGCATCGGTTGTGCATCTTACTTGCTAGTGGCTTAGTAACAACTAGTTAGCTTGTACTTGAAGCTAACTGTACCATTTTATTTAGCCAGAAGGTCCATAAACTTTGCATAAATGAATGCTGGGTCACTTAATTCACTGTGTACCCTTTATTGATCCAATTAGCAGACTTCAAAATTACAAACAGGAAGTACTGCTGAAGAGCCATGCTTTATTTCCTATGGACTCTAAACTCATTTAAGAATTTCTGGCTCACATGCTTCAAGGTCTCACCGGTTACAAGACTCAATGCTGCTGCTGCTGCAAAAATAACAAAAACTCATGGTAAATAGAAATCTGTGACACAACCGCAGTAAACCTACATGGGATGCTGTAATCGATAGTCAGTGGAACCTGGACACTTGAAGAGAGTGCACTGTTTAATGGAAGCTAAAGATAAGTAACTACATCCCTCAGTAAATCACATAATGACTTCTCTATGTTGTAATACAATTTAGTTGTGCAAATCATGAGTAATGCTGTTCAACTGCCCAACCTTGCTTTCTGGAGATCTTCCACGCAGGACCCTCCAAAGACAGATCTACATCTATCTGTTTGTCTTTAGTTGCACGTCCCAGTGTGATCTGAAACCGTTCAAAAGATATTGTTATCAGTCAACTGTGGGAGAACTATTGCTTTAGAAACATATGTACCACAAACTGTATTAGATAACTAAATACCAAAGCAAGCAACTTTACTTTCTTTTTTAAATATCACAGACACATTACAAGTGAAGCATTTCACAAACAAGTCTGCTGTTTATTAAAACAACAGATAGATCAGGATTTAGCTCTGAGAAAAGCTTGTACAGCAAAAGCAGAAGATATTTTGGTGGCACTTTATTTAACAGTCCTGATCTGCATGAACAGGCACATTAAATAAGTTAGTATGTTGTGGAAAAGTTCATTTATTTCAGTAATTTAACTCAAATTGTGAAACTCATGGAGGTGATCAGTTTGTGGCACTGCTGAGGTGGTCTGGAAGCACAGGTTTCTTTGACAGTGGTCTTCAGCTCATCTGCATTGTCTGGTCTCTTGTTTCTCATCTTCCTCTTGACAATAGCTCATAGATTCTCTCTGGGGTTCAGATCTGGTGAGTTTGCTGGCCACTCAAGCACACAGGCACCATGGTCATTTAACCAACTTTTGGTGATTTTGGCAGTGTGGGCAGGTGTAGGAAAATGAAATCAGCATCTTCAAAAAGCTGCTCAGCAGAAGGAAGCATGAACTGCTTCAAAAATGTATTGGTAAACGGGTGCAGTGACTTCACAGACTGTGGAAAGTTAACACTGGACTTTAAGTAACCTGGGCTATGAGCTTCTCCACCCTTCCTCCAGACTCTAGGATGCCTTTTACGTCGTTTGGGGTTCAGGAGTGTCATAACAAGAGAAATCTGACAACTGTAGCCAGTTGTGTGGTGGCTTGACCCCAGCCTTAGTCCCTTCCTTGAATTGACTTTGCTTGACAATCCTCACAAGGCTGCGGTTCTCTCGGTTGCTTTCTGTTAACATGCATGGATACAGCACTCTGTGTACAGCCATCTTCTTTGGCAATTAATGTTTGTTTTGTTTGTTTGGTTGAAAGTGAAAGTCATGACATTTGCCAAGTCTGGTAACTAGTGCTGCAACGACGCGTCGACGTCATCGATTACGAAAATACATTGACATGCTTGAAATGCATCGACGCGTCACACTGTTTACATCTTGCGTAATGGCGGCTTCTGCTCCTGGGAATGGAGAAAGTTGCATTCTATCACAAAAACAGAGACCACGGTTATCAAAAGTATGAGAATATTTTAAACATAGGCCCAATAAAATGGTCCTTTGTTCCCTTTGCAAAAACGAATATGGTGTACCATGGCAGCAGAACTGTTATGCACGAGCACCTCCGAGGAAAACAACCTGGCGCTCTCCGGTGTTACGGTTTAACTGGTTACCGTGTTATCTGTGACCAACTTTCTGGTTCAGGTCTCCACTGCAGATGTGATGGAACGACCGCAGCAGATTCGGCGATTCTAAAAGCACAAACTGATGTGATATTATTAAGTGTCTAATAAATGCAGACTTGCTCATTGCATGATTCTGATACTCTTGTAAGGATTACAAGTTATTGATATGATCACCCATAGTGGCTGAAGTAAGTAGGATAAATAAGTCTGTGTTGGCGCAGGTTTCGAACAAGTGTTAAAAGACGGCGCGCCGCAAGACAACGGTCGCGAACCACCGAGGCATCTATCTACACCGAATCAGCTCCAGATCTCTGGATTCAAGACAACTCGTGCCGCCGCTTTATCAAGGAAACGTGATCGTGTTAACTTGTGACCTGTGTTTACCTATTATGAAAATAAACCATAGCAGAACCCTGACTACCATTTTATGGTTTGTGATGCTAAAGAACATTTCATGACATCTCAGACAACTGTACATTTGTGGCTACTGTGGTTTAAACGCTATCGTTAACTCATATTTACCATAGTAAAATCATTTTCTTTGCCTCTATATTTTTGTATACTGTAAAAACTTCAACCACACTGAAGTATTTAAAAAAAAATAATAATAATAATAAAGGTTGAAATATTATATTAGAAGTTGTGCTTATATTTTTTTGTAAAGTTATCCAAAGGATTCATTAGCTAATCAAAAAAAGAACATTAGATTAATAATTTATTTTAATAAAAATAATCATTAGATTAATCGACAGAAACAATAATCGTTAGTTGCAGCTCTAGTCTTGCTCAAGGGCACTTCAGACATAGTTATTGAAGATGGAACAGAGCACTGTTCATTCACTCCCTCCCACCTACAACTCCTGCCAGCACCTAGACTCAAAACTGCAACCATCGGATTACAAGTCCAACTCTCTAACCATTAGGCCACAGCTGTCAATGATTTTCTTCTGGACAACTGTCAGATCAGCAGTCTTCCCCATGATTGTGTAGCCCAGTGAACCAAACTGAGAGACCATTCTGAAGGCTCAGGAATCCTAGGGAGTGTTTTGAGTTGATTAGCTGATTGGCTTGTCTCCATATTCTAATTTGTTGAGAGTGAATTGGTGGGTTTTTGTTAAATGTAAGCCAAAATCATCACAATTAAAAGAACCAAAGACTTAAACTACTTCAGTCAGTGTGCACAGAATTGATTTAATCCACGAGTTTCACAATTGAATAACTGAAATAAATTAACTTTTTTCTACGACATTCTAATTTATTGAAATGCACCTGTACACACTACATACTTCACTAAAGTAATCCCAATACCTGGGTAATAACTATATACTAAACCAGAACCTTAACCCATGCCGAGTCCACACAGTTGCCTTCTACACTCAGTTCACATACTGTAAAATTAAGTGCAACCAATATTTTGTCACTTTCTTGCCAAAATGGCTAAGAGAATTTAATTAATATACACAAAGTTATTCAAACAGCCTTTAAGTACATAATGTGTTTATTTCACATATACCAAAGTGAGCATGCATGACATTAAACAGCCACTGACCTCTCTAGATCTCATCAGATATCTGACCATTCGTCCACGTAAAGCTGCCAGCGTCTGATTATCAAAGTCTGGTGAATTCATGCCTGTAATAATCATATCACACAATCACACTCAATCACACTATTCTGATAACTTTACAGAAAGCCAGTGTAATAAGCCTGACCTGTGATGCTGTCCACTAACACCTGCCAGCGAGGAAGCTCCTGCTCCAGCTGTCTGATCTCACGCTTCTGATGTCTATCTGCAATCATCAGCTCTACACAAAAGACAGAAACGTTTCATACACATAGGAAAGAGTACTGAAATTACTATATCTAAGCACATTAAAAACAACAAGAGGCTGTATGAAATAACTCACCGTGCTCTAAGACTTCATCCCTGCTGTCCCTGATAAAAAAAAAAAAAAACGATAAATGATCAGAACCAGAAAGTAACCAGAGTCATTCATCATATATAATTACCATAAAAGGCTGAGTCAACACATTAAGAACGAGAATAGAGGATCACGGATGGTTTTGTATTATGTAAATCATTTTTATTTAATCTGGTGTTCAGGCAGGAAGGGGGTGAGTGTTATGGTGTGTGTGAGAGAGATATCTTTTGGTTGTTGTTTTAGTGGTTCATTCTGTATGTGAGATTTCAATTTGATCTGCTTGATTTTTTTTTTTTTGCTGTGTATAAAATTGCATAATTTTTTTTAAGTTCTTTAGTCACACTGCAGGACTAAGTGTTATTGTACAATATTATTTGTCAATTTACTCTTAACGTGATGGTGAGTAAGAGTAAGACCGTTTCCTTACTTGAGTTTGGCATCATCAACCACCTGCTCGGCATCAGAGAAGTTCAGCACTTGCTCTCCTTTAGGCAGAGGTTGAACTAGAGACACATCAGAGTTGTGTAAATGAAGGCGATCAACACATGCAGGACTGTAGTGACGTCTGACAGCTTCTCACCGCTCTGGTCCTCCAGCAGATAGTACTGCTTGAGCAGCTGCCAGTGGACCATCAGATTCTTAGCAGTGCGCGACGGGTAAAAGACATTCGGGTGCTTGTTCAGCAAATCTTGAAAAACCTCCAGCTTAGGCTGACTGCTCTACTCACAAACATGAAGCAAGGATCAACTGTACAGCGTTTACATTAAAAAAAACAATCTAGAAAGCATTGATTGTAACATGTCAACAAAATGATCTCATTGAAGCATGGATGTCTCACTGAGGTGATCTTGGCGAGCAGGGCTTCCTCTGCCTGACTGAACAGAGCTTTACTCTGAATAGCAGCGATGGCCTCTGGATGCAGCTGTCTCATGGACTGCCACGCCAACCTGAGGAACAGACAAACCCCTCAGAGACATATACACTCACATCCTATGCTAAAGGAAAAGTAAAAAGGACACTTAAAGGTCACTTAAATATGAATCAATTTAAAAGCAAAAATCTGTAAAAACACACAAACTTATATTTGAGATATCAATTTCTCCTTGGTTCTGTTCTGTAATCGGATTATAATACTTTTTACTTTGTTTTCACAAAACATATGAATAAGAACAAAACTATAGCTAAGAGTTTCATGGAATCAAAATTTGGTTCGATATTCCAAGACAGACTGTTTGAGCATAACTGAAAACGGGAACATGATCAATTATTAAAGTGTTTTTAGAATTCAGCAGAATGGTTAAAGAGAGGTAACGAATTAAGAAGTCTTAAGAGAGGGAATTGGAGATTGAAATGCAGATGTGTCTTGGGACTTCTCAGCACTGTCTCGCTTCTAACACTGACTGACCAAACAAAGACTAAACAAACTCATTGTTAGGTACAATAATAAAAAATAAAAAAAAGCTGAAAAATAGTCCCTGGTGAGTTAAATTACTGAATAAATAAGAGAACTTGGTATGTAGGGCAAGAGGTATAACTTTAATGATACTATCATGCAATGGACATTTTTGAAATGTTGTCCTTCGGTATTCTGTTGAAGCAATTAGTCATGAGGATGATGACAGTTTTTTTTTTGTTTGTTTGTTTGTTTTCACTTCCTAACAGTTTAAATCAGGAACTGTAACTACATCAGAAGGATAATTTGGTCAGAAACTCACTTTGATATGACTGGGTCATACAGTAGAGCGTACCAGCGCTCCTGAATCTCTCGCAGCGTGAAGCGACAGCTGAATTTCACCCCCAGATGAACAGATGAGAGATCTGTGGTCTGAAGAGAAAGTGTATGTACTCCAGGTCAATTCATCTCAGCAGCACTTCCCTAAAGAGTTCAGTTCTGACAGCTGACCTGCAAAACGGCATTGATGAGCAGCAGGTCGTCGGTGGGTTTCCAGCGGCCCAGGTCTTTGGTGATCTGTAACGGCTGCTTGCTCTTCTTCATCCGTTTGGTCATTGATGAAGGAGCGATCACCATGGTAAGGGGATGTGTAAAAGAGCTGGCAGACTTTAAACCCTGTGGCTCAGAGAGTGGCAGATCAACAGATGTTTACTTAAAACACAGATGTTACATCTCAGTAAGCACTATGCATGTTCACTTTAAAACAATAAAACACACATTAAAAAGCTATTTCAATGAAAACGCATGTGTCAGACACTAAGATCCCGTCCTTATATGTAAACATTTAATGACTGCACTGCACATACGTAAAGAAAATAATAAAAAAATACAACACCAAAAAAAATTAATAAAACAATAAGAAATAATTAGGAAATAAAACGAACCTATTAATTAAAAGTGCAAAGTGACAAGACATTGTTTTAGCTATACAGACAATTTGTTGGTTAAAATGTGCTTTTTTCAACGTTTTTGAAATAAGTCTCTAATGCTCATCAAAAATACAGTAGTATTTTGAAATAGTATTTTGAAACTGCTTTCCATTTGAATGTATTTTAAAATGTAGTCTATTCTTGTAATGGCGAAGGTGAATTTTCACCCAATGGTCAGAAGTCATTCTAATATGCTGATTTGAAGCTCATTTTATTATTATTAATATTAATAATGGTTCTTATTATTTTTATATTATAACAATGTGTGAAAAAAATCCAAATAACCTTCATTACCTTCTTTTTATCACTGATGGTGAGGTCACCGCCGGGACATCTGATTGGCTCAATGACAGGCTGACCTTTGACCCGACTGGTAGATTTCGCAAGGCTACTCTCAACCAGTTCATCATCAAACTTCTTTCTTTTTATTGATCTAAAACGTAAAGATTTGACAGCTATAAGACACATTAAAAGTACCACAGTGAACCAGAAGACTGCTGTGGTAACAGAGGACTGCTCTTCACCTGGAGGAGCTTCTGCGTTTGGGGATCATTCCCGGTCC
The DNA here is from genome assembly GCF_023724105.1 of Carassius gibelio. NCBI lineage: Eukaryota > Metazoa > Chordata > Actinopteri > Cypriniformes > Cyprinidae > Carassius > Carassius gibelio. Next base: position 20,961,708 of record NC_068381.1, read on the forward strand.
ACTGAAGGCCTGAGCGGCGGTCCTCTTCACAGCGGTGGACTCCTCGTCCTCTGAGCGGCTCTGTGACACCACAGGTCCGACCGACGCTTCTGCAGCCACGACAGAGGACATACCCGCCTTCACATCTGCAACACATCATCCAGTCCATCACAACACACCTGAACTCTGAACACCTGTCCATTCATCCAGAGCGTGGGTCACAGAAAACACCCCCTTTGTGTGAACGCTGCTACCAAAAATCTTTTAGAAATAAAATCTAATGTTGTTGTGTTAATTCAGCCACCGCTGCTGTTCATGCTGTCTGACCTTTCTCCATGATCTCCAGATCAGCTGCTCAACTTTCAGAAAGCCGATGAATCATGAATACTGGAAGCAGACAGACGAGATATAAGCAATAACAAAGACTGTTAACGCATGTGCAGTTAAAACTAGTGCAATACTACACTCCAATATATCGCGCAATTCTATATTAGATGTATAATATTATAGTTTGATTGGTTTATTTGCTTTAACAGCGACAACTGATGTGTCAACAAACCGTTACACCACCACAGCGTATTTACATTAAAACCGATCATTCACGCTTTTTTTTATATGTTTACCTTAAGTTATCTTTGCGCTCTGACCAGATTCAAATATAACTTGTTATTTTATGCTTTTTCTGATAAAAAATAAAATAAAGTAAATAATGATAAAACGATAAAGCTAACAGGGGTTAGCTAACTGGAGGCTTCTGTGGAGTTTGAAGCGTTTCCGGGACCGGGTTAGACCGGAAATGTCGTCAGAGCACAACGCGTGACAGTTTCGAAGCGCTCAGAACACACCGCCTGCTGCTGGACAAAACTGCGTGAACGCAACGAAAACTCTTTAATGTGATTTCATATAAATAGGGCTTGGTAATCTATGGATATTTTAATTGTGTGTGGGGTTTATGAGGACATACATTTGTATAATGACATGGTTATGACATATGTATTACAATGAGGAGGTGCTTTATGAGGACATTTTCAGTGTTGCTGTAATTCAAAAGGCTTATAAATCATTCAGTTTTTTTGAAAATCCAAACATGCACAAATTTTCCTGTTAGGGGTGGGTTTAGATGTAGGGTTGGGGTAGGGTAAATAGAAAATACATTGTCTCTTTAAATGCCCTACCTTAGTTACTATGGCAAGAAAACATTGGTTTGTTTTTGATGATCATCTCTGACTGTGCAGTTCTTCAGCATCATGAAAAGTTTCTTACATTTACATGTCTAAAAAGCCTTGTGAGTCTAATAATAATAATAATAAACATTTGTATTTTTTCATACATAAAATGCAACTCAAAGTGCTTCACAACCATAAAATCAAATATAATTAAAATCAAACAACTATAAAAGGTTCAAAATGTAAACTAAAGAATATAGTTTGACCTCAATGTCCATATAAAATAATAAAGTAACAATAAAAGAATCAGAAGATAAAATGAAAGTGAAGTGTGGTGACCCAAACTTGGAATTTGTGTTTTGCATTTAACCCATCCAAATGCACACACACACACACACACACACACACACCATGAACACACACCCAGAGCAAAACCACAACCATATGATTACAAGTCTGACTCTCTTAACATTAGGCCATGTTTGCCCCGGACCTCATACATAAAAAGATGTCCCACTTTAAGCTGGTAGCCTCTTTTACTTTCAGTTGTATTGTAGTATGCTTTCTCATTTTTTGTTTTATTAGTACTCTGGCTGCTGCATTTTGTATCAGTTGTAACTTAATTATAGAACCCTTAGGCAAGCCAGAAGACATAACATTAAAATAATCTAGATGAGAGAAGATAAAAGCATGAATTAAAACTTAAAACTAAGTTCACAGTCTAGAATGACGCCTCTTTCTTAGATTGTATAGTGCCAAGGAACCCAACCCAGCTCCTCTCCCACTCATGTTTTGGGCTCATGAGAATTTCAGTTCTATCTTTGTTAAATTAAAAAAATAAAAATTGTGTTCATCCACTTAACAATGCTGGAGAGGCAGTCAGACAACCTCTCTAATACAGCAGTGTCTCTGAACTCAACTGAAATGTATAATTGTATATCATCAGCATAAAAAGTATAATTCATGTCATATTTCTGAATTATGCTGCCCAAAGGGAGCTTGTATAATGAAAATGAAACAGGCCCAAGAACTGATCCTTGTTGAACACCATGTAATATTTCATGTCTTTAAGATACAATCACCTATATTAACTAAAAAAGTTAGTTAATAATTAAAAGTTAAAAAAGAACTTCCTTTCTGTAATATATTTTTGAACCAATTTAAAACATTATCAGAGAGACTTACAAGTTTTTACAGTTTGTTTAACAGAATACAGTGATCAACCGTGTCAAATGCTGCACTTAGATCCAAGAGTTTTAAAATTGATGCATTACCTTTAGATCATTTACTATCTTTAATAGTGCTGTTTCTGTATTATGACCTTCCCTGAAACCAGACTGATTTTGATCTAAAAATGTATCAAGCTGCTGAAATACAACTTTTTCTAAAATTTTTCTCAAAAATGTAATGTTAGAAATTGGTCTATAGTTATTAAGGAGAGAACAATACAGGTTTCTTAAAAAAAGAAGAAGAAAAAAGAAGTGGTTTCACAATAGCACATTTAAAAACATTAGGAAAAAAATGCCTGTCTCCACGAAACAACTAACTAATTCAAAGACATAATCATCTATCAAACTGTGTGAAACTAGATTTAAGATTTAAGATGGTTTAAACTTCTGATATACTTTTTTTTCTGTCAAACACACACAAGGTTACAGTAAAAACATTTAAAGTTCCCATAAACGGTTATGTCTTCAAACGTAAACAGCTGCATGTGTGTATCAGTATATTAGATCTGTGAAACAGTGTCTCTTGGGCATAGCCAGGGATGAAATACAAAATACTGTTTTCTATTTTGTATTTAAATAAGTTTAATTTTTGTAGTTTCAAAATACATAAAATACTTTAGCCAATCAACCTCTTTATTAGACTGCTGATTTCCTATATCAACAAGTATACAAAAATACTAAAAAAAAAAAAATTACTAAGATTAAATGTATTTAAATACAAAATACATTTGACTTTGCCAAAGTTATTTATATACAAAATAGTATTTCAAATACATGTATTTTTAAATACTGCCCATCCCTGCAGGAATTCGGCAGCATAATAAGGAGGTTGATACCTTCTGTATTTAAAAAAATCAAAAACACTCAGATTAAATGTTTAAATGCAAAATACATTTTAAATATCCCCTCCCCCCTTTTTATGTATTGGGTGGGATTTATTTAAATGAGGGATATTGAGATGTGCACATTCCTGGCAGAAAACTCCAACAAAACATTCCAAGGCAACAGTTTTACACACTTTTTGTTCATTGTGAGAATACTCCGGGTTGAATAAACTTATACCCTTGGAGTGGTTTTGAAACCAGCATACACTGAATAAACTGAGGTCAGGGTGTATGTGACAGTAGGTTAACATTGTTTTCTGGAATACACCTCTGATATAGAAAACAAATCAGGTTGTAGTGGACTTTGTGCTTTGAATCTTTGCCATTTTTTCATGCACAGACATTACAAACTAAAGCTGAAAAAAAAGTATAAAAAAAGTATAAAAAAAGCATAATAGGATACCCTAATACATATGCCAAAAGTTAAGACAGACAAAGTGCAATTAAAGGCTGCCAGTAGCACACACCTTTGCTATGTTCCCACAGTCAATTCAAATTGCCTTTATTTGTAAAGCGCTTTGATTGTGTCAAAGCAGCTTTACAGAGCCAAAAAGGTCATTTGTCAATGATGTTATAAGACAATAACAGAGTCATTTTTCAGCTAAAGTCAGTTAATTGATGATTCAGTGATATCATCATCCAGTTCGGCTCTCTACCAATAGCATCTGTGCAATCAGTCAAGCGTCCCCCTCTAAGCAAGCCAAAGGCGACAGTGGCAATTAACCAAAACTCCAGACAGAAATGGAGAAAAAAACTTTGGGAGACACTATGCTCAGTCAGGGGTCCAGTTCTCCTCAGGTCAGACGAAACCAGTATGGTGTGGTATAATTCCAGGCTGCAGCACAGATGCAGAGGACTCATCTGGTGCCGATGGTCTCGTGCCGATGGTCATGGAGGTGATGAGGTCTTTGCAGGGGATTTGTCTCTGGGACTCATCTAGTTGACTTGGTCTTCACTGACATTCAGGGATGTAGAGGTTGTCTCTAGGTGCTGATCCACCTTCTGGCCTGGATATGGACTGGATCTGGTGGCTACAGTAACCTCTCAAGCCATTCTTCTTACAATGTAACGAGTACATAGGAGTACATAGGATGTTATGGGAAGTGTTCCCGGTTCCATTTGATCTAATAAATGCAGCCTAACAATCATTTAATGTATTTGAATTATAGAAATATGATTGTGTGTTATGTGTAAACTAGGTTAAAGAGATCTTTAATCTTTAATCTAGATTTAAATTGACGGGGTGTGTCTGCCTTCCGAACAACAGGGATTGGGTGTAAATAGGAAAAGGATCTGCCACCCGCAGTTGATTTTGATATCCTAGATATTATCAATTGGCCAGAGTTTTGAGATTGCAGTAGTAGTAAAGCACTATAATGCAATATGAACTCGGTCAAGTATTGAGGAGCTAAACTTATAAGTATAGCAAAATTGTAAAATGTATTCGTTGTTCAATAGGGAGACAGTGACAGAACCTAATACGGTCATACTTCCTGGTTCTAGTAAGAACTCTTGCTGCTGCATGTGGACTAGCTGGAGTTTGTTTATTAAGTGTGCAGAACAACCACCCAATAGATCATTACAATAATCTAACCTTGAGGTCATGAACACATGTATTAATGTTTCTGCATTTGACATTGAGAGCACAGGTCGTAAGTTAAATATATTTCGATGGAAAAATTTTGTTTTACAAATGCCAGGAACAAGGTTTTCAAAGTAAAGATTGCGATCAAATATTACATGCAGATGTTTTTGGTCCAATAATAAAAACCTTTTTAGAATTCAGATTTAGCAGTAGGAAATTACAAGTCATACAGTTTTTTTATATTAACTATGAATTCCGTTAGTTTTGCAAATTTTTATGTTTCATGGGGCCATGGACAAATCATCAGCATAACAATGAAAGCTAACATCATGTTTCTTGATGATATCTCCCAAGGGTAACATGTAAAGCGGGAAAAGCAATGGTCCTAGTACTGAGCCTTGTGGCACTGCATACTGTACTTGTGATCGATATAATATCTCATCATTAACTGCTATGAATTTATGATGGTCAGATAAGTAAGATTTGAACCATGACAATGCAATTCCACTAATGCCAACATAATTCTGTAGTCTGTCTACTTAAAAGGATGTTGTGGTCGATAGTGTCAAGTGCCGTCCTAAGATCCAGTAGCAATAATAGTGAAATACAACCCTACAGATGATAAGAGCAGGTCATTTGTAACTCTGATGAGAGCAGTTTCAGTACTATGATACGGTCTAAATCCTGACTGGAAATCCTCAGAGATACTATTTCTTTTCAAGAAGTAACAAAGACCACCAGACACACTGAATGAGACAAAACTAAACTGTTACAATTTCTAGGGCTAGTCGTGAGAGGATGAAATGAGTCTTCACAGCAGAGAGATAGGGTAGCAACTTCAGCGGACACAGCCAAAATAACAAACAAAAACAATCTTCTTGAGTCATTATAGCCCATATGTAGTGTAGTTGTGTGTGTGTGTGTGTGTGTGTGTGTGTGTGGCCTGAGCCTCTACATTAACTGAAAAGAAAGGGAAATAAAAGGGAATAGAAGAAAAAACAGTGACAAAGATATATTCACAAAATAACCTGCATCACACCCACTACTTTACTAATTTGAAAAATATTTACAAGTTGATGGCAAACATAATCTCAAGTCATAAATGAGATTAAAAAAAAAAGTCATAATCCAAAAATCATAAAAAAGACACAAGACACATGGACACAAAACTATAACAAATCACAAAATGCAAATCACTCTGGTGAGTGGCATGAAAAGGTGAGGCAGAGTGTTTGAAGTGGTCCTTATGACAAGGCAGGAAATCAGGGAAAACCAATCATAGCTTCTGTTGAAAATTTAGAAGCAAGACCATGAGACTCTTGAGTATCTCTTCAGCGGGACTCTTTATTGAGAACTTGCTGCATGGTGCTGCAGTCATCAACATTGCAGTTTAAATACATTTAGGGGCAGTGCTTAGAAATGGAGACAATGCACCTGAGAGTCAACCTTAAGTAAAGCATGCAAATTAAGTATTTAGATATAGTAGCCTGCCCCATTCCACCAATCCTAATTCAATCAACATGTATATTCAAAGACTCGGGCAGAGGCACCAACAGCCATTACTGACAAAAGATAAAGTCTCAGTAATCTGGCTCACTTGATTTATAATACAGAGAACTGGAACTGGCAGCAACCTTTTGCTCAAAACATTTTCAGGTGATTGTATGCCTGGACGTAGGATCAGCAGATCTAAGACAGATTCTTAAATTTGCAATCACACAACTTCAGTGCATATTCTTGGTAAATGCCCACCTCGAACACACACACACACACACACACACACGCACACACACACACACACACACACACACACACACACACACACACAACTACACTACATATGGGCTATAATGACTCAAAATCATGACACAACATTGATATTGTAATTTCAGTAAGGATATGGCAGTGTTCAAAGCATTAGTGGCAGTTGACGCTCCAGTCTAGTAGGGGGCCTGGTGTTAAGACCAGGATGGGTCCCAAGCATAGACTGTATAAAAACATGGACGTAGTGTCTGTGACGTCACCAGGGGGGCAGGGATCATATTTTATTGAAGCTTCCCTGAGCGCCTCCATTGATAAGAGGACCACCACCTGCTGTTAGCATTCCATTGACTCCCATTCATTTTGGCGTCACTTTGACAGCTAATAACTTTACATCTGAGGCGTTTAAAGACTCCATTTGTCCATTAATTATTTCTAAAGAAACACAAAAATGTATAAAGGCCCCATTACCTTGTATCTTACATTGTGGCCCCGTAGAAGCAGTTTTTGTAAAAAAATCACCGTATAGACAGGAGAAGAAGCTCGCAGGCAATCTTTCACTGTCTATGAGGCTATCGGGGGGATGTGGAGGCATAAAGTCAAGGCAGAAGCCCATAGAGAGTCCATAAAAGCAACGGGACAAAATTATTCAACAATGTCTGTAAGATTCGGTGGTTGATTCAGATTTATCTTGGCACAGCGATTAGAAGACTTACAGGTTGCTCACGTGACATCTATGTCCTCAAGCTCAGTTTGAGTCTGCAGTACGCTCGACCCCCAGGAAGTGCGTGTTTCTAATTGACTTCACTTGTCTCCGTTGAATCCAATGGGGTCACTGTTTCCATTTCTTTTACTGTCTATGGACGTCACCCATAGGTTTCTGAAGAGAGTTTTTGAAACCAAAAGTGGGCGCAGCGGGCCGTCACCATCTTGGCAGCGTGTCACTGCATGACTCTCCCGGACAAATGAAAATGAAACCACGCCCACCTAGCACGATGGTGGTGTCAGCAGCGGCAATCCACCTGTCACTCAAGTTGCCAGAACTTTAAGGCTTAATAAAAAAAAACATTTAAAAAATATTAAAAGACATGCAGAGCCAAGAACATCATGTAAATGAGAATGAAAACATCTCGGTTACATATGTAACCATGGTTCCCTGAATAGGGAACGAGATGCTGCGGTGACGTCACCAGGTATGGGAATACCTTCGGTGTGACGAATGTCTGAAGCCCTAAACCATCCCGCCAAACCTATTGGCCAAATAGCGCTTGGCACCGCCCCACGCATGCGTACGCATATATACCTGGTGCCGCGCGCCATTTCACTCAGATTTCATGACTGAAGAAGAATAATGCTATCAAGGTATGGCACGGCCAGGACCGCAGCATCTCGTGACCTATTCAGGGAACCATGGTTACATACGTAACCGAGATGTTCCCTTTCATAGGTCACTTCGATGCTGCGGTGACGTCACCACGTATGGGAACGCTATACCATAACGCCTGACGTACATGATAGCTGGGATCCAAGGAAGCATCTGCTGAAGCGGAGAGAACCTGGGAGCCAGGAGCCATCCTCACGTCCAGACTGTAAGACTTGATAAAAGTGCTCGGTGAGGACCAACCTGCTGCAGCACAGATATCATCCATAGAAGATCCACTGAGAAAAGCTTGAGAAGAAGCCACCGTTCTTGTGGAATGAGCTTTAACTTCTAAGGGCGAAGCGAGCCCGCATGCCGCATAGGCTAAAGATATTGCCTCTACCAGCCAATAGGATATGCGCTATTTTGTAACCGCATGGCCTTTATTCTTGTGTCCGAAACAGACAAACAGCTGGTCAGACTCACGCCATGGGGCAGTACGATCCACATAAGTCTTTAAAGCTCTCACAGGGCAAAGACTTAGATTTCCAGACTCCGCCACAGCAGGGGATAAAGCCTCAAGAACCACCTGCTGAAAGCGAAAGGGATTAGATGCGACTTTAGGGACATAATTAGGCCTTGGTCACAACAACACTTTCACAGAGCCCGGTGCAAACTCAGTGCACGAGGGTGAGACAGAGAGAGCCTGTAAATCCCCAACTCTCTTGAGGGAGGATAAAGCCATAAGAAGAAGTGTCTTCAAAGTCAGGATTTTATCCGGTACAGTTTCCAGGGGCTCAAACAGGTGCCCCGATAAACCATGCAACACAAAATGATAAATCCCATGAAGGAACTCACACGGGGCGGAAAGGCCTCAGCCGTCGCGCACCCTGTATGAAATGAGAAACCAGTAGATGACGGCCCACTGAGGCACCATCTATATATTCGTTGTAAGCTGAAATGGCTGCCACATAAACCTTTAAGGTGGCTGGTGTCACTCCATCCGAAAAACGGTCCTGAAGGAACTCCAGTACTGAAGCCAATGGGCAGTAAACTGGATCCACATTACGATTTTCACACCAGGCTGTAAACAGTCTTCACTTGAAAGCATATAAGCGTCTCGTAGAAGCTGCTCTAGAATTCAGTATAGTCTCTGTAGTTTCATCAGAAAGACCGGGACATATTAACTCACTCCGCTCAGAGGCCACACCCACAGATTCCATAGATCTGGCCTGGGATGCCAAATCAGTCCCAGTGCTTTCGATAATAAATCATGTCTGACGGGAATCTCCCATGGAAAGCCCGCTAATAGATTGATCAGATCCGCAAACCACTGCTGTGTGTGATACCGCGGAGCCACCAGCAGCAGCTGTTCCACTCTGTCCAGCCGTATTCTGCATAAAACCGCTGGGATCAGATTAATTGGGGGAAATGCATACAAACTGGTCCTGGGCCAGTTGTGAGCTAACGCATCCAAGCCCAGGGGTGATGGAGGGCATAGGGAGAACCATAGCAGGCAATGCGTAGTCGTGTTCGATGTGAATAAATCCACTTTTGCTTCTCCGAAAATCTGCCATAGGAGATTCACCGTTTGTGGGTGCAATCTCCATTCCCCTTGCTCCAGAGTCTGTCTGGATAGCAAATCCACTCCAAAGTTCAATCGTCCGGGGATATGAACAGCCCGGATCGACAGAAATTTGTTGTGAGATCAAAGAATATGTCTCGCCAGCCTGCACAGGGAGCGAGAGCCTAATCCTCCCTGATGATTCAGGTATGACACAACCGCTGTGTTGTCCGATCTGATCAGTACATGACGGCCGATCAGCAGACTTGCGAAATACTGGAGAGCCAGAAAAACCATCAGTAATTCAAATCTGTTTATGTGCCAACTGCGTTGTGCCGCTGTCCACACTCCGTGGGCTGGGCGCCCCTGACAAACAGCTCCCCAGCCGGTCAAAGATGCATCCTTCGTGACAGTCTCTTGAGGTGAACCCCGGTTAGGAGAAATTCGGTTGACATCCATGGCTTTAACGACATCACACACCTCCGTGTCACCGAAATCGTTCAATGCGGAAGACAACGGGGTGAAATATTTTGTCTTTTCGTCCACCACAGAAAAGAGCGCATGTGAAGTAATCCCAGACGAATTACGGGAAGAGCCGCTGCCATTAGACCTAAAAGTCTGAGGCACAATCTCACTGTCACTGCGCGACCCGCTTTGAAACTCGCACGCATGACGTAATCGACTGAGAGCGCAGGAGAGAAAGCCTTGCTGTCATCGCGCGAGAGTCCAAGTCTATTCGCAGAAAGGTTATCCATTGAGAGGGGATTAAAACACTTTTCTGGAAATTCGTGCGTAAGCCCAGGCTGTTTAAATGACTTAGCACCAGATCCCGATGAGAGTGTGCTTGGGTCTGCGATTGCACTAACACCAGCCAATCGTACAAATAGTTCAAAACACGGATGCCCTGGAGCCGCAACGGGGCCAGAGCTGCGTCCATGCATTTTGAGAAAGTACGGGGAGCTAGAGCTAAGCCAACGGGAAGAACACGGTACTGATACGCTTTGCCCTCTAAAGCGAATCTGAGGAACTTCCTGTGTCTCTTTATGATCTGAATATGAAAGTATGCATCCTTCAGATCGATCGTGACAAACCAGTCGTTTGGTTGAATCTGAGACAAAATAGATTTTATCATCAACATCTTGAATTTGCTCGGCCTGAGTGAAAGATTCAGATGGCGTAAATCCAGAATGGGTCGTATTTTTTGGTACCAAAAAATAACTGCTGTAAAATCCTGACTCCATCAGAGAGGGGTGTACTTCTTCTATAGCCCCTTTGTTCAGCAGAGCCGACATCTCCTGTCGCAGCACCGCTATGTCCATCGGTTTCACCACCGTGGAAAGAATTCCGCGGAAAGGGGGCGGGCCCTTCCGAAACTGAATGGTGTTTCCCTGACAAATTGTGCGTAACACCCATCGAGAAATGCCGGGTAAGCGTCCCCACACGGCCCAAAACAATATTAGCGGCCTCAAAATGTCCGTTTCCCGCAACGCAGTCACACATGTTAAAACGTCCGGGCACGAAAAGCTTGTGGCGTCCGTGCACAGATGAAGCATCGCCCCTCGAATTCTGAAGGCTGGATTGCGCAGAATGTCTGAGGGAGCGTTTGGCGTTACAGCTCGATCCAATGCTGTTCGAGGCGCTGTTTGCGGCTAGACAGTCAGAGTTTGAGCATGGGGACTGCAGTGAGAGTGTTGGATGCGCGAAAGCGGTCCAACAGCGCTCTCTAGTGGAAGGCACAGTCCCTGGCAAGCAGCGAAAAGATCAGGAGCTGCTATTCGGTGCCCGAGAACGAGAGAAATTAGCCGTCAAACTCAGGTTCAACCTCTTACGCTGATGTTGTTGAGCCGGTGGAAAAACCTTAGGGCCCCAGTCTTTGCGAGGGGGCGCCATAGGTGAAGGCTCCTCCCGAGAGGCTGCTCGCTGGCGGTGAGAGGAGGTTGAGTGAGAATGCGCGGGTGCTTGCCGGCAGTCAACCTCCCTGGGTCTCAGAATCTGAGTGAAATGGCGCGCGGCACCAGGTATATATGCGTACGCATGCGTGGGGCGGTGCCAAGCGCTATTTGGCCAATAGGATTGGCGGGATGGTATAGGGCTTCAGACATTCTTCACACCGAAGGTGTTCCCATAGGTGGTGACGTCACCGCAGCATCTAAGTGACCTATGAAAGGGAAATATAGATATTTGTGGCAGTCTCCCATTCACCCAAGTATGACGACTTCCGCTGCTGAGAAACCCGGAAATGTGAAAAAAAGGTAAATTTAAATTTTATTTATCTGAAATGTATGTTTGACTCCACAAGAGGGCGGTATTTATGAACAAACTCCTCCTCCTACTTTGACGCAATGAAATGCTCTCATTTCCGAGGCGTTTCCATTACTTAAATAATCTGCGTTAAAATCTACATTTTGATTAAAATACGCTGTCGTCACGCAGCAGAGATGAAGTGTGCGCGCGCTTTCAGACGGAGGATCAGTACTGCACTGTGAGTGTGACATACAGGAAGCGCTCCACTTCAGCTCAAGGACACCTACCACTGCTGCACTGCAGATTCATTGCAATGGTATGAGCTGTGATTATCATGTCTTCACTTTGCTTGCTAGGTTTATCTTCTTATAAAGAGCATTGGATTCTGTGCAGAGATGTGGGCAATGTGTGTGTTTCTGTCTGTCACTGCGCTTCTTCAAGTACACAGGTTTATGTGTTCTGTCTCTGTGTTTTGTTTCTTTGTGTGTGTATGTGGTGTCAGGACATAACCACAGAGATAATGTGAACTCTGATAATTGGGTCAACTGAATCTGCAAGAGAAATGTATATACGAGTTCATCAAATCTGTATAATACCAATAAATCATCAACATCATTTTGCATTGATAAGAATATAATATAATATATATAATATATAAATGTTCAAATTCACATAACATTTGTCTTCAGGGTTATGACTTATCAAAGCTCTGCAAATATCACCATAATACTCAGGACTATATATGTATGTTTACGTGTGTGTGTGTGTGTGTGTGTGTGTGTTTGTGTGTGTGTTTGTGTGTGTGTTTGTGTGTGTGTTTGTGTGTGTATATGTGTGTGTATATGTATGTTATATAGACCTGAGTCAAGCTTTGGTTTGCAGAAAGACTTTTTTTCTTCTGGTGTTCATCATGGTGCTTCACCCTTTTGTCCCACTTAGTTAATGACTGTCTTTTTTTAGTTTGCTAATATTTTTGAAACTTGACCTGATTTTGACTTCACTTGTTTAGTTTGTTGCAACATTCCTGACATACTTGTAAGACTGTGACGCTGACTATATAGAGCTGAATGTGTTTGTGTGTGATTCACAGGTCTCAGGTATGGCGGAGTTGCTGCGGTTGCTCCTGAGCGTGGCAGAAAAAGCTGCCAATGTGGCACGGGTCTGTCGACAGGAAGAAGCACTTTTTGAACTTTTGGTACAGGAAAAGACAGGAGTTGACAAAAACAAGAAATTTGTCCAAGACTTTAAGACGCTTGCTGATGTGTTGATACAGGAAATGATTCGCCATGATGTTTGTGCCCAGGTTTCTTAAATTTTAAAGCTTTCACTGAAATCAAAATTAATCTTAGTCAAGTTTATCATCTTGATGGTTAAACATTCTCTATTTTTTCTTCATAGTTTCCAGAGCTGACTGGCTTTATTCAAGGAGAGGAGTCAAACAAGTTTGAGAATGGACTTGGTATGTTTGATTCTGTGCTGCTTTTGAAAGGATTTCAGTTTGCCATTTGAATTTACATTTTCACGACTCTTGTGGCAGTTGTTATTTGACTTTTAACTCCACTGAAATATGTAAAGCTGTAGATCATGTGACACCATAAATACCTGTTTCTTTGCATGGCAAGTGTTGTTTCTGATGACTACATGGAAAAGTAAAATCAGATAAAATTATGCAAATGTTAAAACAGTTTAAAGTTTAAAGCATATTCAGATGATTTTATCATAGTTGAAGTACTTTATGTTGAGCTGTGCTGTATTTAAACAGAGGTGTAAGAGACTTTGATTTCTTAAAGGAGCCAAGCATTCTATGTTAGAAAATATAGGATGGGCCAAGTACAGAGCCCTGTGGGACTCCCTGTTAGGATACAAGATGCAGAAAATAAATCCTTTGCAACTGCAGTGACAGACCCTGTTTACATTAAACTCAAATTAATGCCTTTCTGATGACAACTGCACTTGATAGGTCCAATTATCAAATAGGATAGGCATTTTAAAAGCATTGATTAGAGATGCGCTTCTCAGTTAATAGCAGAAGTGGGTGTTATTGTGAAATGAAGCAGACCGATCCAGACGAATGACAGTGAGGACAGTGAAGATGGCTTTAAGCCTGGGTCGAGGCAGTGAGTACATCAGCATTTGAATTGTGGCTATGCAAACCATTTTAAAATCAGATGGGATAAAGCCAGTGGTTAGGTTGTTGCCGTGGTACCTGGTAGGCAAATATTTGCATTATTATAATAAATTCATAGCTATCATTATGGAGTTTTCATGAGTATATTGGAAGAGCTGAGGAATACTTAGCATGAGATTGAGATGCTTGTTTGTTTTTGGGTGTTCAGGAGATGCCTTTTCTTCCACCGTTTTTCCTACCTGCAAACTTCTCCTACATTGAAATAGGCCATTCATATGATTTGTGTAACTGTGAGGAGTTTTTATTTCGGAGGTGGTTATATTATTGTATATCTGAAGGGAACTGACTGTATTCAGAAAAGTTGGCAATGGTAAATGGCCATGATGCCTAATAAAGTAGTGTTCATAAGTGCTTTGTGTACAGTGACGTGACATTCAGCCAAGTATGGTGACCCATACTCAGAATTCGTGCTCTGCATTTAACCCATCCGAAGTGCACACACACAGAGCAGTGAACACACACACACTGTGAACACACACCCAGAGCAGTGGGCAGCCATTTATGCTGCGGCGCCCGTGGAGCAGTTGGGGGTTCGATGCCTTGCTCTAGGGCACCTAAGTCGTGGTATTGAAGGTGGAGAGAGAACTGTACATGCACTCCCCCCACCTACAAATCACAACCCTTCGATTGGGAGTCTGACTCTCTAACCATTTGGCCACAACTTCCCCGTAACTGTGGTGTAACTGTGGTAAATCATTTAATAGGCTGGAATGTTTGATTTATCATTATAGTAATTTTCTGAAATAGTTTCCCTTATGAAACAAAAATATATTGCAGTATATTGGAAAATATAATGTAATATATTAGGCATATATTCATATATATATTTATTTTTTGCAATAGATTGAAAGCGGCAATCATTTGTATATTTTGCAATATATTATATAACATATGTATCATCAATATATTATTAAATGTATTGAAATATATAAAATATTAGAAAATAAAAAGGGAAAATAATATATTACAATATATTTTAAGAAATATATTGGGAAATATATTTTCCTTTCGTAAGGGTTAAACTTCTGATTCTACAAAATCTTTCGATTTTTTTTTTTTTTTTTTTTCAAGTCTGGAATTTGCAGGTATGCAAACTCCGAGCTGTAGTCAGTGTATTAATAAAATAATTAGCACCATTTGACTGGAATTGATGTGAAGTGTATTTCTTTCAGGGGAGAGCGTAACTGTGACTGTGTGTGCTCAAGAAGAGGACACGACTGCTCTGTTGGCTAAAGTTCTGGATGGTGATCAACACGCTGCGTCCCTCCTGACCACGGTGATCCACCAGGACCTTCAGATTAGAGACGAGACGGCTGAATCTCTGCAGCTGTCCATCAGCCCAGCCGATGTGGGCATCTGGATCGATCCCATCGGTAATTCACTTTTTTTTTTTTCATCACACATTTTATCTATTGTTTACATTCAGCACTAAGATCAAACCAAACAATTATTTTTAATGGCCATGCCAATTGCTGTGACATATATCGTGACTCTGCTAAAAGGCTCGTCTTTCAAGTCCTACACATCATTATCAAATATTTTGGCTAATTTGACTGTTCTTGGCACCATTTAAATCAGCACAGATAATGTAAAGTGTGCGGTGTCATTGTGGACAGACTCCTTAAACACACATTAAGCTTTACAGCTTATAACTAACAACATTCAGTTTCATATGAATCCCACACTCAGTAATGAACTACATATTCATTCATCATCAACACATGTATTTGGTTATTTTCTCTTGACAGATGGTACAAGTCAGTACATTGAAGGGAAGGAGGAAGAGGAGCCAGATGAAGGCTTTTGTCAGTCTGGACTCCCATGTGCTCTGGTTCTGATTGGGGTTTACTTACGATCCACTGGTCAACCGGTCATGGGTGTCATAAACCAGCCGTTCAACCACAAAGACTCCACGGGTGAAGGGTAAGTGCTGCTTTAGCAGTGTTAAAACGTGTGCTGAGAATGTTGTGTTAATATAATAAAAAACAATAATTGAACATGAAAACCACAAAAAGACTTCAGATGCAATTCATTGGAATTTAACAAATATGATCGGGTTTTTTTGCTGTAAAAGTCCATGAACAAAACAAAAAAGTCAACCTCTTTGGACAAGACATAGTTAAACGGTTGCAAAATCACTACATTAATTAATATTTTAATTGTATTTTTTGGTTGACTTATCCCTTTAATTTATTTGATTAAAATGGAAATATGAAATTTATGAAGTAAATGATACTATAAATTGGAAACAAAAACTGCCAGTAGATGGCTGTGAGTGTATTAAGTCATTCATTCATATTTTGTCTAAAATATAACACCAAAATAATTTTTTATTTATTGAGCAGGATCACATTTGGGACAGAAACCGCACTCTTTTTGTGATATCTCATTTATACCATTTACACAAGAGATGGGGCATTTTTGCACCAATCTCCTGAATTTTAGGGCTATATAACTATATTGACCCTCACATTTCTGTCCAAGTAAAATTATAAAAGTATGTCATTTAAAAAATATACAGAGATTAATCCATGAAATTTTGGATACTGCAAGAAACAAGGCCTTTTTAAATCAACCATAAACCAGATCTGCACCCAGATCTCCCGTTATCTGTCATCAGCATCATAAATGAAGTGGTTATAGATTACATTTATCAAAACAATTGCTTCAGCTGAAAGACTGTATGTAGTGGTAACCAATAAAACCTCTCATCTCAAGGACCCATTCCTCTAAAATGGAGTAATGACAGAATTGTTTTGGGGTGAACTAATGTCTTCATGTTGTGGTGATTGTAGATGGAAAGGCAGGCATGTCTGGGGTGTTTCGTACGGAGATGTGAACGTTTGCTCTGTCACCCAGCGCAGGCCGCTCTGTCCTCAAACCAAAGATCATTTGTCGGTGCTGCTGAGCTCCAGCGAGAGGCCGGCTGTGAGGGACGCTCTAGCATCTGTCTCCAGCGGCTCGCTGATGTACGCGTCCGGTGCGGGATACAAGATCCTGTGTGTGGTGCAAGGTCTGGTGGATGTGTATGTGCTCTCCGAGGCCAGCACGTTCAAGTGGGACTCGTGCGCTCCTCATGCACTTCTGCGGGCGCTGGGCGGGGGCGTCTCAGACCTGAGCGAGTGCCTGCGTGCCCACCTCGACGGAAACCAGGGACACGCAGCTGAGCTGACCTACCATCAACCTCACACCGAGAGTCAGGGTGTGGACAGATGGGCCAACCGAGGAGGAATAATCGCATATTTGGACTCCAGCGTCATTCATAAAGTCGTGGCAGCACTTGCTGGAAAGATATGATACAAGTATTATGATACTGAAAGGCAAGAGCTTAGTGTACTGTATGTTTGTATTGTTATGCTTAATCTCTTGTTCTTAATGATGCTATTTTATGGTAAGATTTCATGGCGTATTCAAGTATTAATTTAAGGCTATAGCTTTTCTGGAGAAAATATATATGATAGTACTTATCTACAATGTATGTATCAGTAAGTTTTATTTTTTGGAATAAGTTGATTCTATTTTCAAGACAAAAAGGAAACGGTTTTGTCTTATTCTCATGGTAATGGTGTGTAAATGTTTCCGATCATGTCATGTTTTGAAGTTTACACATTCAGGCCCTTTTGTGGTGTATTTTCTTTTACTTTTATCTGTCCCCTTATATTTGGGGGAAATTAGTTTCGTAACAGTCTCTGCTTTTAGACACCACCAGTCAAAAGGTTTTTAGTTTTTTTTTTTTTCAAAAACATAAAAAAAAAGGCCACAATTATTCTTAAATATTAACTGTGAACCGTGTATGGCACAAAGAAAAGCAGATGTGCAGCTTTGATGTCTTTACATACAGCAACCCTTGTTCATTTTATGGCTCATCATATCCTCATTTACCGAAATATTAAATAATGAAGACTTTCTATTTGAAGAAACACAAATCATTGTTTTGTTGTTGCAACGGAAAAACTTTGAGAATTAAGAGAATTATTGGGAAAGTGTGTTAAAGAGCACAGAGAGGACCATGGATGCCCTCTTATGTGCAGAAGAGTGAATTTATTGCAAATACTGGATAAGTTTACCATCAATAAAACCTCTTTGGAAAAGGGGCATAGTTCTGTAATGCTTGAAAAATATCCACTATAATGTTCTCACGAAAGGTGACGGAAATCAAAATGTGAAAAGAGGTTGCAGAAGTTATATAAATGTTAATTTGACAGCTATTTACGGTCCTAAATGTTAATGGTACAATAGCAAAAATCTTTTTTTTTTTTTAACATGTTGGTGTTTTATCTTTCACTTGCATTGAGTAAATAAAGCTAGATAAAGCAAAAACTGTGTCTTCATTTCAGGATTCAAAGCAACTAAATGTGATTATTTTAAAGGGGGTGATTATTTTCTATACCCACTGTATATAACAACTGGATAAAAGAAACTCTTCTTTTTAAGCCCACAGTCCATTTAAAGTGGTCCATTGGTTAGATCAAATGGTCAGTAATGCCTTAACATCAGGGAGTTTAGTGCAATAATAAACTGTCCATTTTATTTCTATTATACCACTTCAATTAACAGCTGTGAATAGAAATTAAATAACATTTGCCCATGTCAACAGAACAATGAAAAGAAAACAGAACATTAGAATAGTTTGAAAATCTGACTGAAGATTTACAAAACTCAGGGTTACCCGAAAGATTCAGTAACAATTCAGAAATCAAACCATTGAGTTTGACTCAACTGTAGTTAAGAGTGTGGTCAGTCATTCTAGTCTTTACGAACATTTCAGAAGTGAATGTGCTGCTGTTAATCATGCACAGCTTCTAAATGACCGAGTAACCACATTAAACCATTATACCCATCTTACGCTTTTTCCATCTGAAATCTCTTAAGCTGAAAGATGACTGACAAAGAGGGCAGTCTCTTTAATATTCTGGGTCATTAAACGAGAGCCTTCATCAGGGCTTTTAAATTAAACTGAACACAAACATCCTGAAAGGATTTTCTGAAGACTTGAGAACACTTGAAACTGAACAGTATTAGTACGCTTCTATGTTCAGCTGTACAGAGGGAAAGCAGTCTTGTGTTGTAGTATTTTGGGTCTTCTGTAAATACAGAGAAGACTGGCCACGATGTCATGAGCCAAAGACGTCAGGTTTGGGCCTGGATTAATGGCTCCAGTGGAGGAAGGAAGCAACTGTCTTTTAAAATGATTCCTGAGTGATAAGAAAGTGGACTTCCTCTTAAAGGGAGGCTCTGGGGTTTTCACATCAAAACCCTTTTAGACTTCAAGATCTACATTTAAGATTCACTCACCATTACTTTAACTTATTCAATTTGGATTGGTATCCTTTTTTCCCCTTATTCTAAATACAATGCACACTGGAAGCTATTCCAGCTCCAGAGATCCACTGCATAAACAAACACAAACCAAATCAGTCAAGAGCTCCAGTTACAGGACGAGCATTTGATGTGAAAATCCTCTCGATTCTTTCATCTTCTGATTCAAAGCTTCATTCAGTTGAGTGAGTATATTATTCTGGAATATTAACCCATGTTGAGTATTTTTTTTGTACAATAAAATATTTGTAGATATTTGAAGTAATTCTCTCCTTAACAAGTGAAAAGAAAAAAAAAATGAACAAAATAAAATCTGGTTTTAATATGAACTGCCTGGTAAAATGATTCCTCGGGATTGCATGATCACTACAGGATAAGACCAGGAGCATCAGGAGACTTCTTCCTGTTCTCTTACTAACAGCAGATGAAGAGAAAGATCCCTGAGGTCACATGAATCCTTGTGTGTTCATATATTACAAAACATTCAGCCACATAGTGAACATTTTCCATCAGATTCACCATTTCAAACCTGACAAAACCAAACATCTTTAAAGTAAAACTTCACCCCAAAATAAAAAATGCCATAATTACCCTGTCGTTTCAAACTCTGATGCTATTTTTTACTGCGAGTCTGATTCTGTCAATCTCAAAACAAAACAAGCTCCCCTCCACTGAAAGGTTATCTTGGTTATCATGTATCCCATGACCATCATATCAAACCTGGGCCAAATTTAACAGCTATGTTGGAGAAGAACAGCTTCAATTCGGTTAATTGGTTGTCACACAAAGCTAACTGACGTCTTTAGAAGACTTAAAACGTAGCATACACAAGTCACATGGTCTACTTTTATAACGGTGGGTATTTTTCTGTTTGTCCTGGAGCTTGACGTTCTACCGAAAAAAGCTCGGAGAAGATACAAAGCAAAAATAAGGCATAAAGGCTTGGAACAACATGCAGGTGAATAAATAGTGACAGTTTTAAACATTGGGTCAACTATTCTTCAGATACACCAGTTAATCTACTCGTGACTCTTGAGTCCTTCTGTTTCTTCAAAGAATGTTATTTCAGATGCTTGAATGAAGGTTAATTTGTGACAAAAAAAAAAAAGGACTTCAAACATGAGACAGCAAAGATCTTCTTCTTGCATCCTTCTTTGCGTGCTTCAACGCGTCAATGCTCCAATTCTCCAATGCTCAACAGAGGTCACAAGATTATTTCCTTGTTTTGTTGCACTAGTTGGCCAAAATCATGTCAAAAATTGCAACAGACAGTACGCCATCTCTGTATAATATTGCATTTCTCAGCGCTGGAATGGCTTGCGCACTTTCTTGCGTCGGCGTGGGGGCTTTCCTCCGTCAGTCCAGTGTTCGCTGGATTCGCTCCGTTGTTGGGCCCCTGGACTAAAGAACCCTGTTTGTGGAGAAGATCCTGAAAACGTTGGTGAAGTCCCTGCAGCTGCTCCCGAGGAATGAGGCGGCGGGTTTCCTGTCGGGAAGAATCCTCCGTTAGCAGACATGTCACTGGGAGCTCCAGTCTGGAAGAAGCGGTTGAAGAAGTCGTGCAGGTCTGCGGGTGAGCCTCCACCGGCTGCGTGATCTGAGGGGGATCTAGAGGACGCCGAAAGGAGAGTTCAACATCATGACTGTCATTACAGTAACACACAGGCAGTACATTAGGGGCCAAAAGTGAGCAGGCACCTCGTGTTATTGTCATTCTTCTGGCAGTCTATGGCAGTCCATAGAACCACTTGCGTAAAATTTGGCACACAAATAGAGGACAGTCTGAACATTAACCACAGCGGTTTTAGGCTTACTATCTCAAACATTCCTACTGCTGCTAAATTTTGAAACATAAGGGCCACATGTGGAGTCAAATGTCATACTCCCATCTGAAAAACCTACTTGTTAAAACTCCTTGACAGTTGGTCCAATTTCCATGAAAAATTGAACCAGATCATCATCATCATCAGACAATGCTGGCAGAAGAGTTTAAAGGATTTTTGATAGACCAAACGGTTCTTGTATGATGCATCAATTAGTCAACGATTCAACCACTCCTATTGTGCCGAAATGAGCACCTGTCATTACCAGCATGACCTGTGGGTACTTGAATCAAATGATACCCAACAACTGTCCATTCTGAAGTTTGTCATGAAATGTTATACTTCATGAACACATTGACATATAGTTATGGAACCTGATTTTCTCTCTTTAAGTCCTCCTACACTGTTTGTTCAACACAGCTCATCGTCAGACCGTGCTGGCAAAGTGTCATTAACAGCTTTTTGATTTTTCAATCTGGATCTGTGGCTGTATTTCTGCAACATGTTGGCATTTTGACACCAAACTGACCTGCTGAAGTGAATTATATTTCTATATTTTCAGCCCAATATAGACCCCTTTCAAACTTTGTTTTGTAGTTTAATCAATGACAAATAAGAAACATGGAACAAGTCTACTTTAAAAAGCATGTGCAAGTTCTTATAAATGTTGATACAAAAGTACATTTTTGTATCTCATTTGGCAACATATACCATATCTATTACAAGATATAGATTTAGCATATTTTAAAAATATTTCCAGTCTGGTAACACCTGAATGAATTTGTTTCTCATGATCTTACAAACCCTGTCATCTAAAGACTTACTTTTTTTTAATACTACATTGTTTTTGGAATATACGAAAAAAAAAAAAGATTGGCAATTTTCTTATTGATCAAGTGTAATATAGCCAGTCACATGGTCGTAAATCTGCAAGCAAACCATGTTAGTTGATGCTCTCTTGATTTGTGCTCATGTGAAAGTGCAATATTTGAAATGAAATGTATATTTAAAAAAAGTTTAAAATGACAATAAAGATTAAAAGATAAAGATTATATGTGTAAGCTAAATAATTGTGATTTATCATTTACCTATCATTATACAGCCCTAGTAGATATCAACTATTGTTAACAAATGGAACTTTCTATTCAAATGTTACTTTAAAGACCGAAGTGTGCAAGTCTCCCACTGACTTCAATAGAACGATCAACATTCCAAATCCGTCTGACAGTGATGATGTCATAATGCCCTGTGAGTAACTGATGAGGTCATAATGCTCTTTGGATAGAACAAATCTTAGGTAGAAGTGATTACCTGTGGCGGCTGGTGCTGCTGCTACCTTTCGAGCCAAAAGAGATGTGATATTGCACACGATGTGTGTCTGGCGAGATGCTTATTCGCTGACAGCCTGCCCACTCTGTGTGAACACAGAGATGTATCTCAGCGATCTGAACACATGCATACACAGCAATCATCTGAGAGTGGCGATGCAAGTAAACTACCCACCAGTGATGTCAAAGACTTTGCCATCCATGAAGGCGAAGTATGTGATGCGCAGTCCCAGCATACTGGATTCAGCCCACAGGTCTCCCTCCTCAGCACTGTGCCTCTTACTACATTCAGCACAGAATCGGGCCTCACCGGGCTCACGGTCCATCTCGAAGCGCCTGAGAAAGAGGGATGCTCAGATGAGCACAGAAATGCTGCTTATAGCACAAAACAAGCTTTGTATGGAATGACGAGACTGAAACGATGAGCAGTAATACGCACTTGTGCTTGCCCTCACATTTAGTGCACATCATGGTGTTCATGGCTTCTTTCAGGTCATCCTGCAGTTTGGTCAGGAACTCATTCATGGACTTTGAAAGCTCTGTCGCTGCCATACGCTTCCTGCAGACACACAACCCGAATACAAAAACACTCCAGACTCACGCATTTGTGGTTATATCAAAGAAACATGCACACGTCACATTTCTAATTCTCATTATTATCATTTTTAAAACAATTAGTCAACTTATAACTTTTTGCACATTACAATCATGTTACATTATCATTTTGACCCGGAGAGGGTTTTCTCTTTCCTGTAAAATGTTAATGTTATCACACTGGACTAAACCTTACTGACACAGGCTACATCAACTTCCCCAGGGGAAATGGATAATGTTAGTAATCTTTTGGGATGATTGTTTTATTGGTCAAAAATGGGATCTACGAAAGATTTCTCTTCCATTATGCCAAATCAAGATATCACCGAATCTTGGATTCAATCTTTTTGTCATCTCGCTCTCTTTCAATTAGCTCAGGCTTTGTATTTGTGTATTGAACGGACGGATCGTAGGCCTCATTGATTGGAGCATTACCTTACTTTTTTGAGTGAATCTAATATTTGGTGGCAATATGGCATAGGCCAACCATTTTCTTCATCACAATATTTCATTAAATGTTTGTGCCAATTTGGTATGTAGATCAATCTACTCACAATTCATACTCTCGCCGAGTCTCGGGGTTACTCACGATGTCCCACGCTGCTCTCAACACCTTAAAGGCCTCACCAGCCCCTGGGTGTTTGTTCTTGTCTGGATGAACCTGTACACAAGGAATAACTCGAGGAATAAATCTAATCCATAATTCAACAGAGATATAATGGATGTATCTGACGTCCCCTCACCTGCACTGCCAGCTGTCTATAAGCTCTCTTGAGCTCTGATTCAGTGGCATCAATATCCACTCCAAGAACATTAAACGGGTCCAACTCCTCTTCAGGGATCTGTAGCACAGCAAGAGTTAACAACATGGTTAAAGCACACTTTAGCTTCAAAGAATTGCTACCGGTCTTTATAAAATGACAGGATCCAACATCAAATCACTAAGCAACACATTAACATTTCAACATTTCAAAAGTCATACTGAATGATTACAGGCTTGCACAGATAGAGCTTCCTCTCTCTCTCGATATATATATATATATATATATATATATATATATATATGCTTGATATATCAAGTTATGAAATCTGATGCTAGCCTTTAGATTGCTTTGTTCACACAGAAGTGAATTCATATAATGATTAAGTATAATGACAACAGCAAGCTGCACTCTGTGTCTGAGAGTAAAAACAGTTCAGTCCTGTCATAATTATGAGGTGAATGCATTATTATCATGTGGCTCTCTAGGGTATTTGATTGTGAAAGGACAAGTTTTATTTTTTGGTATATTAAAGCACATTTCCTACTCAGCTGTGATAGTTTCAGGTCTCTCCTATCGCTCTGCACTCTCTTCTAAAATAATAAAATCATCAATATTTGATGTCTATGAAGACACTTGTTTGGCAGGTAACTGTAAGTGGATAAAGTACAGTCAGTCATTAATCACAGAGTAGACCCTGATATGAAGCACAAAGCTGACTGTACATTATCCATTATCAGTCAGATAATACTTGAAGTCTTGATGAAAAGGACGTAGTGACAGATCTTTTTTTTCTGTATTGTGATGTGCATCCGAGTGCAACGATTACTGAAAAAGAAAAATGTTGCTAACACTTTACTTAAAGCCTTTATGTAGAATGCATTACATAGATATTAATAATGTTAATCGTAAAGCATTACTTCTTTTCATAAATAATTGTAACCAAAGTTAAAATGCATTATAATATCTGTAGATTTATTGTTACACAGAAAACTGGTTGTTTGGCATGCATTTTAAAGCATTTTATTTTGTAAAGGTGTTAAAATAAACAGATAAATATTATACAGTATTATAGCTGTGAGTACAATTATTTAGGATATCATTCAATACACACATGTATTAAATATCATATATATTTATACTTAATATGGAGTGTATGTGTGTGTGTATAAATTATTTTACTGTGTAAGTTGTGGGTGTAAATTGTTTTACAGAGTGTAACACTTTTTAAAAGAAAGTACAGAATATACAGCGCTGCTTGAAAGTTTTCGAAATTTTTTGTATATTTGTGCATAAATATAACATCCTCAGGTTTTCACTCAAGTTCAGAAAACTGACAGAGAGCCAAATCTAACAAACGAGACGAAGATGTTTTGAATCAATGGCATGACTATTTATCTGAGAGTGTTTTAATGAAAGAACACTGATCTATCAAAGTCCGATCGTGTTTGTGGAAGAGAATCATGATCAAAGGAGATCCCGGACGACCTCAGAAGAAGAGAAAAAACACCTTGCTACGGGATTGGATTCTCTTTGTCTTCTTTCCAAATCTGATGACATCTTGGGTCACATTTATGCAGAAATACAGAAATTCTTAAGGGTTCACAAACTTTAGGGTAGCACTGTATATGTTTTGCTCAGATGCTTCCAATCATGATGCAGTTTTCTCCTCAAACATTAAGAGAATCATTTTTTTTCCAAACCGTTCTGTTTAAAAGAACTTGTTATTATCAGACATTAACGTTTCCATCTCTATAAAACCACAGATCAGTACCTTTGCGAGAGCCAGCAGTCTCTGCAGCTCTCCACCAGGTTGCCACTTGTCTGCTCCTCTGTTGGGAGACTCTGGATTTGAGCTTTCACTCATGACGGCTTTTTTAAAGAAACACCCATGAATCCTCATGCTCAGATCCGACACTTTCCTCCAAACCCTGCTGCTCTGAAGAGCAAGCCACCATTTCCTTCCTCTCTCTCCTGCCAGCCTTCCCACAATACACCTCATCATCTGAGAGCCAGAGCTTAGTGCAGCACAAACCAATCTCGAACTGTAAAGAAGAGCGTGTCGAGCCCAGCGCACAGACCTGCCGATGCCTTCAAACACAGCCACAGCTGAACCCCAGCTCCAGTCCAGGAATCGCCTCAAGTCTCGCGTCATGCCTGGAATATCTGTCACTTTGGAAAGCAAGTGTCGTCCAAAGTGGTACAGTGCAAGTGCAGATGATTCAACAGCAAGTCCACAGCGGTGGGTCAGAGAGATGATGAGCTCCACCAACATGTGGATGCAGGACACGCACCAGGGGCTGACCACGTCTGCCAGGAAATCCCAGCACACCATCACCAGCTGGATCCCCTTCTTCTGGCGTCTGTGATTGTGCAGATGGAGGTTTCGCCGCTTCACCTGCTTGTGTCTGCTGGGCCCGGAGGACGCCAGCAGGGATTTCTGAGACATGAAAGATGGAGATGTCCATGATGGGGTTTGATCGCCCGATCCACCCTTTTTAGACTTTCCTTTCCGACCCGTTCCAGCACTGCGAGATCTAGTCTCTCCGTTGTCTCTAAAATCATTCTCTAATTCAACTTTTCCTCCTCTTTCACATGTCTCCAGGTCTTCCTCAGAAATCCTATCTCGCACCTGATCGTCGTTCAGATCTTCAGTTTTGGTATTTTGCTCTTCATTCTCATCTACGTCCAAATCAAAGTCTTCGTCAGGGAATTCACAATCAAAACCATCACCCGTCTCCTGTTCACACTCAGGTCCTTGTGATGATATCACATGGCTGTCATTGCCGTAACATGGAGTGGCCAGAGAAACAACAGCCGGCTCGATCGTATCCCATTGTACAGCCACGTCTCCTTCCATCTTGCTCAAATATCCAAGGCTTCACTTCCACACGCTTAAGACGGTCATGGAGCGATCCATCATGGACTTCAGGGAGGCAGCAGACTTAGACATGCATACACTCTATTCAACAACGGTCTCATATTTACAAATGCAGCACAGCGTGGGGTCTTCAGCATGGCAGAGGATCAGGGACACTGCGAAAGCACAGCCGCATTCTGCACCCCTGCAAATGAAAAGAAAAACAGCTCAACATACTCAAACTAGCACATCTGAACAAAGTACTTATATCAATGCTAACAAATAATACACTTCAAAATAAAATATATATTAAAACTTTTTATATACACGATATACAAAGGCCTCACCAACACAAAGATCAACACAACTGCAGGGATCCAGAAGTAAAAATCTCCTTCATTTCCTCCACAGAAGTTTTTAATGAGAACACATAAACCTTTCAACATAGACCTACCATCCAAAATTGTTACATGTATCTCTAGACACAAGTAATTTCTAATTAATTTCGAAGTTGAAATAAACTAATAATCTTAAAAAGATGCAATAAACTTGATTTACTCTTTTTATCCACTTAATCAGTAATTGTAAATGAATAGTTTTAGACTGCACCAATGTGAATCAAGACGCATCCTGATGAGCATTTTCACAGAGCCGTTCCCTGACCCTCTTTTACATACTTTTCAATTTTATTCTGCGTGTGTATATTTTGTAATGCCTACACAATTCTGGTTGTGTAACCTGTCACGAAGCTTTTCTGAGCAATAAAAGCATATCACACTCATGAGTGAAGTAACGTTAAGTCACCAGAGAATGAATCGTAAACATGTAAACATCAGATTTCTGTAACTTACTGGACACTCAGTCCTGATAAAGTGCATGAGTATCGACTCCTCGAGTGTTGCTGCTCACTGAGAGTTCACAGACGGCGCTCGTTGCTGTAAATGTTTATGTTTAACACTGTTTAATTTCTTCCTTAACGATGCTGTTTTGCTTTAGCAGGCATGCTAACAGAAGAACATCCACAGCGAGCGCTTCTGCTTTTACGACACTAAAGGGACCGAGTACACACAGGACAGTTAATCTCGGGTGTAGGATGAGTTTGAAGCCACTCAGACCATCTTCTCACCTTTCTTTTGCTTCTTTCACAGTCCTTCTCTCTGCATTCTTGTTAACTTCCGCGTACAGCACATGCGATGAAACGTCACTTCCGTTTATCTAACCCTTTCCTACCTACAATTAAAAAACAATTAAATAAAAACAACATTTAAAGTAAATGTTATAATACCTTAAAAAGCCATTTACATATTTTATTTAAGCTCCTCGTTTTATTAAATGCATCATAAACGCTACAGAGTATAAACTGCTAGCAGAACAGCCCAGTTTGCTTACAATTAAAATTAAGAATAATTAATCTCTACAAAACTAATCAGCAATTTTATCTAAACATTTATTTTCCTCCTACATCTGCCAAAAAAAGTACTTTAATCATTTTGCTCTCTAAATTAACTGCAGAGCTTATGAATATGCTGATATATTTTGCATCTAGAAACTGTTTCGACTGTTAAACACTTTTATATTCATTTTGCATATTTCTCAAAGTGCTTCAGGTTACAAAACATATGAGTTAAAGCTAGAAGTGTCGAAAGATTATAAATATCCAAATTTGTTTAATTTTGTTTTCTGAATGTGTTCTGTTTTCCTCCAAATACTGAATACTGATTTGTAAACTTTGTGCAGCTTAAAAAAAGTGTTACATATTCAGCCCATCAGAAAGTGTATTTCCATCACCGTTTTTCTTCTTATTATTTTCATATTCTTATTGATATATAGTGATGTCAACTCCTCTTTCGGCTTAAAAGATGCACGGAGGAGCAAGAAACGAGATAAAATCACTGTATGAGTTTGATTACATGAGTTTATTGGATAACGTATCTTTCTTTATGAAGTGTTGTTACAGCAAAGCAAAATTAATGCATCACAGCATTGTCCCATAAAAGAAAAATAGATACGTGCACTGAGGAAAACACAACATCAAATTAACCTCGACTCACTGAACCTGGCTCGAATTAGTGAGTTAAGTCGTTTATGAAACCGCTTTAGTCCCGATTAATTTGTTAGGTTATTAAGGTCAGGTTTTGGACTTTAATCACCGCTTTTCTTGGCGTCTTTTATGAAACAGTCCCCATGCAATAATAGCAGTTTTTTATTTTATTTTATTTATTTATTTAGTTGTTTAGTGTCGGTTATCCTACCTGTGTAAACTTATATTTGTTCCTCAAGGTGGCATTGTTGTTTCAGTGATTGACTTGAACACTGTTAAATGGCGATCGTGTAGTTTTATAGGTATTATTTGTTCAATTTAAATCCAAATGCGCAATAAAAAGCGGATAGTAGATTGATAGTGTTCTACTATCGCTAAGGCTTAGATAATGTACACAATGAATGCAAAACAATACCATTCTATTAGCGTTCTATTCTATGAATATCCTGTAAAGAAATAAATACATAAAAATCATATCAAAAAGAATGGTGAATGACAAGTCAGTCTTTTAAAACAACAACAACAGTTCGCGTTGTTCAACCAGTGAGAGCCCTCGGATCGACTGACGCGAGGAGCGGGGAATCCCGCTGCTCCAGCCGCGTCACTGAGCGATGATCCCCGCCCACAGACAGCGATCTCCGGCGCTCATCCACACATCTGACGGCACTCGTGTTTGCTCATGTGTTGAATCTGCTGGCTATTACAGTGGGGCTTTTTATTGCTGTTTAGCTTCTAAACGGCTGACTTTGACATTATACATATATGATCTTTAACAGTGAAATGGACAGAATTCCCCGTCCGTCCACACCCTGATGCGAGAGTCTGAGCTCAGACCGGAGAGGAAGGCTCTTATTCGGTCAGATGGCGTGCCGCAGTCCGCCCACGCGTTTCTCGCGCCCACACAGGCAGCGAAAGGAGCGTCATTAACTCACCGCTACTGCCAGCACAGCAGAGCACAGCCGAGACAAAAGAGCACACGAGTTTCAACCATATTTTACTTCAATCTCACATCTGTAGAATAAGGTCTAACAAGCACAGAAAACAAATGAATTTGGCTACGCGTCAGAGGCGTAAAGATACGAGTCTAATAGTAGAAGTAAAAGTTTGACTGATTTTGAGTTGAGTTACAGAAGTGAGATCCCGATAGACTCGGTCGTGTCGGTCACTGGAAGCTGAAGTGTTCTGCTGGATCCTGTCCTGGGTTCTGTCTCTAACCTCCCGAGGTGAGTAGTACACAACTACTGATGAGTCTGCATTCAGCTACTATACTCATTATTCATTATCAGAGGAAAACTATGCTGTGGGTTATGTTTAACAACTACACATCATGAGCATATGAACGGAATCTCGTAGACATAAACTAGCTTACTAATTAAGTTTATATATATAAAAATTTTTTTACAATAAAATATTCTGCAACTACTGTGTCCTACAGAGTGAGCTCTCTGTATCTTATACATGACTTGCTCAAAACATGCAACTTAATTAGAGCTAAGAGCTCTCTTTCTGTAGGACTACCTGAAACTTTTAGATTTTTAGATGACAGTTTTGTCAGTGTAGTTAAAGGAGGATGCACTGATGAACTTTCACATGCCAAATCTGTCTCCAGGTATTGTTTTGTAGGAGAGAGAGCGATATATAGCAAAAGCTGAAGATGTGAGAGGTTGCAGATTAAGAGGCTTCATATTACACTGCAGGAGGAGGACATTTGACTGCACCTCATCTTGACTCTTGGATACAGTCTTTTAAAAAGATTCCAAAATGTTTTTTTTTATTTTATTTTTTATTTTTTGTTTGCTTTTAAAAACATGACACAAGCACAATAGTGTCACAAACTCACAATAATGTTAATGTCCATTCAAACACAAATGTTCTTGTATCACAGTTATGCTTCTGCTGTGCACACATTACCTGCTCTGCATTATCTGTCTCATTTTATTTTCAATACCCATGTCATGTCATTATCAGTGTTTGGAAGGTTACTTTGGAAATGTCATAGGTTACAGATTACCCTACAGATTACAGATTACCCCAGTTACCCTATTTAAATTGTAATAAGAAGTGTAACTATTTCAATTGCTTTATTAATTTAATGTAACTGATTACATTTACTTTTTGATTACATTTCTAATGAATATTTTTAATTCTTAATGATTTTCAAACATTTAAACCCGGCTAATCTGATTACTTTCAGACTTTCAAAATCCTTCAAATGTAAGATTTTAAGGATTCACGGATTTGCACTGCACAACATCTTCATACACGGACAAGTGTGACATCATATACCCCATTTAACTAAATAAATGCAATTTAAATTCACGTCTTGTTTTAAGGCGTTTTAAGTTTTAGGTTTTAACTTTGTTAAAGAATATCTCTTTGGATTTGAGACTTTAGTCTTTGCAACTTTACAGATCTTCTTTATGCACCAAGAGCTTGTAACAGTTACAGTAGTCACTCCCCAACACAAATTTGTGCCGTCATAAACCGGTTTGCACAAGCACACACACAAACATATGCTTTTAAATGATACTAATGACAGGTTTTGTTGAAATCCCATTGCAGCCGAGCATTAGGATGTCACTACCACGGACGCTGGGTGAGCTGCAGCTCTACAGGGTTTTACAAAGGGCCAACCTGCTGATGTACTACGACACCTTCATCCAGCAGGGAGGAGATGATGTCCAACAGCTGTGCGAGGCTGGCGAAGAGGAGTTTCTCGAGATCATGGCACTAGTTGGCATGGCCACAAAACCCCTGCACGTGCGGCGCTTGCAGAAAGCTCTGCGAGACTGGGCATCAAACCCAACGCTGTTCAACCAACCCCTGGCCACCAATGTGGCCCCCTGTGGAATCCCCCTCCTCAGGATTGACGGCACCAGCATCGCTGGCTCAGGGGTTATGGGTGCCAGAAAATCTTTAAGCAATGGTCAGCCAGGCTCTCCGTGTGAAAGAGAGGAAGTAGGATCTTGCCTTACGCCGCTCAGAGATAACAGTCCAAAGAGCCCTTGCTCACAAGCCTCCCCTGTACCTCCAGACCATCTGTACAGAGAAAAACTGTCCCCCATGGATCCTCACTGGCTTAGTCCTGAAATGTATGGAGCCGCCGAGTTAGATGAAGAGCAGCCCATTACCGCTCTGCCTTTCGCTTGCCACTCACGTCTTCTTGGTCCTCCGACTCCAACTTCTTCTTCATCCCCCTCCACTACGACCTCTCCGTGGCCCGGAGGTCAGCTGGACCCAGAGACGGTTAAAGCCGTGGAGGAAAGCGTCGATAGGCTTCTGAGAACCATGCCGCAAGCAGATCAAACCGAGGTCAAGACGCTTCTGAGACTCAATAAGAAAATGGCCAAGACGGTGGGACACATCTTCCACCTGGAAGCTCAAGACAAGAGCAAAGAGGAAGAGATTCGCAAATACAGCCTGATCTATGGCCGCTTCGACTCCAAGAGGAGGGAAGGGAAACAGCTGACCCATCATGAGGTTTGTCAAAGAGAAGATTTTGAACAAATTGCACAGATACATGTTATTAAAGAAAGTTTAGTTGTAATAAACAATACTAAAGTATTGTCCTGTATCTCTACATTAAATTAGCTCAATTCAAACTAAACTAATCTGCTGGAAATATCTTGTATTAAGTGTTTGCCAAGCCGAAAATTACTGCTGTTACAGTGT
The DNA here is from genome assembly GCF_023724105.1 of Carassius gibelio. NCBI lineage: Eukaryota > Metazoa > Chordata > Actinopteri > Cypriniformes > Cyprinidae > Carassius > Carassius gibelio. The sequence goes on from NC_068381.1 coordinate 20,994,066, forward strand.
ATTAATCTGTAAACTATATTACTACAGTATACAAAACTCACGGAGAGGTGTGCTATTATAATAAGCAATAAGACTTACAATTGATATTGTAGATCATTAAATGGGATCATTTCCATCCCAAAGCAAAGACTCATAACACTATAGCAACTGCATAACACATAGAAAACATAAGCAAGTGCTTAGCATGGCATCCACCCACAACACCTTAGCATCGTGGCGATGACTTTTGCGCAGGGAAGCAAGATAAGATTTGATCTATATGAACTTTTGAGTACAGCCCATTTTTCAGCCCTTTAAAGAACTAACCACAACTCATAGATTTCCCAGTTATGTTTGATAACATACTTTCATTTTAAAATACCAGTTGTAAACATGTAGGCTACTATCAAAATGCCTTGACTTTCATAGCTCGGATGATCCGGTTTAATTTGAATATTTCCACTTTCAGATGCTCATCAATGAGGCCGCAGCTCAATTCTGCATCCGTGACAATGCTCTGTTGTTACGTAGAGTTGAACTGTTCTCTTTAGCACGACAAGTGGCGAGAGAATGTGCCTACACGTCAACATTTAAACATAACAGGTCAGGAACTACTTTCATTTCGTTTCAGATTTTGCATCCATATTAATGTATTGTTAAATATATTTACATGTATAGATACAGGCATAATTAAAATATGCACATATAAACAGTACAGTAGCAGTGGAAAAAACTTAAGAGTACAGTAAATTATCTGGATTTACTGTTTACATGTGTTTAAGTAAACTGATTTTTATTTTTATTTTATATATATTTATCTTAAATATTCACAAATCTGCTTTAATCTGTGTTAGTGAGCACTTCTCCTTTGCCGAAATAATCCATCCACCTCACAGGTGTGGCTGATTAGACAGCATGATTATTGCACAGGTGTGCCTTAGGCTGGCCACAATAAAAGACCGCTCTAAAATGTGAAGTTTTATTAAACAGCACAATGCCACAGATGTCGCAGTTTTTGAGGGATCATGCGATTGGCATGCTGACTGCAGGAACATCCATCAGAGCTGTTGCCCGTGAACTGAGTGTTCATTTCTCTACCATAAGCCGTGTCCAAAGGCATTTCAGAGAGTTTGGCAGTACATCCAAACTGGCCTCACCACACCATTTGTTAACACACCAGCCCAGGACCTCCACATCCAGCATCTTCACCTCCAAGATCGTCTGAGACCAGCCACCCAGACAGCTGCCACAACAAATGGTTTGCATAACCAAAGAATTTCTGCACAGACTGTCAGAAACTGTCTCAGGGAGCTCATCTGCATGCTCGTTGTCCTCCTCGGGGTCTCGATCTGACTCCAGTTCATCGTCATTACTGGTTTGAGTGGGCAAATGCTCACATTCGATAGAGAAGTGTTCTCTTCACGGATGAATCCCGGTGTTCACTGTACAGGGCAGATGGCAGACAGCGTGTATGGTGTGGGTGAGCGGTTTGCTGATGTCAACATTGTGGATCGAGTGGCCCATGGTGAGGGTGGGGTTATGGTATGGGCAGTCGTATGTTTTGGACAATAAACACAGGTGCATTTTATTGATGTCATTTTGAATGCACAGAGATACGGTGATCTTGATCCTGAGGCCCATTGTTGTGCCATTCATCAACGACCATCAGCTCATGTTGCAGCATGATAATGCACGACCCCATGCTGCAAGGATCTGTTCACATTTCCTGGAAGCTGAAAACATCCCAGTTCTTGCATGGCCAGCATACTCACCGGACGTGTCACCCATTGAGCATGTTTGGGATGATCTTGATCGGTGTATACGACAGCGTGATACAGTTCCTGCCAATATCCAGCAACTTCACACGGCCATTGAAGAGGAGTGGACCAACATTACACAGGCCACAAACAACAACCTGATCAACTCTTTGTGAAGGAGATGTGTTGCACTGCGTGAGGCAAATGGTGCTCACACCAGATACCCCCCCCCCCCAGACCCCCCAATACAGTAAAATTGCACATTTAGACAGATTTGTGAACAGTATTGAGAGAAATAAGCCTTTTATATACATTTATAATTTTACATATATACTCACCTAAAGGATTATTAGGAACACCATACAAATACTGGGTTTTGACCCCCTTTCGCCTTCAGAACTGCCTTCTATGTGGCATTGATTCAAACAAGGTGCTGAAAGCATTCTTTAGAGATGTTGGCCCATATTGATAGGATAGCATCTTGCAGTTGATGGAGATTTGTGGGATGCACATCCAGGGCACGAAGCTCCCGTTCCACCACATCCCAAAGATGCTCTATTGGGTTGAGATCTGGTGACTGTGAGGCCATTTTAGTTAAGTGAACTCATTGTCATGTTCAAGAAACCAATTTGAAATGACCGGCCTGTCTGGCACCAACAACCATGCCACGCTCAAAATTGCTTAAATCACCTTTCTTTCCGATTGAAACAACTACCATGTGATTGGTTGATTAGATAATTCCATTAATGAGAAATTGAACAGGTGTTCCTAATAATCCTTTAGGTGAGTGTGTGTATATATATATATATATATATATATATATATATATATATATATATATATATATATATATATATATATATATATAATTTTTTTTTTTTTTCAACAAACTACTGTTTCAAATAGACTGTGAACTCAGACTCAGAAAATGACTTAGGGTCAAAATATCCAATGATACAGTGCTTTCAGTCGTTAAATAATGCAAAGAAAAGAAGTTCATATTCATTTTTAAATATCACAATGCTAGTGTTTTATCTTGGGAAGAGTGTGTAAATCAATATTTGTGGAATAACTGATCTCCAATCACAGCCTTAATGTGTCATTCTCTGAGTTCAGAAACAATTTATTATTATTATCATTATTATTATTATTATTATTATTATTATTATTATTTAGAGCAGTTGTCATTTTCTGCAAATACATGCCAGTTTCCAATATTTTAGTTTGGGATCTGGGAGAAGTGACTAGTAATTTATAGAATAAAGCAAAAAAAATTATTTTACTTGCACACATAAATAGTAAATACATATAAATGTATTGTTCTTCGGACACCCAGGCTGGTGGCAATTTTCTGAAAAACAGACTTTTTTAAACTCCTTACAGAATTTGTAATTAGGTTCATATCAGATCTTCACAGGGTATTTTTTTTTTTTTTTTTTTTACCAAACACTTCACATTTAATAAGTCATTCAACAGAAAGCAAACCATAAATGCCCTGGGTTTCACAATGCTATAAGATAAATACATTTAATTGTTATCACAACCAAGACCTGAGTACCAGAACAATTTGGAGACAGCGCCACCTACTGGCCATGTACATCTGGGGGTAAAAAGGAAATTCGCAATTGTTTGCCCTAAAAGAGTGGTTGGCAAACATGTTGCTCAGTATACCACAATGCATTGGCTAATCATAATGAAACCTGGCATGTGTCACCAGCACCAAGTCCATATAAATGTCCACGTAGAGAGACTATTACAAAACTATCAAAACATAAGTGCAAATTTGAACTGTGTGTGTAAAAATTTTTTGAAAATTAGATTTTTTTACTCTACAGTACTTTGGTTTTGTTGTGTTTATTCAACAGCTCAAGCAAAAATATGATGATAGTGGAATGTTTGTTTGGACGACAGAATTCACAAAAATAACTGATTATGTAGTACGTTCAAAACCAGCAATTTCGACTTTTAGCTGAGCAGAGTCTTCAATGCATTCAAGACATAAAATAAGAAAACTGGTCCAAAGTGCTTGTGTAGAGAGGGAGTTATTGGGGGAAATAGTGTAGCATGGTTCTTCAGGACCAAGGTTACCTTCTTGCATCTCTTCCTTGTCCCAAGTACTGTTTGTGTGAACAGACCTTTAAACCTGGTAACAGATGTACGTCTAATCAATCCATCTGACATGATCTTTCAACTGATGGAGAAACACATTTTTATAATTCTTAAATCTTGTAATTCTTAAAGTTTCTGAGATGATAAATACCTGTGTGACCCTAACCCTGTCGCCTCTTGTGTGTATTTGTCCTTGAATATTGATAGCATGAGTGTTTGAATTCAAACTTCTTTGATCAGAATTTGAGCTGGGTTTGTTATATTATCATCTCAGGACATACTCCGATGATTGTGCTGCCTCTGTTGACTGTTGTGCTCAGAAGAGAATCAAGCTTGATGTAAGTACATCAGAATATGTAACCTTATATAAATCTATATAAATTATACACATGACTTATAGGAATATGCTCAGGTGAAGTTTGGGCAGATGCTTACACTTCATTACAGGGATAGCTCACCTAAAAAAATGACAATTTTGTAGTGATCGACCCATATTGATTTTTTATAACCGATACCGATACCGATAATTTGCATGTTTATGTACCCGATAATTGATATGCAGAACCGATATTTATTTACTGTAATAATTCTGTTTCTGACAGTTATTACAACACAAATGAGCTGAACAAACCATTTTATTTATAACAATCACTCCCTCCTTGCATACAAAAAAAAAAAAAAAAAACTTTATATTTATACACAAATAAATAGAGGGGTCTGAGTCCAAAAAATTAAAGTGCACTGTTACTAAGTGTCTTTGTTTTAAAATAAAAGCTTTGATGAGGTAAAAAAAAAATAAAAACAGGTAAAAAAATAAAGCACAAAAATGATTATAACATATTGGTGGGGGCGGGAGGGCTATTTAGGAGTGCATAGCTATTTAGTAGTGTAACTTAATACTCCCAGTTAAGCAGAACTAGGTTTTAGTGTAGAAAACAGAGTCTTTCAGCATTCTGCCCTGTAAGCCTGCTTCATTTGTTTTCATAAATGGCTCCCACTTCACTGAAAGCTCGTTCACTGGGCACCGAAGACGGTGGGGGGCAAAGGAACTTTCTTGACAGACAAGCAAGAATGGGGAACCTTTTCTCATTTTGTTTCCACCATTCAAGTGGCTTGCCCATCCTCCTATCAATCACTGATTCCAACTAGTGTTATTAATTATTATGTTTTGTCGGTCTAGATCATGAAATGCTTTCTGACAAAGTGCTGTAACTTATCTATGCATTTACACAAAACTATAAATTGGGCTACTCAACCGCGATCGCGTGTGGAGATAATAAATAATTTCCACAGAGCTGCATTTATTTAGATTTGTATTAACTAAATAATGGTTATGTAGTAAATCAAATGATTCTATAATTTAGGGGGTATAAACGAGATAATCTTGTCAAAAAATGTCATGCAGTGGCCGTGTTCGAGGCTTCCTGATCATCAACCCAGTCAGGTGCTGAGCAACATGAACTTTTTTTCCCGAGACTATATAAAGTTAAACAGCACTTGTCAGTTGGCATTTTATGATCTAAATTTAATCTAACGTTAAATCATGAAATGCCAACTGACCAAGTGCTGTTTGACTAAATTAGATTAAATTTAGATCATAAAATGCCTTTGATTAATGATATGTTGATTAATTAAAGCAAACCAAGTAGAACATATACTTTACCTGTGCACTGAGTTGTTGTTGACTGATCTCCTCAGACGCCCGGGCTGCAATGGCGGAAATCTCAAAACGGCCACAAGATGGCGCTGTAAATCGGCAAATCCGATATTACAAAACCGATACCCGATTATGGAAAAATGCTTAAATATCGGGAAAAATATCGGTAAACAGATACATCGGTCGATCACTACAATTTTGTCATCATTTACTCGCCCTCATGTCGTTCCAAACCTGTATGAGTTGCTTATGTTGAACATAAAAGAAAGAAAATCATACAGTTGGTGATCCCCATTGACTTCCATTGTAGGAAAATAAATACTATGGAAGTCAACGGGAACCACCAAGTGTATGATTACCAGCAATCTTCAAAATATCGTCTTTTGTGTTCAACATAAGAAAGCAACTCATACAGGTTTGGAACGACATGAGGGTGATTATATGATGACAGAATTCACATTTTTGGGTGAACTGTCCCTTTAATGGTGACTTGTCTATTAACAAAATGACACGAAAATTAACAAGATCCATTGTAGGGTTAAAATAAAGATATAATTAAAGGATTGAGAGTTATAGAAGCTTAAATTGGATGAAAAGTTACAAAGATACTATTGCACTCTTATCTGTAATTATTATGAAGCAAACCAACTACTCCTCTTTGATTAGAAATGAAATGTGCTTTCTTCAGGTCACAGATGCTGACAGACTGTCTAAAGATCCAGTAGCTAACAGTGACAACAGATCTACAGCGGATGACAACAGCCTCTCTGGAGAGAGTCTAGACAGTTTAACACAAGGTAAGATTCCTTATTTTTATTGTTTTTATTTTAACCATTGATATATTAATGACTGTCCGGTGTATGTCAGTAAGTCTCAGGCATGTAACCATCACTGTCCCACATTCTATGTTGCATTTATAGCAAATGTCATAATTGTCATCACAGCAATGAAGCACCACTTCACACGAAAAGTGTGATCACAATGGGTTACTTTCCCACTCATGCAAAGATCAAGCATAGAAGATAACAAAGCAAATTTGTGTCCATTCATACTCATGTCAGGGACAAACATCACTGCTGAAAGAAAGCGTAACATCTGATTGAGAGGCATGTTTGTCTAATTCTGTGTCTTGATAGATATCAGCCCTCAGTTGCACCCCTCGTCATCCCCTCACCCCCTCACCGACAGCACTGGCCTCATCACCTGGAGTCGCCAGCTCATGCAACAAACGCTCATGGATGAGGGCCTCAGATTGGCTAGAATGGTGTCACGTGACCACGCAAGCAAAGTCAGCCTAGGGTCAGAAAAGAGACAGATTTCAGGTGAATACTAGACTTCTGTCATGTTTTATAACTCCACGCTTCTCATGCACCAGCCACAAACAGGGAACATGACAGTCTGGATTTACTTCTCGTTTTTAAACTCAGGGTCAGTAAAAGAGGCTTACCTTCAGATTTTGTTACTTTACATGAGGACTTTTTTTTTTCTGTAATCCTTTATTTTAAGGTGTAGTTACTAGTTCTTACTTTGATGCATAATTACATGTAACTAACCCTAACCCCAACTCTTATTAGTTGGTACATGTAGTTAATTAATATTACTCTTCACTTATTTGTGTAATTACATTGAAACAACATCACCTTAAAATAAAGCATAACATATTTTGTATCATTTATAAGTGACTTTTTGCTGCTTGGTTACATACAGGACAAAAAGCTACGTCAGACCTGGTAACCGCTCGGCAGTTGAAAGGGTTAATTGGTTTGGGGTTGGCACAGTCAACAGTAATTTATTAACAACTGTAATTCATTTTAAAGGTGTCATATGATGCTTTTTAAAGATTGTGTATTTGGTTGACATGCTTTAATGCAAAAAAAAAAAAAAACATTAATTTCAAAAACTGTACATTATTGTAGGTCCACTATGCCCCGTCTCTCTCAAACACTTTTTTTTCCCTACAAAGTCCCTCCTTCTGACGAGCAGTCTGCTCTGATTGGCTAACTGACCCAGTGCATTGTGATTGGCTGATCACCACAAGCACTTGTCGGAAGTGTAACGCCCCTTTCCATAATCGTGAGCTTCATCTTTCATAATTGACTCAGTGATGAAGCTCGTATGTGTTTGCAGAACACAAGCCACAGACGGTTAAGACAGCTGACTACACTGTGATGTGACTGTCTGTCTCTCTCTCACACACACACACACACACACACACAGACACGCAACATGCAAAACATACTTGGCTGATTCAGAAGCGCCAGATTGTTGTAGCAAAGTCAGAATGACCTCCTCTCCTAGGTTCACAAAACAGTCGTCCATAAAATGTGTTGCTGTTCTGTTGTAAGTAATCTTAAAGTTTCCTAAATGCATCTACTCTCAGAAAACCATATAAAGTACACATCTCTCTGACACGACTGCTGCAACGCTAAATGTGTTACTGAAACCACAACTTCTTTCTTTGCGTGAACATTCGGGTCACATTACGCAGATATTTCCACTTAGTAATGTAGAGATGGGGGGGTTTGTTAGAACGAGCCGTTTGATAAAGAATATCTCTTTGGATTTGAGGATTTAGTCTTTGCTACTTCACAGATCTTCTTAATGCGCCCAGAGCTTGTATCACTTCAAAGAGAAAGGAAAAGTTAAAATTGCATCATGTGACCCCTTTAAAGAAGATTATTGTACTGTAGAAAGAAGTCATAAATGTGTTACTTCCTGGGTTTCACAATTGCTAGAATCATGACATTTTATAATTTTTTAATTTTCTGGATAGAGTGAAGTTCAAGACCTCCTGGGTATTTTTCAAGTTAAATAGTTCAGCCTCTCTAAAAAACAATAAAAGATATTTGGGTGCCAAAAACAATGAACCCCACTGACTTTCACTACGCTGAAATAAAAAAAAGCATATACATTTAATACAACTTGAGGGTGAATAAATGACAGAATTTTCATGTTTTAAGAACTATTCTGTTGCACTTTTATAAATTTTCTTTAAAGGCTGCAGATTTGCAATAAAATAATATTTATTTTTACTAGAGATGATATTGAAAAGACTAACACACCTTGAAGAGTCTCTGAGGAATATATAGAAGAACAGTGACGAACTGATTTATTTTACATATCTGGTTGGGAATCTAGTCTTTAAGGATGGAATGAATCAGAGATTGTCAGATTGGAGAAGCTCTTACAGAGGCAAACATCTCAGTCAGACGTCGTCACTGGGGAACGCAGAATAGAAGAGAAATGAGAAGAGAACAGGCGAATGGGTGGTGGGGGCCACAGGAAGTGCTGTGTGGGTGATAAATTGGAGCCCCCCTTCCCTGTCTGACGTCAAAGCTTATGAAAATGTGTGAGAGGAGGGCGGATGGATGGATGGAGAGAGAGAGGGGGTGAATGAGTAGGAGGGAGTGAGAAGGGCGTCGCTTTGACTCAGAGAGACAAGAGTAAAAATAAACCATGTGGGCAGTGAAAGGATGCAGCCGCTCTCTCTCTCTCTCTCTTAATGAGCAAACACTAGTGCTTCAGTTCAGTGCAATGGCCAGAAATGAGCTTTAATCAGTCTTTCTTTGTATTTTTTTGTGTTGTCTCTTTCAAGCTCAAGCAAAAATGCAAGTTCCTCATTTCATTGCGCCGTCAGTCATTCTGCAGTTACACAGTCATTCCTCAGCATTGTTCTGCCTTCACATAATAATATAGAGTTTTAATATAATGTTTTATTGCATTGCTGTCATGTATTATTAATGTCTGCCGAAGTGTGGGAATTGTGACGTTCACATCAATAATAGCACAAGTAGAAATGCAATGGGAAACCCAATGATACAAATGCTGACTCTCCCAGTTCCAGTTGCATTAATGAGCAGAAAAGTGCTGAAAGTGAACTCGCCCTCATGCCAGATTTGGAGAAATGTAGCATTGCATCACCGTCTCAGCAATGGATCCTCTGCAGTGAATGGGTGCCATCAGAATGAGGGTCCAAACAGCTGATAAAAACATCACAAGTAATCCACAGCACTCCAGTTCAGTAATTAACAACAAATCCATCATTAGCATAATTAAACTTTCTGGATAAAAATATGAGTCCATAACCCATAAGTATCTGGCCATAGCTCATCCATGCCCTTCAAAATCCACCAATTTATTTGGTACGGACAATTTTGGACTGTTTTCACTTGCAAACGGTGCTTGATCTGTGCATATGTTTTTCCTGGTTCAGATGAGATTAGTTTTTTACCTGCAGAAAGCAATAATATACAGAGGACTCATATTTCAGCTGGAATCAACGGTTTGAAGTAATTATGTCTTAATGATGAATTTGTTTCTTACAAACATGCAGCTTTTCACTTCACAAGACATTAATTGCTGGACTGGAGTCGTGTGGATTACTTGGGAATCATTGTGATGTTTTTATCAGGACTCTCATTCTGACGGCACCCATTCACTGCAGAGGATCTATTGATGAGCAAGTGCTGAAATGCTACATTTCTCCAGATCTGTTCAAATGAAAAGACTTTAAAGAGAAATAAACAATAGACATTTGATACTGTAAACTACTGTGTCATGTTCCCAACACTGATTATAAAAAAATTAATAAAAAATTATTTCTAAAACTGAAATAAAAAACCTTTGTTTATATTCTCCTAGAGATGGAGGAGAAAGAGTCAGAGAGGAGAGGATCAAGTAACAGAAGCAGCAGTCCAGCAAACACCAAAGACGACCCATAACTAACAGTCTGCAAGTCTCCGTGTTGAACTCAGGTTGGATATCACGTCTAAATGAAGACGTGGTGTTCAGTTCGCTATGTTAAATAGTCCTGCTCTGTATCACTTGTGTGTTCTGTTTAGCAGAAAGTTATTTTCTTTCTTTCCAAATGAAATTTGAAGCACATACAGATTAGTGCAAGCAACGAGTGTCACAACAAATACATTTCAAAGATACTTCGACTAACCAGTAAATCAGTAAAAAGCTTCAATGGTGCTAATTTAGTGTCAGCAAATTCTGGAATGAAATGGCATCTGCATCCATTACCCAAACCTTAATTTATACGGATAGATGACATGCCTCTCGTTCTAAGCGGAGCTGAGACATTGGGATGTAAGTCTCGGTTCTGAAGAAGTTCTAGCAAAAGTTTGGGAGGAGCATGTTTATTTAATCCAACTAATCACAACGCTAGAATAAATCTATATATATAAACTGCTCAAAGACTTTATTATGTACAGTGTGCAAAACACATCTACAAGTTTTGGATTATATTAACATGTGAAATTCTGAATGTGACTATATAAAGAACCCTGACACTAGTAACGTGCTGATGCAGTTTACTATATTAATATATTATCAACGCTAAATGCACACATTAGATTTCACAGGTTACGAAATGTAAATTATTCAAATGAATCATGGGTGGTGGGGGGGTGTATTTTCAGTGTTTAAAGGTTGAATGGCTAATGGATTTGCAAGAATTGTGTGTTACATCGCTAGGAATATACATGTGGCCTCTTCAATGACAGATTATTTATTTTTTAATTTCTCAATAAATTATATTGTAATGTTTCTCCTGTTTACTTCTCTAGAATGTTACTTTTATTTTGCCAACAGTGTAAAAATAGAAACGTGTGCATTACAACATGCAGACTATTGCTGATTTATTCTAACTTTTATTCATCCTCTGCTTTTGTCCAAGGACCTTACAGTATTATATGTGAAAATATATGTTTCTGTCTCATCTGTGACACGGTTCTACCGCCCACACTTACCCTAGTCATCTCAACAAACCAGGACAGATGATGCCTGTGATTCACTAGCCATCATCATCATCATCATCATCATCATCATCAGTCTCACAGATGGGCAAGTGTTTGGGAAAACTGTCTGAAAAATGTAGTAATAGTTTCAATTCTGTTTGGTGCCACTCTAGTGGCTAATTCACTCATGAATCAATGGCTAATCAATAAATTGATATATTGATTTGAGTAATATGCTTGTAAAGACCTTTAATTAAAGGGATAACCAAACGTTAACCAAAGGTCATGCCATTCTTTATTCTGTGAAACACAAGAGAGGATATTTTGAAAGATATTTTGCAGTGTTTTTTGTCTATATGAAATGAGTCCAGTGCTGTTTCAAACCCTTGTGACAAAAAAAAACATTCTTCAAAATATGCAAGTGTTTTGCAAGAAAAAGAAAAAGTAAATCATACAGGTTTGGAACGACCTATTTTTGAGTGAGCTATCCCTTTAGGCTAGCTTGTTCAAGAAACCCAAACAGATACAATGCAAGTGTTGTGTCTACAAAAACTGAAGTGCCTTGAAGGTTGCCTGTCTCAGTGCAACAAAACAGTTTTTTTTTTTTTTTTTTTTTTGTGAATACTAAAAGTAACATCAAGTAAGATGTAAACTAAAGTGATTTGGCCGTGTCATGTAAATGTCTTAATCCACCTTTCCTTGCTGTCAATTATCATCGCAATGGTGTTCATGTGAACACAACCAGAGGTTTTACAGCATTCATGCTACCACTTGTGATGATCCATTGATTCGCTACACTATTATATTTTCCAGTGTATTTAATATTTAATTGCTAGACAGCACTATACTCTTACCTTGTGCTTTACGGTTGTGAAAATGCAGCATTTGTGTAAAAACAGTAAATCGTTAAAAAAAATTGGAACAAAACAGACACTTTTTGTGATGGAACCAAATTATTATAAAATGAAAATAGAAGATTAATCATTTTATCATCATGGTAAAATTCAACAACAAATGCATGTGCATGCAAGTTCTTCTTACTTTCTCATTAATTTTCTTCCTAACTTTTGTAAAGTACTTGCACAACAACTTGTGTGCTTTACAATAATAATAAAAAAAAAAATACAAAATCTTCATCACTGACCAAACCTAACATGTGATACTCCATTCCTGACATTATCAGTGTGCTCCCTTGTCATCTCATCTTCATTTCTGATGAATTTGATTCCCAGCATTGGTTTTCTTCAGGTCATGTGTGTAGTAAGGTGCCGCAGAAACTCTCCACAGGTGCTGGTGTGTCCAGGAAACACGGCGTGACAGATCTCACACACCTGTGACTGCAGCGTGACCCCAGACATGAACAGCCCTCCGGCCTGACTGACCAACTCACTGTCCAGAAACCAGGATGACCAGGGCCTCTGTAAGGTTAAAAGTTACTAAACCTGTTATACTGTATTATGACCACTGTTTTAATCTAATTTTCAGTATGTGATAAAATTTGATATCGGCAAATGACAATAGGACACTGGGAGGAGCCAGAGGAGCTTGATTTTTTCACAGATTATCTGTCACATATTCTACTGTCAGGACATAATGACAGGTTTAACAAATATGTAAAAAATATATATTTACAAAAGTTACCTACTGCAGCTTTAAATAGTCTCTGTTATTTAATCATTTGCAGTCAAGTCAACGATATCGCTATAGATGAAGTGACCCCATCAAAAAAAAAGCCAGAGGCAACAGCGGCAAGAAAACTATAAAGATAACAATATTAGCATCCACACCTGCGAACAATATCGTCTGTTTATTCTGCGTCTGTCGCTTTAAATTATCGAGCTCGCAGGATTGATTCTGATTGGATGTCAATGTTTCTATCGTTCATCAGCTGGAAAAATCGTTCTGTAAATGAATCTAACGATACCGTTTCTCTATGCCTTTATCGTTATAGTTTTAGTGTGGACTCTGCTATTCTTTAATATTGAGAACGATTTTTAGAACTTTATCGTTATCTTTATAGTTATCATGCTTAGTGTGAACGGGCCTTTAGTTCAAGTTCAAGCTCATTCAATTACACAGTTGCAACTTTAGATTTTAACAATGTGTTATTAAATATTGGAATACCTAAGATTAATAAATATTCAGAAGAATTTTTCATTGGGAGTTTATGTTTACTAATGAAGCCCTAATGTAAAGTGTGAACGAACAATAAAGAATCAAAACAATTTCAAACAATATCTAGGGTATGTTGTAGTTCAGATTGAAATGTAAAAATAAAAAATGTAAAATAAATAGCCTATTAAGTTTAAATATTAATAAGCATTAATAAGGATTTGGCGCTGTGATGAACAAAACAGCAAATCCACAAATCTTAATGGCTATTTAAATACGTTTCAGAAAGTCGAGCAGCTGCTTTATTTATGGGGTTTCCAGGATAAAGGCTGCATTTTCTGCAGTTTAGCGCCATCTGCAGTCAGAGAGTGAATATACTTTCAATCTCTCACGTGTTCCCTGCAGTGTGCTTCTCATGTGTGCTTGTTTACATCAGAGTTGCACACTCTTCTTTTAAGCAGCATACAGCGGTGTCGTGCATTTTTACCAGTTGATGGGAAAGGTATTCTTAAAATGCATACCAAATACGGAATAATTTGTAATATATAATTATTCACAGTATTTAGAAGTGCCCACGATAGCAATACCGTGCATATTAATTACTGCGATAACTGTATACAGGCACATGTCTATATGGCACTGAACAAATACTGGGCAGTTGCCATCAAAACTTCTAGTGCTAGTTCATGGTAAATGTTTATAAAGGAGGCCTCTGGTCAGCAGCGAGGCCATGATCATGAAGGATCTGCTTTGTTGGACTGGCCATGTTATACAAATGGACAGTTCCTGTATCCAGTGTCAGATTCTTTAGTCTATAAAGGCATCATGGTCATCCAAAGAAGCGTTTTAAAGATTGCATCAAAGAAAGTCTGAATTACTTTGATTTCAGAACTGGAATCCAGAGCCGAGGACAGAACCAGCTGGTGAGTAACAATCAACAGGGCCTTAAGAAAGTTTAAACGATGTCGATGAGAAACTGTCATGGCTGCCAGGCAATGCAGGAAGAAATCAGTGTTCCTGTGGCTCAGTGGTAGAGCATTGCATTAGCAGCACAAAAAAGTTGTGGGTTCTATTCTCCAAAAAAAGTGTAGCCTGAACGCACTGTAAGTCGCTTTGGATGAAAGCGTCTGCTAAATGCATAAATGTAAATGCTCTGACAGTGTCCTACTCATGCCCTTATACTGTCCTAAACTGTGCAGAGCCAGAAAAGGCCTTATCAGTCACACCACAGAGGAAGACTGCACAAGAAAAGACATCATTATAACTAATGGTCAACCACCAAGTGTAAAAATGATTTAAAACGATTAGAAATTAATGTTCTGTTAAACATATACATCGGGGCACTGCATTAAATTAAGACTGCCAATAATTGTGGCAGAGTGAGAAATGTGAGAAAATAAAATTACTTTTAATTTAAGGTTAGATATTTTTCACAGGATGTTTTGGTCATATTTACAATTAAGGGTCCCGATGTTTGTACTCTGTAGAGGGCGCGCGTGCGTCACTGCGTCACCACGCTCCAGCTCGGTTGGAGGCGGTAATGTCCCAAAAGACAGCCAATACAACTCGAGAAGAAAAAAAGGGATCGCGTTGGACGATCTCAGATCAGCTCCTAAACTACAATTATCCCTGTGTGCACGTCATCAGTCCATGAACTCGTGTGTGCCTTGCATTTAAAGCAAAAGCTTTGTATATTCACTCAGTGCCTTAAAATATGCATGTGATGCAGTTCGATTAATGAATAACGTGACGTTGACATATTTTATTGCTCGATTGTTTTGTGAAAGGTAACTCTTGTTAACCGGCCATTCAGAGTCTATCGAAGGCTGCAATAAAATATAATTGTAAACAATAACCTGCATTTAAAATTACATTTTATTTGTTTTGTAGGTGGGGATGGAAAACCATTTTTACATTGTTATCGTCTATGCATTGATGTCTTTGCACCTATTGTTAGTCCAAGGAGCCAGACAGGGTCAAGACATAAAATGTGGAGGTATTTCAACTTTTTTTAAATCTTTTATAATTAACTGTGCATATATACGTGGATATTTTTTATACCTAGAGAGCCATTGTGTTATTAATTGTCTTGAAAAAACAAGAAACATTAGGAATGTAATGCACTTTCGTAAATGCATCTTCAAACTGTTTTAATAAATGATTGTGCTTTGTGATTTAAGAAGTACTTTTGAATTGCATCATGCACATGTTTTTTCTTAGCATGCAGGGCATTAGTGGATGAAATGGAGTGGGCCATATCACAAATAGACCCCAAGAAAATGATCCAGACCGGATCATTTAGGATTAATCCTGATGGCACTCAGTCAGTTAGAGAGGTGACATATTTTAGTTTCGTAAAGACGTCATTTTTTGTTTGTTTGACTCCAACTTATAGATTTTCATGTATTTGTTGTAATGTGCTCAGGTTCCCTTTTCCCGCTCTGAGAGTCATCTGCTGGAGCTGATGGAAGAGGTTTGTGAGAAGATGAAAGATTACGGTGAGCGTGTTGACCCTGTCACCAACCGGAAGACATACGTGAGACATACGTCGCGTGATGGCACTGCCATGGACCTTTCTGATCTGGCCTTCGACTCCAGAGTCAGCTCTAGTTTAAAGTTTGCTGTGAGAATTTTTATTTGTATTTTATTTCTTATATTCAACTTTCTGCTGATTCGATGCAATAGTTGTACACTATTTATAAAAGGCTAAAAAACATCAGAATTTCCTGATCAGTTTTAGAAATCGTCTCTCTGTACGTGTTTTTTCACAGTGTGAAACGATCGTTGAGCAGCATGAGGATGAACTCATTGAGTACTTTGATCACGAGACAGACAATGTTAAAGACAAGCTCTGCAGTAAGAGGACAGGTAATGCTGTAAATATGGATGTGCGAGTAGTTTCAAACATATGAACAAGCTACATGCATTTACCTGTAAAAAAAAAAAAAATGTTTCAAGCATATTTAACAATATGCACAATATGGAACTGGACCTGTATCACCAATGCATGTTTTTACTACACTACAGATGTGATTTTCTTTAACCCCTTCCACAGATCTGTGTGACCATGCTCTGAAGATACCTCATGATGAGTTATAACATCAGCCGAACACATCGTGACCGCTGTACCTTTGGAAAACCATGCCTTCACCTGTTCTGCTTCAGTAAACAGACTGGTTCTTCTTCCTTGAGGATGCTGAACACACAGAGTGATGTTAGGCAACACATTACATCGTGTACTTGACCCTATGGGTTACCTGTTGATATGTTCAACTCTTATTAATGGCGTTACCATCAAAACTCTCCATTGTCATTCAGTTTAAATTTAAAGCTGACTTGCTACAGCTAAACATTAGATTTCTTTATGAATCTCTCCGATGGCAGACTTTTATATTAAAATGTCTTTGGATGCACTTAGTTTTTAGTTTAGAAGATTTCGGTGTATTTATTATAAGCACAGATAAGAGCACCTCTGTAGTTCCTGGTTCTAGTGATAATAATAATAATATTGCTAATCTTAACAAATGTTTTTGATTGTGATTTGAATTGAAGCGAGTCCAGTAGACGGATTTGTAGAGGAAGAGTGTTTCAAAGACGTCCCATGCATATTTACATCTACATATTTCATATTTTCCAAAAATTTGGGGGTTTTTAGCATTATGTGTAGTGCAAACCTGGAATTTCAGCTCAGTTTTACTAATTTTTTTGGTGCTATTTGTTAAAACTAGCAATAGGATGTACAATGCAAAATGAGTCTGACCTAAAGAAACGTACATCTGTAATTGCTATTTTCGTAAAAATAAAACACAAAATTGTCTGAGGATGTCTTTTACAATGTGTTTTGTAGTCATTTATGGATGAGCGTGTTCTTTTACATGTGAATTTTTTTTAACTCTGTTGTTTTGTTAAGAAAGAGGCTTGTTGTATTTGTACTTGTCAAAGTCAAATTGAGCATCAGGAAAGACACAGCCGAGATTATTCAATAAACTGTTCATTTATCATAACTTCTCCTGCTTTCTGCTGTTCCCTGCCTGATGGACCGATGGACTTAACTTTAGTTTAACTTAAGTTTAGTGCACAGAACTCAAACAAAACAGTTCACTCAACAAGTCTTCTCGTTCACATTACTAGAAAAATGTGTGGAAACAGATTGCCTTACACTTAAGTTGCTCAAAACTTACAGAAAACAGATTGTTGGCACAACAATAAGATATTTATATGTTTAATAAAACAATTCTATCAAATCAATTTAACACTAAGGAAAACTGCACATACTGCATTCTGTAATAAACAATAGTACTAAACTGAAAAACAATGTTTTTTTCCCCCCTTTGTCCACACAAAAGCAGTATCAGTACAGTTAATCTGTAACTGTAGTCTGATTACGAGTATTATTAAAGTGTAATTTAATCTAATTACAAGTAGGCTACTCAATTTTTTGGAATCTGATTATGTAATCCAGATTGCATTTAATTAATTATTACTCATGTCTGTCTGATTTATCCGTGTATAGAAATCCATTAGTCAATGGTCATCAAGAATTATCTTATTTTAAGTTCAAGGGAACAAAATCTCTGTTAATAGAGCTGTGCACGAGCCTCTCTTCCAGCAGCTTGGTTCATATTACAGCGCAGATGCACTGGTGAATAGCTCACTATAGTTACTGTGCACTGTTAATGGTGTAAAAACATAGCATCATTACTTCATTATCATATCCTAATGAATAAACTTTGACTAATCTATGGAGATGGGAGTATTAAAGATAAGCAAGCAGGTAAGCTTTAATTTTCAAGCAACATTGAAGGGCACTTGTTCTCTGGCAATGTTATATTTCAGACACAGCCAGAGGAAAACTGTCACTGTAAAACTAGTTATGCTCTTTTATATCTATCTCTTTGTAACCTATTAATGCTGTCAGTGAAAAACCACATGTTTGTCATTTCAGGATCTGTTGAATTCAGTATTACATAACCATTTTGGATAATTAAACAGCATTGAAATTGTCTTGTGCTCATCAAGACTGGATTTATTTGATACAATTTAATTAAATTTAAAATAAGGTTTTTCTATTTTAATATACTTTAAAATATCATTCATTTTTGTGCTTCATTTATTTATTTATTTATTTATTTCGTTTTTTTTTTTTTTTTGGTTCATTGGTAAATTAAAAGTTAAAAAGAACAGCATTTAGTCAAAATAGAGATGTTTTCTAACTATATCAATCTTTGCTATCACTGTTTCTATAAATTGAACAAATCTTAATGAAAACAAATGTATTTAAAAAGGGTAGTGATAGTTACAAAAGTTATATTTTAAATAAATGCTGTTCTTTTTTTATTTATTATTTGTCAAAGAATCACAGTTGAAAAAGTATCACAGGTTTCCAACACTGATCATAAATCAGCATTGCATAAAGTATATTTTAAAGTATATTACATTTTTGATCAAATAAATGCAGGTTTGATGTCCATAAGTGACTTCTTGCAAAAAATACAGGTGCTGGTCTATTATTAGAATATCATCAAAAAGTTGATTTATTTCACTAATTCCATTCAAAAAAATGAAACTTGTAGATTATATTCATTCATTACACACAGACTGATATATTTCAAATGTTTATTTCTTTTAATTTTGATGATTAGAACAGACAACTAAGGAAGATCCCAAATTCATTATCTCAGAAAATTTGAATATAACTTAAGATCAATACAAAGAAAGGATTTTTTTAAATCTTGGCCAACTGAAAAGTATGAACATGAAAAGTATGAGCATGTACAGCACTCAATACTTAGTTGGGGCTCCTTTTGCCTGAATTACTGCAGCAGTGCGACATGGCATGGAGTTGATCAGTCTGTGGCACTGCTCAGGTGTTATGAGAGACCAGGTCGCTCTGATAGTTGCTTTCAGCTCTTCTGCATTCTTGTGTCTGGCATATCGCATCTTCCTCTTCACAATACCCCAAAGATTTTCTATGGGGTTAAGGTCAGGCGAGTTTGCTGGCCAATTAAAACAGGGAAACCATGGTCCTTAAACCAGGTACTGGTAGCTTTAGCACTGTGTGCAGGTCCTGCAAGTCCTGTTGGAAAATGAAATCTGCATCCCCACAAAGTTGGTCAGCAGCAGGAAGCATGAAATGCTCTAAAACTACCTGGTATATGGCTGTGTTGACCTTTGACCTCAGAAAACACAGTGGACCAACACCAGGAGATGACATGGCACCCCAAACCATCACTGACTGTGAAACTTTACACTGGACCTCAAGCAACATGGATTGTGTGCCTCTCCTTTCTTCCTCCAGACTCTGGGACCATGATTTCCAAAGGAAATGCTAAATTTACTTTCATCAGAGAACATAACTGTGGAGCACTCAGCAGCAGTCCAGTCCATTTTGTCTTTAGACGCTTCTGACGCTGTCTGTTGTTCAAGAGTGTCTTGACACAAGGAATGTGAAGCTGAAACCCATGTCTTGCAGACATCTGTGTGTAGTGGTTCTTGAAGCACTGACTCCAGCTGCAGTCCACTCTTTGTGAATTTTCCCCACATTTTCGAATGGGTTTTGTTTCACAATCCTCTCCAGGGTGTGGTTATCCCCTAATCGCTTGTACACTTTTTTCTACCAAATCTTTTCCTTCCCTTCTCCTCTCTATTAATGTGCGTGGACACACAGCCAGCCTCTTTTGCAATGACCTTTTGTATCTTCCCTCCTTGTGCAAGGTGTCAATGGCCATCTTTTGGACAACTGTCAAGTCAGCAGTCTTCCCCATGATTGTGTATCCTACAGAACTAGACTGAGAGACCATTTAAAGGCCTTTGCAGGTGTTTTAAGTCAATTAGCTGATTAGACTGTGACACCAGGTGTCTTCACTATTGAATCTTTTCACAATATTCTAATTTTCTGAGATAATGAATTTGGGATTTTCCCAAAAGTCAGTTATAATCATCAAAATTAAAATAAACATTTAAAATATAGCAGTCTGTGTGTAATGAATGAATATAATAAACAAGTTTCACTTTTTGAATAGCATTAGTGAAATAAATCAACTTTTTGATGATATTCTAATTAGATGACCAGCGCCTGTATAGAAAAGTAATGTATCCAAACTTTTGACCTATAATTATTTTTTTTTTACATTGCCCCTATTTAACATTTGAGCCCTTTCTCACTCAACATTTAATTCAATTAAATGCTATAATTCATTCAAATATAATGTAATGTAATGTAATGTAAATGTAATCTTACTGCAATATTTAATATATTTGTCTGCTCTATCTTAAAGCGAGTATAATGCTAGTTGTAACTGATGAAAACAACCGTCATTTTTAGATTGTCAATAGACCATTTGACAGAATTAAACAGCTGTCTTTCCATTTCTTTGATTGTTGTGAATTATCTTTAAAAAAGTCAGATCTGGTTGATGATGAACAGTCAGACCAGAGAAACGCTCTATCTTACGATAAAATGTCTTCATGTGCACAAACCATCGTTATACCAAAGAGCGGTACATACAAATGAAACAGCATGATTTTCAAGGAGCAAATGAGTCCAGGCCGGACAGGAGAACAGAATTTAACTTAGAAATCTTGGCCTTCAGAGGATCAGATGAAGAGAAACTACTCAAAGAAGAATCAGTAAAAACTGAAAAAGTCAGAGAGCTCAATTAATGTCCATTTATGGTATGTCAAAACACGAAGAGAGGAGATTTTAACAAGAGGCAGATTCATATAGAAGACAGTCAGATGGCAACTCTAAATCAATGGTAGACAACACACACAATGGATTTGAGATCGAAGGTGTGTCCTTTGTAATGTGTACAGCAGTCAACAAACTGATTCAAAACAGCACTCCAGCAAAGACAAAAAGTCTTCTCTTAATGCAGAGTCCTTTTTGTCTATGGATTTTTAAAGGGTTTTCTCAAACTTGAGGCACAGGTAAAACAAAAGATCAGTCAATTCTGATTAAAAAAGTCTTTATTTGCCTTAGGAGGCCTGTAGACTTTAACTATAGCTGTAGATTGGGACTCAGAAACACTCTAAACTAGACATTCAAATGAATTAAACAGCTACGGGACTCAAACTGTGTTGTTGATTGTACAATACAATGATACCCCACCTCTCCCAGAGGATCGTGGGAGATCAAATAACCCACAGCCAACAGGAATAAGTTCATTAAAAAAGAAAACCATCCGGCTGTTTGTGCCATGTTTCAACTAAACACAAAAAGGATGAGTTTTTCTTCCACAATGATGTCAGATAAAACCATGGCCTTGTTTAGAAAAAAGAATACTTTTTGTATGTGAAGAAAACAAAAATAACGACTTTATTAACCAATTTGTCTCCTCTGTCTCTCCACATCACTATAGCACTATTTTAGAGAATAATAGCTGAACGCAGACAGCTCACGCTCTTCTGTGTCAGCTGCACCACAATGATACGTTTTCTGCGTCTATTTACTCTTTGATTTGAACGAAAACAGCGTATCCTTGTGGCGCGGCTATTTTAAACTGTGTTCCAAAGACGAACAAAGCTTTTACAGGTTTGGAACGACATGGGGGTAAGTGATTAATGACAAAATGTTCATTTTGGGATGGAGTATCCCTTACAGGACATGCAGGAGGAATCCACACCAACATCAACCTCAGGGTACAGGGCAGTAAGAGAGTTGGGTCCAGCAGCAAATACTCAAAAATTAAATAAATAATCCAATGGGTGAAGCATAAGTCCACATCACAATAAAGTAAAACAACATGAAAAGTCTTCAAAGGCTCCAAAACCATTCACACAGAAGCATCAATAGTTCAGACAAACAAACGAGAGAAGGGAACGGCAACCAAAACGCTGCAGCGTTCCCCTTTGAACATTCAGTGCTTTAGACACTATTTCATCTAATCTTGTGCAATGTTTGGCAATGTCCTATCAGCAAAGCATAAAAAAAAAAAAAGGAAAAAAAAAAGGTGAAACAAACCTTCAATTTTTTTTTCATCCTTTTTATTTATATATCAGAATTTTCTGGCAAAAGATCTGCACAAAAAAAAAAAGGTGTAATGGTTGCATGTTTTCAGTGTTTTATGATTACATTTTATCACAGCTTCTTTTTATTTGGCTTTTCTGTGATGGACAACAGTCACAATGGTATTTACTGTAAACAGTTCTGGAGTGGGTCTCATGTGGAACATCAGATTTTTTTAGGAACCCAAAAAGCTCTTTCTTATCAAACTGTGATCATTGATGACATAGTTTCACATTTCTGCCTGGGAAAATCCTCAGCTGTTAAGCTCTTACTTTTCAAACTCATCACAGGACGCTTATCTAATTTTCATGGAAATGTGTCAGCCTTGCCGTATAATGTTCAAAACTTCTGGGGTCTATAACTTACAGATCTTGACAGCTGCTGGCTCTCTTTCCATTTTTCTCATCTGCTTGTTGGTGTACCTCTTTTTTGGTTTCATTTACCTGCTAAGGCTTATTTTAGATGACAACCCTGGCATTTTAATAATTAACTGAATGTTCATGTTGAAACTGATCATCAAATGTTGACTTACAATCAGAAGTTGGACTAGAAAAACTACAATAGCTTAGTGTGTTCATTCTGGAGAGTTTAAAACAAGAAAAAACAGGAACTGATCAATACCTCAAAACACGTGATTTTACAAGACCTGACAATCCATAGAGTTAAACAAATATATATATATATGAAAGCATTAAGGTCAAAGTTTAGCAATGCATGTCTTCAAATGAGACATGACAAATAGCTGCTGACATCCATCATTAAATGATCACTGTATGCTGATTCATGATCGAACAAAATCATCTTTTGACCGTTCGCCGTGTCTCCTTGCCGTTGCTTACGGAGCTTCCTCCCACACCTGGACTTGGTGTCGACCGGTTTCCGTTCCCACTACTTGCTCGTCCACCCGGCTGTGCATTAGTAGAGTTGCCAGAGCCTTGAGAATTCACCCCATTTCCATTGGGGGTGTCATTCCCTTCAAAGAGTAAAACAATGTATGTGGACCAGCATATTGAAAGATTATATAACATAAACTAGGAACCCTGAAGGATTTATAATTCTTATAAAAGTTCAGGCTAGTGGCAGAAAGCAGATGTTGCCGTATATAACTCTACCTGCAGGTGCACCAGCGCTGCTGTTCGTGTTGCTCTGGTCATTGAGTCCCTGATGGGCAACAAGAAAAACAAAAAACTATTACCATGACCCACAGTTTTAAATAAGGATTTGATTAATTATTAATGCAGAAATCCATCTAGACATACCGTTTTATTCATCTGGGCCAAATATTCAGGATTTGGCTCACTAAAGTTTGGCACCTCTGAATACACCATGCAGAATCTTACAAATTGGATACAAAACGTTAATATTTTGGGCAAGATTAAGTTTAATACATACTGTATATACCATATTTTTGTCAATTTGTGTATATTGTCTGTATTTTTCATAGTGATATTATAGTTTTTTTTTAATGCAAAACATTTAATATTGAAATAATTATACTGCCATGATAACTATAATGATAACTATACTGCTATTAACAAAAAATGAATAATTAAATAATAACTTACTCTCCGATCTTCTGTAGTTCACCTCCTCTTCCAGTGTACAGCGTCAAACAGCCTTTAAAAACTGAGGCATAACTGCGGCAAAATACACATATACTGTAAATAGTTCTGTAGACTGTAAACTTTTAGTCTCGTATAACAACAGTTTTAGTGATATTTACTATCAAATGATAAAACTGTTCACTATTGTTATAAACAATAATAGAAACAGTCGAATTAATCGAATGTTTATATTATTGCAGAATGAATGTGTGTTATGAGAAAGCAAACGTCTGCTGGACTTTGAGAGCGCATCCCTGATCAAACACAGTCTCACCCTTTGGTCAGTCTGATGATGTCACCAGCCTGGATGAGGCCACCGACTTCATCCCAAACCGAAATACTGATGCTGCCCGTCTTGTCAGCCACTTTACATGTGCGCACCTCATGGCCGTCTTTGGTCTTCGTCACTCGTCCTTGAATGAGAAGAAATGATCACTTACAGTAAAAAACAAAACTATGATATTCCCGTGTACATTAGATGTTTGTGTTACATCATATGTTGTTAAATTAATGTTTATTGCATTATTTTAGAGTCATGTTTTCACCCCCTGTATAATGCTGGTTGTCATAATATTATAATAGATTATTTTAAAACAAACAGTAATGTGGTATATTAATGCTATTTCAGTTAATAATATATAGAGTTACTGTAAATTACAGAATTTTTTACTGTAAAACTCTGGGATCCACATCTGCAGTTAAATTTCATAGATTTTTGATTTATACTATATTACTTAATATACTTAAACATGTTTTAAAAAGTTACTAATTGTCGAAGCCAAATGAAGACAAAAAGTGCGCAAACTCAAAGGAGTACCATGCGTACATGATGAATATGAAAATATTAAAGCACAAGGATATAAAAGCTACTATACATACATTAATCCATTAGATGCAATCCATTTATTCTTGAAATTCAACAGTGTGGGACTGCTACTGCTGGTTCACTGTATGATAAAATGCTTTTGGTTTTCCTAATATGTGGGTCACTAAATAATCTGTGTTACTGAAGTGTAATTATTATCATTGTGTCTTTCTTTAGTTCTTCCACTTTCATGTAATGTGTTGTTCGGCCACCTGTTTCCAACACGATGAAGATGACGTTGAGATTCTTGAGTCCAGGTTTAATGTCCTTCACATGAGTCTCTGTGCTCATGATCAGTCTTCTTCTGCCCAAATCCTGCAAGACCTGATACACAACATGTCAGTCCACATCTGATGCATCTGCACTCACTTTTTCAAATGACATGTAATGTCGTGTACTAATTAACGATGCATGTATGCAAATATTTTTTTTTTTTGTCAAACTAATGTTAATTTCAATGTGACGACACATGCACGTGCAACACTGACAGCTGATCAACAATCCTGCAGATTTTCAAAGCAGGAAACTAATGCAAACACTTACTGGTTAGCTCTGAGCTATGGCCGCACTGACTGTTTTCTGTTTTAATAGTAGCCTACTGTTTCTCGTCATCTGCAGCACTTTGTGTGAATAATCCTGAACAGACTCACTGCTCGCGATCTTGTTTAGGCGCTGAATGTTTTGACCACAGACTGCTGTCAATCATCACGGTGAACGTGGACATTCAACTACCGCTTACAGTGGTTGACGTTGTTGTTGTTTTTTTCGCTAAAACGTCATGACGCAATGTTTTCCGTACGTAATGACGCCATTATCCGCACGTATACGACCTGCACAACATATGCATAATTTGACAGATGAATTATCTGCAAATTAAATGTGAAAAATGTGTCAAACGTATGCGAAAATGATGACGTGTTTACAGCTACGCTTTTAGAGGTTTGATCTGTAACGTTACAGTCCTTCTTGTGAACTTTATGTAATTCAGATGCGCGTTAATCCACATACTATAGATATCTAAACTGCACTTAACGCGTTAAAACGGGGCATTTAATCCCTCATTCATTTGGTTCGAGTGAATTTGCGACTTTTTAAGGTAAGATCTATTAAAATAAGTATCAAATTAGAAATGTCATTAATTAGAGCAACTCGGGATTTATTAATATATTTGCAACATTACTTTTTTCAAGTCCATCAAACGAATTTATCGATTTTGTATGCTTTATGCGTTAAAATAGCATTAACATGGTAATACCATGTTTCTTGTTTCTGTGTTTTGCTCCTCTACTGTGGTTGTACAGTAACTTTCAGCACAGTGTAAATTAGTGCAGCTTACTGTAATTATTATCATGTGGAAATGACGATCTTGTAACACACCAAAGATTGGGCTACTGCAGTTTGCCACACAAAAAAGCATCATTGTATAATATAATTTATTTCTAAGTAGCTAGGCTAGTTGTACAGTACGGTCTAATTATGTATATTGACCTTTTTCCGTCCTCTTTTCTCAGGCCGAGGGACTTAAGACTTACAAAATGACCACAGAATCTGCTTTAGAAAATGAGATTAGCCCCGTTGACTTCATTCAGCTGCAAGAGTATATAGAGTGTAAGTATCTTTCATAAACCACCATCAATAACATTATGATAAACATTCACTGACTCAGAATATATATCTTGTTGTTCTATTATCAAAGTTACATTACATTTACATTTATTCATTTAGCAGACGCTTTTATCCAAAGCGACTTACAGATGAAGACAGTGGAAGCAATCAAAAACAACAAAAAGAGCAATGATATATAAGTGCTATAACAAGTCTCAGTTAGCTTAACACAGTACACGTAGCATGGGATTTTTATACACACACACACACACACACACACACACACACACACACATAATAAATGAAAAGAAAATAGAAATAAAAAAAGAAATTAAAAAGGTAGGTAGATTTTTTTTTTTTTAAGAATAGAATTAGAATATTGAGTGATAAAGTTAAAGGGTCAAATAAAGATGGAAGAGATGTGTTTTAAGCCGATTCTTGAAGATGGCTAAGGACTCAGCTGCTCGGATTGAGTTGGGGAGGTCATTCCACCAGAAGGGAACATTTAATTTAAAAGTCCGTAAAAGTGACTTTGTGCTTCTTTGGGATGAACAATCAAGCAACGTTCACTTGCAGAACACAAGCTTCTAGAGGCACATAAGTCTGAAGTAACGAATTTAGGTAAATGGGTGCAGAGCCAGTGGTAGTTTTGTAGGCAAACATCAATGCCTTGAATTTTATGCGAGCAGCTATTGGAAGCCAGTGCAAATTGATAAACAGATGTGTGACGTGTATTCTTTTTGGCTCATTAAAAATTAATCTGAATTAATTGTAAAGGTTTGATAGAATTGGCTGGAAGACCTGCCAAGAGAGCATTGCAATAGTCCAGCCACAGAACAAGAGCTAGAACAAGGAGTTGTGCAGCATGTTCCCAAAGAAAGGGCTTGATCTTCTTGATGTTGAATCTTGAAGCAAATCTGCAGGATCAGACAGTTTTAGCAATGTGGTCTGAGAAAACCAGCTGATCAAGAAGAATTTAGAAGATTAAGTTAAGAAGAACATTCTAAATTAAAGCTTAAATAAGGTTTTCATTATTTATTTGCTTGTTTAAATTTTCTTTTTTTTTCTTCTTTGTTTTGAATTTCCTAGACAGCAGGATAAAGGTGAAAGATGCGATGAAGGAATTTCACGCTGGTGGAAAGCTGGTCCATCACAGGTTTGGAGATGTAAGCTTGACCGTAACTTTCCGCTGGCTCCCCAATAGTTCATTTGTCAATGAAAAATATAATCATCACGTTAAAAATTATATGAGAAGCTTGGGGGGTTACTGTTTGATATTTAGCCAGATAGTTTACTCTCTGAATGAATAAATCATTCAATTAGTCAGCAAATTCATTCATTCATTCCTCATGTTGTTCCAAACCTGCATAACTTTCTTCTGATTCTGGTCTGTTCTTGCCCATACACTGAAAGTCAGTGGGGTCCAACACAACATTATCACAGGTTTGGAAAGACATGACAGTCTCTCAGTCGGTAAATGTGTGGTATGACACATTCTCTTCACATTTTCCTCACTAAAGCACATAGATGCTGCAGGATTTTCTCTGTTCCTCAAGACTTATCTTGAGGTAGAAGATTTCCCAGCTGATCTCTGCCAGCGTCTCTACTGGTATTTCCAAAGGTCTGAGCAGTGTTGTCCTGACCAATGTCCTCACACCAGAGACGGTTAGCTGCTTCATTTTTAACAAGTCACATTGAACTACATTATTTCAGTAAATGTTGCAAAATATACTTGTGTATTGTCTAACCTCTTCACTTTAAAACTTCGTAAGAGATCGAATGCCTTGCTTACATACAGAATACGTGTCAAGTGCACGAGGCAAGATGATAATATTCTACGGCACATGCACTTTTTTAATGTTATGAATAAATGCCATACCTGACAGTGCTATTTTTAGGGAAAATAATATGCATTTATCATTTAAAAGGTACAATCAGTGACAGTGTGCAAGCATCTGCATCTGTGACTCCCTTCTGTATTATAATTATTTCTGTGCTGGTGCCACTGTTGCCTTCTGCATGAGTCCACAAAACGTTTTGCAGACAAAAATATATTTATAGTAGATAACTGTGTTCTTAACTGTCATTAAATGGTGCAAAAAACATATTCATTGTGGGTTTTCACTGCAAAAAAAAAGACAAATGACATAAATAGCAACACATTTGTTTGTGGTGATCATTGATGTTTAGTGTTATTTGTTTGCTGTCGATCTCTTTCAGGCTGTGTCTCTCTTAAAGCTGTATCTTGTTACTTCTCCATATTAGAGGATGGAAATCCACGAGACAAACTGGAGTGTAAGACATTCTCTAGCAGATAATATCACTAATACCATTTATAATGTACAATGTGTTGAATCATTTTTAAACATCTAAATTATTGTATAAACTTGCCAGTTGTTTTAAGTGTAATTAAATGTAGTCTACATGCAAAGAATTTATTATTTATATAACACCTATTTGGCAGACACCTTCAAATTATATGATAAAGATGACAATGGACATCTTGATAGCAAGGTAACAGCAAACATACTTCTTTATATGTCTAATATTTCTATTTAATGCTACACTCTTTCACACTTTCTGTTTATGTTTGTTTAAAAGGAAGTTGACAAAATGGTCACACAGATGATGCAAGCTGCAGAATACCTTGGATGGGATGTGACCGAACTCAAGCCAGTAATTCATACACACCAGTAACTGTTTCAGAAGCTTTTACTGCTTCAGAGATATTGCTTTTGTGTTTTCAAAGTTAGTTCGTGACAGTGATGGCCTAGCATTTTATTTTCAGTAGTCTCTGATTTTCTGCTTTTAAAATATCTATTACATTAAAGGAAAGGAAACATTTAAAGTCAAGTTAAATCATGTGCATTATTTCAAAGCAGTTATACAGAGATGCAGGTTTCAGTCACTACTATATAAAGCTGTCTTTGAAGCTGGCACACAGGATGTACCCTATTTCTTGATTTTTACTGTGATAGTTGTGAATGATTCATCTAGCCATATGTTTTATAAACATTTGAACCTTTAATCAAAATCTATAATCATATCTTTATGTCACATCTTTCTCTTTCTATAACATGGCTGTTCTCTGCTAAGTCACCATTCTCTCTTTAAACAACATCCATCCACCATTTACAATTCATTCATCAATAACGTGTTAAATCATGTCATGCTCTCCTTTATTTATTGATTTTGTTGCTTTAGCTGTTTCTCTTGGCAGTTGAAGCCCATCATCCTCCATGCACATCAAGTTCCCTGTCTTATTATACCATTTTCCACTAATACAAGGGCAGTATATTTGAATTGTTTTATTCATTGTTCATTTTCTTAGGTGCTTAGAGACACGCTGAAAGCCATAGACATTGACAGCAGTGGTACTTTATCCCAACAAGAATGGATACAAGGCGGCTTGAACAACATTCCTCTACTGGTTCTGCTTGGATTAAAGGTGAATAATCTTTGTCATATGCAGATGAATGTGTAATCTTATGGTGTGGAATTCATTATACTGTTTTTTGTTTTCCACATTATCTTCAGGTAGCTGAAAAAGATGGCCAACATGTCTGGCGTCTGAAGAACTTCAACAGACCCACGTATTGCTTTGTCTGTCACAGCATGATGTTGGGCCTGCGAAAACAGGGCTTGTCATGCAATTGTGAGTTTATTAATGATAATCTTTTATATTTAATTAATGAGCATATTTTTAATATTGATGCACAGCTTTAAGGTCTGTTCTGCCGCTTTAAAAGCTCCAGCTCTTTAATGCAGAATGCATTCTGATTGGCTGTCAGTGTTTTTATTGTTCATCAGCTGGAAAAAAAATACTGCGGAAGGGATTTCAATGATATTCATATGTGCCATTATCATTATAGTTGTGATGTGGACTTCACTTTTCTTTTACATTTAAAACAATATTGGTATCATAACTATATCTTACTATTTCAGAACAATATCAACTATGGTTATCGATTGTCTTTGGTGTGAAGGGGCCTTTATACACATTCTCTCATTATCCATTGTCCATTTCAAGAGCCCCAACATTTAGTGACTATTCATTGGATACTGTAGGACATTTTTGGCCTTTATGTGCAATTAACACTTGGGGGAAGTCGTGGCCTAGTGTTTAGAGAGTTAACCCTGAGTTAACACTGACTATTAACCCTAAGTTTGTGGGTTTGAGTCTCGGCCAGCAAGCCACCGAACCCGTGTGTGTGTGTGTGTGTGTGTGCATGTGTTGAATGGGTTAAATTCAGAGCACGAATTCTGAGTATGGGTCACCGTACTTGACTGTATGTCATGTCATGTCACTCATATGTACGGCCTTGTCTTGTCTGATTTCAAAGCATATTAAGAATACCCTTGTCTAGTGACTTTGTATACTTTCTTCATTGTGTCTTTTTTTTAATTGACATTGTCAGTGTTGCCCTCTTCTTTTATTGATTTCTAGTTTGCAAATACACTGTCCACAGCAGCTGTGCCAACAAAAACCACACACCGTGTGTCAGGACCTTTGTCAGGTCCAAAACAGAGATTGGGGTGAGAAATGATAAAAAAAAGTACATCTAATAGCTGCACAGTTCATAAATGACAATACAGTAACACCTGCATGCTAATATTTGCTAATATCACATTATGTTCTGTATTGTGTAACGTTTATGCTAATTATGTGTTAAAGTTGTTCACAAAAAGGCATTAAAGCAAGAGTTCCCTAAAAGATGAAAATGGAAATGTACTCATCCTCAGACCATCCACAACATAAGACGAGTTTGTTTCTTCACGGGAACAGATTCTGAGAAATGTATCATTCCTTCACTTGTTCACCAATGGATCCTCTGCAGTGAATGGGTGCCGTCAGAATGACAGCCCATCTGATAATACGTCAAGCTTTATTTATATAGCGCAATTTAAAACGGTGTTTACAAGGTGTGTTACAGAAGAGAAATATATGTGTGCACAAGTGTAAGGTCTCAATACATCTGTCCGTAACCAGTGTATTTTATTATAAACCTGTCCTTTACAGCACAAGTTATCCACAGGACTCCAGTCCAACAATTAACTTCTTGTGAAGCCAAAAGCTGTGTGGTTGTAAGAAACAAATCCTTCATTAAGGAATTTTTACATTTACACTGTTGCTTTTGGCTAAAATATAAGTCTATAATTATATAATATATAAGTCTATTATCTATAATAACTTTTCCTCTAGTGAAAAAGTCCATCCTGTTTTCTTCTCTGATCAAAATCCACTGACATTTTTGTTTAAGAATGAGTTTTGACTGTTTTTGCTTGTAAACGGTGATTGATCTTTGCACACCGTATTTCTGTCCTGATTCAGATCAGATGACTTTATCACAGGAGATATCGATTTTGTGGATAGAGGAATATATTTTAGGTGAAAGCAATGATTTGATGTTAAAAAAAAAATCTATGATTTTGAAAAAACAACAAAATTTTTGCTTCACAAGATGCTCAGTATCAGCTGTTTGGACTCTCATTGTGACGGCACCCATTCATAGCAGAAGACACATTGGTGAGCAAGTGATGTAATGATACATTTCTCCAAATCTGTTCAGATGAAGAAACAAACTCTTCTACCTTGGCTGGCCTGAGGGTGAGTGCATTTTCACCAAATTTAGATTCACAGATTTTGGTTGAACTATTTCTTTAATGCAAGGTAATGCTTGTCCTATTTTTCCCCCTTCACCAGTGTTCAGTTCACGATTGGATCAGTGCTGACTGTGACTCCAACAAATGTGAGATTTGCCACAAAAAGATTAAAATGCTCACAGGAAAGAGCTGCGCGTGGTGTCATCGCATGGTGAGTACAGATTAATTGTATCCAGGCCCGTCAGTATTAAAAGCAAACATGTGACTTAAAGACTTGATTTATTTAGTTGTTTGTTTTATTAGGAGAGATCTGGTACTGTATACAGTGTATGTTTAGGTGCTGATGTTTTTTTTGCTTGTGATGATGAATGTAGCGCCACAGTGACTGTGTTCCTCTGGGCTCATCACACTGTGACTGTGGACTATTACAGCATCACATCCTTCCACCATGGGCCATATGTGCTGTAAGCAACAACACTAGAACAATATAAAATATTATTATTTTTGTTGTTGTTGTTTTGGCTTCTGTTGATATATAGACAGTTTTGCTATAACTATTATGTTCATGTTCAATTATAGATGGACTCTAGTTCAGGAAATAGTCTCGGAGAAAATTACCTGGCAAACATAAATTCAGATGGACACTTTCTGCAGGCAAGTAGACATTTACATGTAAACCAATCTTGAACAGTGGTGCTTTAAAGTTTGTTAATCCTTCAGACTTTTCTGTATTTCTGCATAAATATTACCCAAAAGATTATCAGACAGTCCTGAAATTTTATCCCAGTCCTCAGTACAGATGCACTTCTACTCTGTGATGTTTGTGGGTTTCCTCCTATGACTTTGACTCACCATTTCAAAACATTCACTTTGTTCATCTTTAACCATTCTTTAAAGTCAAAGTCAAAGTCACCTTTATTTATATAGCGCTTTAAACAAAATACATTGCGTTAAAGCAACTGAACAACATTCATTAGGAAAACAGTGTGTCAATAATGCAAAATGATAGTTAAAGGCAGTTCATCATTGAATTCAGTTATGTCATCTTTGTTCAGTTTAAATAGTGTCTGTGCATTTATTTGCAATCAAGTCAACGATATCGCTGTAGATGAAGTGACCCCAACTAAGCAAGCCAGAGGCGACAGCGGCAAGGAACCGAAACTCTATCGGTGACAGAATGGAGAAAAAAACCTTGGGAGAAACCAGGCTCAGTTGGGGGCCAGTTCTCCTCTGACCAGACGAAACCAGTAGTTCAATTCCAGACTGCAGCAAAGTCAGATTGTGCAGAAGAATCATCTGTTTCCTGTGGTCTTGTCCTGGTGGTCCTCTGAGACAAGGTCTTTACAGGGGATCTGTATCTGGGGCTCTAGTTGTCCTGGTCTCCGCTGTCTTTCAGGGCTGTAGAGGTCCTTTCTAGATGCTGATCCACCATCTGGTCTGGATACGTACTGGATCCGGGTGACTGCAGTGACCCTCTGATCTGGATACAGACTGGATCTGGTGGCTACGGTGACCTCAGAATAAGAGAGAAACAGACAAATATTAGCATAGATGCCATTCTTCTAATGATGTAGCAAGTACATCGGGTGTTATGGGAAGTGTTTCCGGTTCCGGTTTACCTAATTAATGCAGCCTAAAAATCCTTTAACAGATTTGGATATTAAAAGCATTGATAGCAAACTGTCCTGGACCAGATGCAGCAAAACAAGCCCAAACCTATACACCAAACCTGATACTAGCACCACCATGTTACACAGATGAGATAAGGTTCTTATGCTGCAATGCAGTTTTCCATTCTCAAAACATTACACTTCGCATTTAAACCAAAAATTTCCATTTGGGTCTCATCTCTCCATTAAACATTTCTCCAGTAGTTCTCTGGCTTTGTCCACATGATCTTTAAAAACTGCAGATGGGCAGTAATGTTCTTTTTGGAGAGCAGTGGCTTTCTGCTTACAGTTAAAAATACTGGTAAAAAAAAAAACATAGCGTGAATGCACTGTAAGTCGCTTTGGATAAATGGATATTTGCTAAATGCATAAATGTAAATTTACAGCTCTGCCAAGCACAACATGGTTGTTCAGTGTTAAGGTGGACTTCAGCCAATGTGAGAAAGGCCTTTAGTTGCTATGAAGTTACCCTGGGGTCCTTTGCATCCTCACGGACCATTACATGTCTTGCTTTTGGAGTGAAAATCTTATGATCTTTTGGGTCATATTTATGCAGAAATATAGAAAATTCTGAATTCTGCACCACTGTTTGTGTTTTTGTAATACAAAATTTATGATAAATGTGTATGCCTATGCTTTAGTGTTATCATTTTCCACTCTGTTTATATGTGTATTTACTCTGTCTACTTAGATATTTCCTGTGAATGACACAACCCCTCTTTTGGTCTTTGTAAATCTAAAGAGTGGCGGAAAACAGGGAAAAAGGTTATACTCTCTATTGACTTTAAGAACTGTTCATTAAAACAGTTACTGATGGCTGTTTAGTGTCCTAAAATGGTCAAGACCACAACAATGTTTTTTTTTTTTTACATTTATGTAAGTACATTTAAAGTTACATGCTTAATGTAATTTTCTGGTTTGTCTTAGAGTTTTGAGAAAGTTTCAGTACCTCCTAAACCCACGACAGGTGTTCAATCTTGACAGTGGTGGGCCAAATCCAGGGTATGTTTTATAAATAATGTGGACAAACACCATTATGGATTCAGTTCAAAAACTCATATGAATGTGTATGCATTTCAGGCTCCAGTTCTTTCAAAATCTTCTTAAATGCAGAGTCCTGGTCTGTGGAGGAGACGGCACTGTTGGGTGGATTTTAGATGCTATTGGTGAGAAACACAAATTTATTCACAAATCCAAAGATTTGTCATGTTATGCACACAATTTTATTTATGAACATTGTATTTTGTTTCCCATTAAAACCTATACCCATTTGTTTAATCAGCTTTTGATGTTTTTATCATAGTTTATTTGGTAAAGTGCATGAACCTTAACCCTTTCACTCCCCATTTTTTAAAAAAAAGCATTAAAGTGCAATAACCAAACCTAAACTGATGTAATTTATGAACACTTTGGAATATATACCTAAGGTTGGTCTCTTTTAAAGAAGAAAATCAGCAGATTATTGCAATATATATATATATATATATATATATATATATATATATATATTTTTTTTTTTTTTTTTTTTTTTTTTTTATTATTTAGTATCAAAAAGTTATAGAAGTGTAAATGTACTGTAGATAAAATATGCAATATTTTTATTTTTGATTATTGATTATTTATTATAAATATTTTACATAACAGATTTTACTTTAAAATTGGTATAAATTAAAGCCTTATATCTAAATAAGTTATGTTCCAAATTTGAAGTTGAAAAAATGGAGGTTCCTGTGAGATTTTATTTAGGGCCACAAATAGCAACGGGTTCCATTGAAAATTTTTATGCATTTTTGTTTCTCCAAGGAAATAAGACCCCGCTATATCGGTCCATGAGACAAATCAACCAATCACCTTTCCGTTTGTCGGAGGGGCACTCAGGGCGTGTCCAAATCCACTTTTGCAATTTTTATGACAGAAAAAATGTTTGGCGCGCCCGGTCGCATGGTCTAAACAGGTTGTCCCTATTCTCTTAATGATTAATGGGTGTTTTTTGGGCGTTTTTTTAGTCTCATCTTACATTCCCTTTAAGAGCCTGTTGTGCTCGTGCCATGACGGATTGGCTATTTACACAGCTGAATTTGGCAAGAGCAAAGACAGAACGCGTCTCCGAGATGAAAAGGAGCGTTCCTCGTGCTGCTTTATTTAACTTTAATTTTATGATATGTCTTTTTTTTTTACATTACCTTATTGTATAGTTGTATCTACATTTTATATTTGATCTAGATTTTTAGGCTCTACTGTTAATGTTATTGCCATGATCGGGACACAGGAAAACACAAGCGAGAGATCCAAGTGCAGGTATGTCTTATCGTTATCCAATCCAGGCAGGGGTCAAAACCAAAGTAACAATCAAACACGAAGAGACAGACACTGTGGGGAAGGAGGAAATCTAGTGGTTAACCAGGGGACACAAACCAGACACTGTGAAAATACCCCCTCTCTACGGAGCGGCTACCACACGCTCCAAGATGAGACTGACAAAACAAGAGACCAGGAGGGAGGTGGACAGGTGGAGGCTCAGGCGGAGGGACGGAGGTCCAGGTAAAATGGGGAAAACAGAGACAAGAGGAACATGTAAATTGGGGAAACAGAGACCAGAAGTTCAAACACAAAATAGGGAGACCAGGAGGGAGGTGGACCGGCGGAGGATCAGGGGGAGGAACGGAGGGCCAGTTAAAATGGGGAAACCAGAGACAAGAGGAACATGTAAATTGGGGAACAGAGACCAGAAGTGCAAACAGAAAACAGGGAGACCAGGAGGGAGGTGGACCGGCGGAGGATCAGGGGGAGGGACGGAGGGACGGAGGGCCAGGCTCACAGAGGGGAACAGGGACAGGAAGTGAAAAAAAACAAAAAAACAACGACAACAACAACATAACAGGAGACCAGGGTGGAGCAGAAGACCACCATATCCATGTGGTCGAGACCGGGGCCCACCTGGGAGACGCAGAGGACCACCACATCCGTGTGGTCGAGACAGAAGTCCCCCAGGGCAGAGCAGAAGACCACCATGTCTGTGTGGTCGAGACCGAAGCCCCCCAGGGCAGAGCAGAAGACCACCACATCCATGTGGTCAAGACCGATTCCAGAAGATCAATGCTGACTTGACTCTGCTCATGAAGATCATTGGTGACTTGCATTTGTTCATGAAGATCATTGGTGACTTGCATTTGTTCGAGAAGATCATTGATGACTTGCATTTGTTCGAGAAGATCAATGGTGACTTGTCTTTGCCCGTGAAGATAGTCGGTGACTTGACCTTGCCCATGAAGAACACTGGTGATTTGCCTTTGTCCATGAATTTCACCGGTGACTTGGCTTGACTCCGGAGTGTCATCGGTGACTAGCCCAGACTCTGGAAGGTCAACGGCGACTAGCCCAGACTCTGGAAGGTCAACGGTGACTAGCCCGGACTCTGGAGGCCCCCGAGCACCTGGCTCGCCTCTGGAGGGTCCACAGGAACCTGACTCGACTCTGGAGGGTCCACGGGAACCTGACTCGACTCTGGAGGGTCCACGGGAATCTGACTCAACTCTGGAGGGTCAATGGGAACCTGACTCGACTCTGGAAAGTCAACGATAGCTGCCATCCTCTGCAGTGGCTCCAGGCTGGCGGCCACCTTGGGCAGTGGCGCTGGGTTGGCGGCCATCTTGTACTGTGGCGCTGGCTCAGCAGACGTGACGTGAACAGTCTTTGGAATCTCTAGGATGCTAGACAGCATAGAGAAATAATACAAGAATGTTTCAGCAGCCATCTTGGGCAGTGGCACTGGGCTGGTGGCCATCTTGCATCGTGGTGCTGGGCTGGCGACCACTTTGTGCTGTGGCGCTGTGCTTGCGGCCATCTTGCCTCGTGGCGCTGGGCTGGCGGCCATCTTGTGCAGTGTCGCTGGACCTATGGTCATCATGGGCAGTGGTGCTGGGCTGGTGGCCATCTTGGGCAGCGGCGCTGGGCCGGTGGCCATTCTGCGCAGTGGCTCTGGGCTGGCGGCCATCTTGTGCTGTGGTGCTGGGCTGGCGTCCATCTTGCCTCGTGGCGCTTGGCTGGCGGCCATCTTGTGCAGTGGTGCTGGACTTGGGGCCATCATGGGCAGTGGCACTGGCTCAGCCGACGTGCGCTTCCTCTCCCTTCTCCGTCCGCCATGGTGAGACGGTTGCTCCGATCCATCCCACACGAGCCCCGGGTCGATAGGGGGCCATGGTGGAGAGCGATGCTGAATCTCTTCTCGACCACTCACTTCTCTGCGACCTCCCCTGGTCCCACGAAACACGACCAGGCGGGTTCCCTCAAACTGACTTCTTCTCTCCCGCTTGGTGGCTGGGGAAGAAACATCAAAAGACATACCGCTGGATCTCGTGTGTGACGGAGTCCTTCTGTCATGATCGGGACACAGGAAAACACAGCGAGAGATCCAAGTGCAGGTATGTCTTTTATTGGGGTAATCCAAAATTGTTATCCAGTCCAGGCAGGGGTTAAAACCAAAGTAGCAATCAAACACGAAGAGACACAAAACAAACCGGCAAAAACAAGACTAAGAATTTGCGTGTATACTACAAGGTCTCCGTGGGGGGTGGGGGGGGGGGGGGTCAGGAAGTGACAGACACTTTGGGGAAGGAGGACATCTAGTGGTTAACCAGGGGACACAAACCAGACACTGTGACAGTTATCTGTATGCACCGAGGGTCTGAGAGTAACGCAATTTTGATTCTCTGTATGTATATACTGTACATGTGGAAGAATTGACAATAAAGCAGACTTGACTTGATATATATATATATATATATATATATAGCCTACAAAAAAATCTTATGCATTGCAATGCTTTAATATTTTATATTTGTCATGTTTGTGTGCTGCTGTGCTCCCTGTGTTTAAGAAGCAGTGTGTTCGTGTCGTGTTGTGGACCCACCTATACTAGCACGCTCTTTAAATAACAAAGAGAAAACATTGCGCCAGGCTTTAGACCAGGAGTTGGTTTATGGCGTAGTTTAGTTTCAGCTCCTTAAAATAGCAAAGCGCCAGGAATGCGCCTGAACACACCACTTTTTTAGACCAGCAAGCCCATGGGCGCAAAAATGTGGGCAAATGCATTTGCTAATTAAACGACGTGGCGCTGGAGAGGAAAATGTGAACAGCACCTGACTGAAACTAGCGTCGCATTGCGCCGGGTGTATGATAGCACCCTATGTGTCACTCTTCAAGCCTTATCTGCTTCACTGAGTTTGGTGGGCCTACGATGCCCCTCCGGTGCTGCTTCTGGATTTTGGGCCGGCCGTGCTGTCTGTGAGATCTCCCCGTGTCCCAGGAATCATTTGGAGTATCTGATCGACTGGGAAGGTTACAGTCACGAGGAGAGTTCCTAGGTACCTCGAAGTGATATCCTTGTTTCAACCCATACTGAACAACTTCTACACAGTTCATCGCCTCGGTTCACTGCATGGACGAGGTCAGCCCAGACATCTGAGGTTCTGGTCCTCTGGAGTGGTCTGTGTAGGGGAGGGTACTGTCACTACTTCACCAGACTCTCGCCCTCAGTCACAGTCCATGTTCAGCAACACCTGTCACCAATCAAGGATGCTATTTAACATGGTCTCGCTCATCGTATGGACTTGCTTGTGCACACATTGTTACAGACTCTCACCTGTTAAACTTACCTGGTATTCTGCATCTCACTCATCCAGTCATTCTCATCTCTGTGTTCATGTTGCCTTGTCAAGTTTGCTTGAGTATTCCTGTTGTGTTCTTCATGTTGCCGATTCCATCTGCAAAGACTATTATATCTTCACGGCCTTTTTCCATCTCACCACTGTTTAGTCCTAGCCGTTCTGTTTTCACCTCACCTGTTTTGTTTCAATAAAGTCCCACCCTATATTCCTCTTTTTAATCTAATTTAAGAAATATACATTGCAGTATGGAAGTAATGATATGTCACCACTTGCATTTCATTACATTTTGAACAGAATAAATGCAATAAATGTACAGTATATATTTCTAAGTTTTTAACAATGCAATACTTAATTAAATGAGTTAATTGAAGCAGACCTGTCGTTTTGTTTTTTACTTCAGATAAAGCTGATATGGCGATTCGCCCTCCGGTTGCAATCCTTCCACTTGGGACAGGAAATGATCTGGCGCGGTGTCTGCACTGGGGTGGGGGTGAGTCTTCTCTTAAAAAGCCTTGTCCATGAACACGTTCTGTATCAGTCGGGTACTTCCACATGCTCTCTCATGCCGATAATGTATGATGTTACACTGAATGAGTTGTCCTATCTTAGGTGCTGCTATGTTGATATTACATGAGAACTTCTGTCTACATAGCCAGAGTTCTTACTACTAATATTAGCAACAAAACTTTGTTTACTGTAACACTTTCAAGAAACAAAGCATGATTTGCCAACTCTCACAAACTGAATTCATATTATCCGTGCTCTATGGGACATACTTTTTTAAAAGTAAGTTTTAAACCAAATGTAGTATCTACTTTGTACATATTTCAGCCCCAGCTATTGAGCTATTAAGGTGCCGGCAAGAAAAAATTTAATAAAACAAATTCCTTTATCAGTGGTATAGTGTTTTATGAAACATAGCTCACAAAGAAATGACTTTCAAATCAAGCTGATTTCTGTTGGTCAGTGTGAGAAATTGCCTCGATCAGCTTGAAAACTGAGTTGGGAAACTGAAGTGACCGATTACTGTACCTAATAAGACTCTAGAATAAAACACTATGCTGAATTGAAATGTAAATAGCAGCTGATAGGGAATAATACAAGTAATATTTACTGTACATTTCCTTACTGTACTTCTGGAGGGCCCTCCGATAAAATTGGTCGCTGGCAAAACACTGGTCACATGGTTGATGCTGTGGTACTCAATAATTTAATTTCTTTAATTTGGATTGTATTACACAGGATATGAAGGCACTGATCTGACAGAAATCATCAAGCAGATTGAAGAGAGTATACTGGTAGAGATGGATCGCTGGAGTTTGCAAGTCATTCCAGCAGATTCGGCAGACGAGGGTGACCCGGTGCCTAACGACATCATTAACAACTATTTCTCTCTTGGTGTGGTGAGGCCCTTTTCATTTCCTCTTGATGGATTTTGAGTCATTTGGCTCTGTATTTTGCAGGTGTATTGTATTTGTGTCAATAATTTTGGTGGTTCCTTCAACAGGATGCATCTATAGCACACCAGTTTCACATTATGAGAGAGAAGAATCCACAGAAGTTCAACAGTAGGTAAGGATCTGAAATGTGCTTAGTACATTGTGTTGTGTTTTGACTACAGTTTTTGCATATATTGCTTAGTTTAGTTCTAACTGTCCTACATTTATCTGTTTTCTGACATGAAAGAGCCAGAAATAAGCTGTGGTATTTTCAACTCGCAACACATGAGACCATTTCAGCTTCCTGCAGGAACCTCAAGGAATGTCTCACCATTGAGGTAAATGATTT
Organism: Carassius gibelio; assembly: GCF_023724105.1. Taxonomy (NCBI): domain Eukaryota; kingdom Metazoa; phylum Chordata; class Actinopteri; order Cypriniformes; family Cyprinidae; genus Carassius; species Carassius gibelio. The sequence continues at coordinate 21,035,230 of NC_068381.1, forward strand.
TGAGGTGATTGTTTAATAGTTGCACAGGATTTCCACTGACTTTTCTCACTATAAATTCTACAAACAAAGTTATTAAATGTTTTGGAAAAAGAAGGTGATTTAACACACCTGTTTTTGCAGGACATGTCATACATGTTATTTTGGTAAGGATCCTTCAATCACATGACATTTATAGCTTATTTAACCCTTTAAAGCCTATGGTATTATATTTGATATACGGAATTATAAAAGGCATTTCATTTATCAACGTGATCAAGACTTTGTTGAACAACCTGTTGTTCACAATCTACTACTCAATGATGCCTTTTTGAAAAAAAGATCAGTTTTAAAATTGTGGTGAGTCTCCAAAAATAAATAAATGTATGTGAAACACATCCCACAGCACAACCACCCGAGCCCAACTTCAGTCTACTCATCACCTTGCCTTTAACTGCGTTTGTCGAAGGCACCGCAGCCAGACCGATATACACAACACAGACCGGAGGTTAACTTAGGTCCAGGCGCGTGCGCCCGATGAAACCGTCTATATGAATTATGAGACCCCTATGAAGTCAATATTCCATCTAGCTAGTAGTAATATATGTTAAAAAACACGGCCACCTTTCGTTAATAATTGTAATTACATTATACTATGATATCGAACAAGTTAGAGAACTGCATTTGAAGCTACTTTATTCAGCTAGATATAGAACAAATGTAGATTTACATGAGAGCTCGTCCGTCTGCGTTTTACACAAGACATCATCGTTTCACAAAATATACGGATAGATACAGTTAGCTGAATGGATGCATACCTGTTTATCAGAATGCAAGCGAGTTCGGCATCTCTCTGTAGTTTCAGCTTGTCACGAAGCTCTCTCTATCTTGGAAATGCAACTCCAATATTTACCCGTTCTCTTGTCCCAAAACCATCTCGGGTCATTTATTTCACCCATACGTTTGCGCTTCACAGAACGTGCAGGCAAAGCATAATCATGATCCATAACTAAGTTATTGATTGAGGTTTAAATACGAATATAAATATAAAATATAATAGTCTCGATCAAGGCTACTACTTTTTCTTCTTCGTCTCGTCTTTGTTTCTGTTCACCTTTGTATTTGGCGGTTACCAGGAAGTTAGATAAACTAGAGGGGTCAAAGTTTATATGACGTCATAGACGGGCGACAAAATGGAAATAAAGAAACGTGCCGTGTCTTCTAATTAAACTATAATTTTCTCTGGATTTGAAAGTTCGTGGAAACTGTCGGGATGATGTAAGTTCACAACTAAAAAATATATATAACATAGATATATTTCTGCTATTTTTAAAGCAGAAAAATTACATATTGCGCCTTTAATGTGTAAGGAGTAAAACAATTCTGAGAAAGAAAAAAAGGATACATGAAACGACTTGAAAAGTAAGTTACAACTTTAAACAGCTTGCCCTGAAAAAATAAAAAATAAATATTCTTGTTCTGATAGAAAGTTTCTTAACATAGACCCCTTTTCGGTTAGTAACCAGTGTGACGTTTTTCTGTGGAGGCAGAAAGATTCTCTGACTGCTTCACTAATGCTAGCTTTGAAGTTTTGTTAGCTTTTTTTTTTTTTACAGTGACCAGAGAAAATCAGATTTTACCTAAATATGTAAGGTATAAGGTTATTTGTAATGGTTAACTTTAACAGATGAAACCAGACTCGTACACACTGACTCGCTGAATGGACGATCTGACAGGATTACACCTGATACACAAACCCAACGTGTGTAATAAAGAGAAGCTCACCTGTGTCTGTCTAGTCATGAAGATGTATATATTTCAAGCAACTATTTTTACAGCTACACGAGAGTGTAATGGGCCAAAATACACAAAGAAGTTAAACATTTAATGTGATGGATATGTTATTTGAAGATGTGTGCATTTAATGGACAAATAGTTATTTTAAAGTATACCTCCTGCAAATGATGTAAGTTTAAGTGACCTTACAGTAACTTTACATTACATACAGCACATTTAAAGTAAGATGTGAATATTTTCTAGAAAACAATTCAAATTTTAAACTTTCTGTTAAGAACCAAGTTCATAAAATTCCAGGCACAATCAGTCACAATGTATATAAAATTACATATGATTAAACATATAATCATCAGTTTGTTGTTTTACACACATGCACAGACTTTCATACAGGACATAGGCTACTCTTGCATGTTGTGAGATGCATAAGAAATCTTTAGACGCATAACACATACCATAATCCAAAACAACAAAAGACGATACTTTATGTAACCTTTTCTGATAAGAAGTGAGTGCTACAAACACAAGCATTTTTGCCGATTGTTTCTGTCCAGTCCACTCGTTTTATTGTGTTTTTAAACAACAGCTGTCTGCAGTTTTTTGTTTGGAAACAGTAGCAGGTATGCAATAAAATTTCTAATTAGAGCCTGTACTCCATCGATTCTGGCACCCAACATCACAACAAGATGATATTTTAAGCACCTTATATAGCCGAATATGTGCTGGTTTGAATTGGCCGCCTCCAGTTTTCCCTCTGTTTTGCTTCTGTCTAGCGCTGTGACGTAATTGTGACACTGGCCCTAAAAGGGTCTATAGTTGTTTTTGTCTTATTTTTCTCACATGTCTTACTCTCAGTGAGATATTTCAAAATGAGCTGTAGTGTCAATGTCACCGTAGTGTTGTCGAGTTTCAGTTGAACTGAGCAGACTCTCATTGGAGGGCATTGCTGTCCTGAACATTCCCAGCATGCACGGCGGTTCAAACCTGTGGGGAGAAACAAAGAGTGATGGGAAACTAAAGAAGTGGCAAGAGGTCACTGTTGATCCTGATGCACTTGAGATGTGCTCACAGGGTAAGCTAATTCTTATTACAATTTAATAAGAAATTGCCCACAATTCTTAGGTTAGGTGTTTACTTGAGAGGCAAAATTGACCATTATTTGTTGACCTTAATAAATGTATTGCATTTATTAAGGGGAATGAAATAAATGGCCCAATGTGAATTCAGTTGAAAAAGAAAGTTGTTTCACAGCAAGTGATTACATTTTACAATAAGAATAAACATTTTTTCTTTTAAATAACATGAACCAGTGTGTTCGCATTAACACCAGGTTTCTATTAATAAGAGTCATTAATTTTTTTCCAAATACTGTCAAATTCATGGTTGTTTGATGCCCTTGCTGGCAAAATGTCACGATTATCAATTATGATAGTCTTTTACACTAAATGCAATTTATACTTGTAGGTATGAATGATAAACTCCTGGAGGTTGTGGGACTGGAGAGTGTTGTGGAAATGGGTCAGATTTACACTGGTTTGAAGAGTAAAGCACATCGTCTGGTTCAGGCTGCTCACATCACTATCAGGTAATATGAGGGGCTGAATAGAAAAGCCTCTTACAAATTGTAGTGAAATTAAAGGATTAGTTCACTTCCAGAATTACAATTTCCTGATAATTTACCCCAATGTCATCCAAGATGTTCATGTCTTCAGTCGCAAAGAAATTAATGTGTTTGAGGAAAACATGCCAGGATTTTTCCCCATATAATGGACTTGGAAGGTCCAAATTACAAAGGGCTCTTCATGATCCCAGCCGCTGAATAAGGGTCTTATCTAGCAAAATGATGGGTCATTTGCTAAAAAGAATAAAAATGTATTTACTTTTTAACCACAAATGCTTGTTTTGCACTAGTTCCACGATGTGTGTCTGCAAATTCAGACATTACATAATCACGTTGGAAAAGTTGTATGTGTTTAGCTCTTCATCAGTGTAGAAAAGTTTCAGAAAGGTAGGGTAGGGTGAAAAACTCATTTTTTCCTCAAACTTTCCTCAAAAATCATTGAACATTGTTGTTTTAAGGGCATTTGACTTTCAAACACTAGGTCAGTTCATCTGCTTCCATCACGCGAGACCTTTCCAACATGATTACATAATGCGTGAAGTCAGCTAGTGCAAGACGAGCATTTGTATATAAATGTTTTCATATTTAAATATTTTTACAAATGATCGTTTTAATAGATAAGACACTTACTCCTCGGCTGGGATTGTGTAAAGCCCTTTAAAGCTGCACTGAAAGTACAGTTTGGACCTTCAGCCCATTGGTCCCCTTTGAAGTCAATTATATGGAGAAAAAACTGAATTATTTTGCGACTGAAGAAAGAAAGACATGAACATTTTGGATATCATTGGGTGAGTAAATTCTCAGTTATTTTTCATTCTGAAAGTGAACTAATCATTTAACACTTTGATCAACATTTGTAAAATGCATTAATATGCATTACTGAAAAGGTTTACAGCACTAGTGAAATGAATAGATTGATTAACGTTAGTGAACATTTTTCATATGTATTATCGAAAAACTTTTTACAAACACCAATGAATGCATCAAGTATGCATCAAGTTGGCCCCTCATACGATTAAGCAAGATGATATTTAATTAAATGTATTTTAATATATTTTGTACTGCAATAAAGATTGTAGATTTCAAGTTATTTGATAAGTTGATACTGTATGTTGAGCTGCAGTGCTTGATAGAGCATTGATTTTTCTTCTCTTTCTCTAGAACATATAAAACTCTGCCCATGCAGATTGATGGAGAACCGTGGATGCAGCCTCCATGCACAGTAAGTCTATGTTTGGACAACCTACATGACAGTGATCTGTGAAGATTTGTATGCATCTAAGTTGTCATAGTGTGTCAATATTCATTTGTTTACAGTGATTTTTCATTAATTGAAATGTTTAATTATGCATCAATAGTATGTTATAAATGTGGGTATCTGGTCAAAAAAGTCACTATTTGGACGAGTATTTGGAAGAGTCTAGGAATGGATCATTATTGCAGTAATTAACATATTTCTGGCATATGAACAAGGTTGTTTGAGAAATTAAAAGCTACACACTGCATCAGTTAGGGTTAAAAAAAAAGGTTGGCAAACATACCAGAAACAGGTATTCGCTGCAATAATTATTAAATCCTAAAGTTTTGAGTATTTGCTTGCTTAAAAAAAAGCTTCCACAAGCAGCGGCTTCTCTCTCTCGTCATAATGGCGATTTAATATTTTTTGTCTCATGAGTCACAGTGTTTTGAATGTCTTCATCGCGTCCCACTGACTTTAAGCACGCATACAGTCATAAGTTTCTGCTCGATGTTGGCCGAACCACATTTTTAGAGTTATACTCCATGCACGTGGAAGAGCTGCGGGATCTCGATCTGCTACGGAGGCCTTCACCAAAACCGACCCCCAATACTGCATCTCGCCCACAGCGTAGGCACCATAAGTGACGTGAGAGGAAGCAGAAGAGGGGTGAGTGTGGAGCTATCTGGGCTAGGCTAATGGCTAACCCACACAAGCCAGCTATCCCCACCATCGTACTGGCTAACGTACGCTCTGTGGGCAATAAACTGGATTATATCTGACTACTACATTCAACTCAGAGGACTGTAAGAGACTGTTGTGTTTTTGTGTTCACGGAAACATGGCACAGCTACAGAGTTCAGGACTGTGCTATTCAGCTCGATCAGCAGACATGCTATCGAGTGAACAGAGTTCTCATCGAGGGAGGTAAGTTTTGCGGCAGCGGTCTTTGTATTTACATTAATTATGGTGTTTACCCCACCATGGACCTGTGACAGCACCATCTCCCTGCTGAATGAGCTGAACACCTTCTTCACTCGCTTTGATGAACAGAGTTGCACCACTACTCAGAAGATTTTACCTGTTCCCAGCGACCAGGTGATGACGCTATCCCCGGACAGAGTGAGGAGATCCATCAGTAGGATCAATGCACGCAAAGCTCCAGGTCTTGACAACATCCCTGGGCATCTCACATAGTCAGGCTGTTGTTCCAACATGCTTTAAAGCTACCACCATCATTCCAGTCCCAAAGAAGCCATCTCCATCCTGCTTCAATCACTGCCGTCCACTCAGCACTCACACATCTAGAGAAAAAAAGACTAAGCATTCAACACAATCATCCTGCAACAGCTCATTCTCAAACTGGTCCAGCTGGTGCTCAACACTTAGCTGTGCAACTGGCTGGTGGACTTTCTGACTGGAAGACCTCTGGCAGTATGGGTCGGCAGCAACACATCCAGCACCATCACACTGAACACTGGGTCCCCCCAAGGATGTGTGCCTCTCCTGGACCGACAACACTGCAGCACTGGCCAAGGAATCACAACAGTGTCTCTACTTCCTCCAGAAACTGAGGAGAGCCAGAGCCCCGCCCCCATCATGTACACCTTCTACAGAGGCACCATCGAGAGCAACCTGACTAGCTGCACACTGTGTGGTATGGCACCTGCAACGCATCCTGCAGAAAGACCCTTCAACGCATAGTGAGAGCAGCTGAGATGATCATTGGTGTCTCTCTTCCCTCCCTCCAGGACATTTATGGAACACATCTCAGCCACAAAGCCCTCTGCATCGCAGGTGATCTCACCCACCTGTCACACAGCTTCTTCAGTCTGCTGCCATCAGGGAGGAGACTGCGAAGCCTAAAGGCCAGGACCAGCAGACTGATGGACAGCTTCATTCATCAGGCTGTTAGGAAGCTGAACTTCCTCCTGACCTTGCCTCCCCCTCCTCTCTTTTGCTCTGAACCACCACCCCCACCAGCTCCCACGTCCCCTGGTCCTACCATCCCCCCCTCCCACTAACAAACTCTGACCTGAACCAGTCACTTTGTGCAGCATTGGTCTGCTCACTACCTCATTCAACTAGCTCTTCGGTCAGTTTAAACAAAGGCTGGCAGCATATATTATGATTATAAGGAGATAAATGATGCAAATAAATTCCTAAGAATAATAATCACATTACTTATAAATGAACAGAACTGAATTAAGGAAATAAACTAGGATAACAACATAAAGGAGAAACTGGGAACAGACACAATAGCAAATGCACAATGAAGCTAAACATACAGGTGCTGGTCATATAATTAGAATATCATCAAAAAGTTTATTTATTTCACTAATTCCATTCAAAAAGTGAAACTTGTATATTATCTTCATTCATTACACACAGACCGATATATTTAAAGTCAAGTTAAGTCAAGTCAAGACCTGCAGAGGCCTTTAAATGGTCTGTCAGTCTAGTTCTGTAGGCTACACAATCATGGGGAAGACTGCTGACTTGACAGATGTCCAAAAGATGGCCATTGACACATTGCACAAGGAGGGCAAGACACAAAAGGTCATTGCAGAAGAGGCTGGCTGTTCACAGAGCTGTGTGTCCAAGCACATTAATAGAGAGAAGAAGGGAAGAAAAAGATGTGGTAGAAAAAAAGTGTACACAAAATAGAGTAACAACACCCTGGAGAGGATTGTGAAACAAAACCCATTCAAAAATGTGGGGGAGATGGAAAGAGTGGACTGCAGCTGGAGTCAGTGCTTCAAGAACCACTACACACAGACGTATGCAAGACATGGGTTTCAGCTTCGCATTCCTTGTGTCAAGACACTCTTGAATAACAGACAGCGTCAGAAGCATCTAAAGACAAAATGGACTGGACTGCTGCTGAGTGCTCCACAGTTATGTTCTCTGATGAAAGTAAATTTAGCATTTCCTTTGGAAATCATGGTCCCAGAGTCTGGAGGAAGAGAGGAGAGGTGCACAGTCCACGTTGCTTGAGTCCAGTGTAAAGTTTCCACAGTCAGTGATGGTTTGGGGTGCCATGTCATCTCCTGGTGTTGGTCCACTGTGTTTTCTGTGGTCAAAGCTCAACACAGTCGTATACCAGGAAGTTTTAGAGCACTTCATGCTTCCTGCTGCAGATCAACTTTATGGAGATGCAGATTTCATTTTCCAACAGGACTTGGCACCTGCGCCAAAGCTACCAGTACCTGGTTTAAGGACCATGGTATCCCTGTTTTAATTGGCCAGCAAACTCGCCTGACCTTAACCCCATAGAAAATATTTGGGTTATTGTGAAGAGGAAGATGTGATATGCCAGACACAAGGATGCAGAAGAGCTGAAGGCCACTATCAGAGCAACCTGTGCTCTCATAACACCTGAGCAGTGCCACAGACTGATCGACTCCATGCCATGCCGCACTGCTGTAGTAATTCGGGCAAAAGGAGCCCCAACTAAGTATTGAGTGCTGTACATGCTCATACTTTTCATGTTCATACTTTTCAGTTGGCCAAGATTTCTAAAAATCCTTTCTATGTATTGATCTTAAGTTATATTCTAATTTTCTGAGATAATGAATTTGGGATCTTCCTTAGTTGTCAGTTATAATAATCAAAATTAAAAGAAATAAATGTTTGAAATATATCAGTCTGTGTGTAATGAATGAATATAATCTACAAGTTGGAATTAGTGAAATAAATCAACTTTTTAATGATATTCTAATTATATGACCAGCACCTGCAATACTGAAAGAGGTACACATTATAGCATCACGTAAATGAGTCCCTCCATTACCACATGCTGAGTATTGTGATTATTCTGTGTTGATCTCTAACATTCAAACTCCAGATTTCATTGTTGCTGGATAAAACATATGGGATAAGGTGAATAACAGATGCTTGAACCTTCAAGTTGCATTCTGTGAAGTGATATTTGGTGTAGATGTGTACACTGTAAAATTTTTCCAGGATTTCACAAGATATAACTGTAATATTTCACAGTTAATTACATTATTACCACTTCACAGGCTTTAACTGTGATAATTCACAATATAATACCGTATTTAGACTTTTACTGTGAAAATAATGCAGGCGCGGGGCTTTTACAAGAAACTACTGTGAATGCCGTCTTTTTTGAGTGGCAACTGCGGCAGCGTCATCAGAGCGTCATCAGAGCTCTCTGATCTACGTGGTCTCATTCGGTGGATTCAGACAGCGGTAAGTGTTTAAATGTCAAACTTTATCAATTTGATGTTTTTTATATGATAGTGCATGTAATTTAAAAGTATGAACCAAATTAGCGTTAGTTGTAGGTTCTGTTGTCATGTTTTTGTAACTTAGCTGGAGCAGACTCGCATCGACGTTTAAGCGCGCAAATTTTAATGAAAAGACGTTGGTTGTAGTGTTAATTATACCGTATTAAGTTAACTGTGAGATGTCTGATTAGATACACCGTCGAACATTTAACTTTAGCTTTACTTAAAGCTTATCTTAGTTACTCTAACAGCGTTCTCTCTTTTACCACAGCATTTTCTACATTGACCAACGATACATAAAGTTATAAGGTAAGGTGTGGCCTTAATGTGGGTATTATGACAGTTATTATCAACTAGATAAATTATGGTGTTTGTGGATTTGGGCAAAGGTGGATTAAATTCATCTCAAATTAGTAACTTTATAATTTTCTTCCCTGCTGTGTGTGTGAAACGGAGCAACCGTTGTCTTTCTCGTCAACAGAAAAATGAATGGGGGGATTCATCCAGCTGAGTTCACGCAGCATTTTCAACCGCCATTTTTATTCGGATAATTTTCAAAATATTACTGTTATTGTGTCATGAAATGTAGTTTTAAAAGTATTTCAGGCGAGAATGTAGTTGTTTTAAACTCAAATATGCGGTTTATTTATAATGACAGCGTCTATTTAAAAAATGTGTTTCGCCGATCTCGGAGATGAGCTCCATGCGATCAGCGGGAGCTCCGTCATCATGTATCCGCCGAGAGTAGCCTTACCTCGGCTAGATCTTCTGACATTTGCCGCTGGCTCTGATGTGTCTTTAGTGGTTCAAGATAAAATATAATTCGTTTGGGGTAAAATGAAACGTTTCTTATCTTTGGCCTATATTCAATTTATCTATTAATATGTTTTATATATATATATATATATAGGTCATTTTTATTCCTGTCTCTATAGAAATATGAATTTTTGTCATATAACGTTAGCTCCGGTTGACTGCTCACTGACAACATGTGTCGTTCCTCCTTGTTGAATGAGTGGAGAAGGGTATTCCTGCACAACCGGAGGCATTTTTCAACTCGGGCGGCAGACGCGAATTTGCGTCAAACCCTAAATGCACAAAAAGCACCATTCGCGCTTAACGCGCGTTTCACGCGAAGCGCTCTATTCGCGCGTCAATTCGCGTAATTCGCGCGAACTAGACGCGCGAATGAGGCGAATTCGCGTCTTCCGCGCCGCGCTTAACGCCCCATTCGCGCCGCGAGACCTCCAGACGCGCGTAAACGCGCCTTTGCATTGACTTAACATTGAAATCATTCGCGCCAGACGCTCTATTCGCGTTTGGTGTGAACACAGCATTATACGCAGCTAAAACGCTGGTGTGGACGGAGATATTCGTTTTAATTCTCCGTTTCTAAACGAAAACGCAGTAGTGTGGACGGGGCCTTAATTTGTGTGTCTGTGCTGGAGACCAGACCAGATTAGACCAGAGACAAAGCTTAAAAAAGTCAGAAACAACTAGAAAACTGGGTGCTTTATTGTGAAAAAGATATAAGAAATGAAATGTTTATCACATCATCTGTGAACGGGTTATAATTCTAGGAGGAAGAGTACAAGTAGAAACAGCCATAGGGAGATGGACAGGCAACAGGCTCTTACTCCATCCTCTGCAAACGGAACATGTAAATTATGTAAATTGTTGTGTGCGAATGCTTTGCCTACGTAAATCACACACCTCTACTTTGGTGAAGGTCTATTCTTGACTGTGTTTGTGATGGAAATGTTTTTCAGTTCAGTTCCATGCATTTTTTTTTCTGAATTACAGTACTTACACCTGAATTACACCTTTGTTTAAACTGAGCTAACTTTAGTTTGACTCTGTACTGCAAAAGCAGTGACCCACTGAAGGTGGTGACTGGGAACTGACACCTTTTTCATCACACAAATTAAACTAACAGGTTTCTTCTGTCTTTTTGTTTGTAGGTGCTTCTTGAGCATCAACCCAGAGACGGGCACAAAATCTAAGAGGCAGAGAGGTCACATGAACCAGCAAGTCTGCACTCTTATCAGGAAGCTCATTGACTTCGAATGGATGTCAATCTAATGTAAGCTGTGTTCCAATTTAAGAACGGACTAATGAAACACAGTATCTGTGTTAAAGAAACATGCTGACTTTTTGCGACTTTATCTTATTCCCCGTATCCCCCAGAGTTAGATAAGTCTATACATACCCTTCTCATCTCCGTGCTTGCCGTAAGTCTGTCTGAGGCAACCACCGCTAGCCTAGCTTAGCACAAAGACTGGAGGTAAACGGCTCCAGCTAGCATACTGCTCCCAATAAATGACAAAATAACGCCAACATTTTCCTACTGTTTCCTACATTTTCACAGTGACTCTAACCATCTTCTAACCGTATACATACTGGGAACTATATTCTCAGAAGGCGAAGCACTGCTACTTGGGGAGTGATTTTCTCACAGCACCTGAGAAGCCCTGTGGTGAGGAGCAGAGAGTTTGCTCAGAATTGGAGTAAATCACTCCACAGAAGTAGCAGTGCTTCGCCTTCTGAGAATATAGTTCCCAGTATGTATACAGTTAGAAGATGGTTGTGTCTCATATGACCTTGTTATTTGTACACACTGTGACTATACAAATCACAACATGTAAATAGGAAAATGTTGGCGTTATTTTGTCACTTATTGAGAGCAGTATGCTAGCTGGAGCTGTTTACCTCCAGTCTTTTTCCAAATCTAGGCTAGCGGTGGGTGCGTCAAACAGAGGCACTCAAGGAGATGAGAAGGGTATGTATGGACTTATCTAAATCTGGGGGATACGGTGAATAAGCTAAAGTCCCAAAAAGTCGGTGTGTTCCTTTAAGCTAGATGTAGTTATGCAGTAAGAAGTTTACTGAAGCTATTAAAGGGTTAGTTCACCCAAAATTGAAAAATCTGTCATTAATTACATCCCCTCACGATGTTCCAAACACAAGAATTTTGTTCTACACAAATTAAGAAAATTTTAAGCAATCTGAGAGCTTTCTGATCCCACCTATAGACTACTATGTTATAACCATTTTCAAGTCCAAGAAAGGTAGTAAAACTATCATTAAAATAGTCCATGTGACTACAGTGGTTCAACCTCAATGTTATGATGCGACGAGAATACTTTTTGTGCGCAATGCAATCACATGCATGATCAAGAACACATCACGTGAACAGCATCGGATACTGGCACAGAAAGGAAAAATGTTGAATAAAGTCGGTATTCTATTTTGTTTTGTTTTGTTTCTGCGCAGTAAAAGTATTCTCGTCGCTTCATAACATTAAGGTTTAACCACTGTATACATATGGACTATTTTAACAATCTTTCCGGGCCTTGAAAGTAAAATAATTGCTGTCCATGGAGGATACAGAAAGCTCTCGGATTTCTTAAAATATCTTAATTTGTGTTCCAAAGATTTTTGGGGTGAACTATCCCTTTAATGTGTTCTATAGTGTCTCCTGATTCAATGTAGAGTTTAGACAGACTGCAAAATAAATGTGTAAAATTAATTGTTTTTACGTTTATTTGATTTTAACATGCCTTGACGTCTAAAAAACGTCAAATTTACAGTACTTTACAATAGTTTTAAGTGTAAATTTACATTACTTGCTACTGTGTTGAATTACTATGCAATTTAGCATGCAATTTTTGCTTAAAGGGTTAGTTCACCCAAAAATGAAAATTCTGTCAGTAATTACTCACCCTCATGTTGTTCCAACCCCGTAAGACCTTCTCTCATCTTCGGAACACAAATTAAAATATTTTTGATTAAATCTGAGAGCTGTCTCACTCCTCCATAGGCTTCTAAGGGATTGAAACTTGCTGGCCCAGAAAATGTATTAAAAACATCATTAATATAGTCCAAGTGACTACAGTGGCTCAATCTTACGTTTACCAAGCAACGAGAATACTTTTTGTGCGCAAAACCCCCCCAAAAATAATGACTTTATTCCACTATTCATTTCCTTCTCTCTGGGCCTCGGGTGAATTCATGTAGTATAACAGCGTACCGCTTCTGTGTTATACGTCACATGCATCACTACACATGACCAGCGTCGGCCAATAGTGAGCCTACGTGTGACGTATAACACAGAAGCGCTACGCTGTTTTACTACATGAAAAAACTCAAGGCCCACAGAGAAGGAAATGAATTGTGGAATAAAGTTGTTTTTTTTTACGCACAGTATTCTCGTCGCTTTATAAACTTAAGATTGAGCTACTGGAGTCACTTGGACTATATTAAAGATGTCTTTAATACATTTTTCTGGGCCAGCAAGTTTCAAACCCTTAGAAGCCGATGGAGGAGTGATCCAGCTCTCAGATTTCATCAAAAATATCTTAATTTGTGCTCTGTAATTACTGACAGAATTTTCATTTTTGGGTGAACTAACCTTTTAACCTCAATCATGTTACTTTCAGTCCTGTTACTCACGTGAAAAATAATAGGACTGGGTAAAAGTAACAGGAGTGATTAGAGTCCTGGTTTGTTGATTTAATATTAATTGAGAGTACTATTCACATTTTTTTTAATAGTTGAAATTACTTAAATTGTAGACATTTTAGGATTAGTGTTACAATGCGAGCACCATACTTACAGGGAGTCAGTCCACCACAGAGTAACTTAAACTTTTTGTCTTTCTTATCTTTTGTATATAGTGGATAGAACCCACACTATGCAGGTGCCAGCTGCGAGGGAAGGAGAGAGACACCTGCGACCCTCTCTATTCCCACCTTTTTGTCTTTTCTTACATCTCTCTCCCTCACTCTCTCTTCTCTGTCTCCTTCTTTCTCTTTTGACACACATTCCTGTTACCCAGTGTCAATCCCGGTTGCCCAGTGTTTTATTCATGTAATTAAATTGTATTTTACTTCTAAAAAATAAAGTTATGTCACTGTTTTTATCAGTTTTGTTTGGTCCATCATTTACGCTAAATCACAGTAATAGATAGACATTCACAGTTATGTACAGTAATTCTACAGCTGCTTACTGCTAAATTACAGTAATAGACTAATTTCACAGTTAAATACATTAATTCTACATCTGCTTGCTGCTAAATTACAGTAATAGACACTAATTTCACAGTTAAATACATGAATTCTACAGCTGCTTACTGTTAAATTACAGTAATACATAGACACCAACTGTAATTTCACAGTTAAATACATTAATTCTACAGCAGCTTACCGCTAAATCACAGTAATGCGATGTCAGAATTACTGTGAAGTCACAGTATACAGCTGTCATTTCACAATAATTTACTGTAAAAATGTTACAGTAACTTACTGTGAAAGTCATGCAATTATTAACCTGCAATTTATTGTAAATTTACAGTCAAATAATTAACAGTGTACTTCCTAATTATTATAAAACTGATATCTGTGTCTGTCTATCTGTAGATTCACATCACACACAAAAATCAGGCTAAAATGTTGATGGGTCCTCCTGCTAAATCACTGGGATGCTTCCCCAAGTAAAGCAGAAGCCTGAAGATCACAGAACAGAAGAAAAGAAAGGAGAAGATATTGTAGAACATTATACCATTTGTAATTGAACACTGTATATTGTACTATAATAGTAAACATTTTACTTTTATTGTATATTTAAAATCATTTTTCAAGTAAATCCTTTTTTTCCTTCATTGGACTAGGCTTGTGTTAATCTTTACTGATAATTTGTTTGGCACATTATGTATTTTCTGTTAGTTAAGAATCCTTTTACAGAAGTAGTCCTAGTATCTTAGACGATTGAGTTTGTGATGGGTAACACATTACAACAAGGGTCTATACATTACCAACTGGACATGTAACATGTATTAGATATTGCATACATAAATTATGTTTTATGAATGAATGAATACCTTTTCAGACAGTTTTCATCTTGTTTGATGTTAATTCATAATAAGAATTTTGTTCATTGTCACGTAATGTTAGTTCTTCATTGTGCTGTCACTTTATTGTTATTAAAATGAATTGGTAGTTCATGTTCACTATTGTGTAATGTTCATGTACACACAACCTTGTAGCAGTGAAACTAATACATTTAATAAATAATCATACAGTGCTTTTGTATATGATCCTAGAATATCATGCAATTTTTCTTCATTGAATTCTTCTCTTTCTCTTAACTCCTGATGTTTTCAGTTGTGACTTTATTAATCTCAGTTGTTTTTTGGTTCTCTCTTAAGGTATTACTGTGACAGTCATGAAGGAGATTGTAATTAACACATTTTTAATATGATTCCACTGTATTTATACTAAATGCATAAGTGAATATTTTATATTTTAGCCTTTGTTTTTGCATGCAGGATATGTTTGCTCTGCAGGGAAAACATTTTTAATGTTTAATGTTAACAGTGGCATAACGACAAAAAAAAGAAGAAAAAAAACTTTTAAACATTTTATTTTATTTGGTATTCTGTCTATATACGTTAAAATAAACCTACCGTAAAAATTACAGATCCATTATTTTTTGTAAGTGGGCAAAATTACAAAATCAGCAGGTGATCAAATAAATATTTTCCCCACTCTTTATGTGTGTGTTAGTGTTATTTCTTCTATATATATATATATATATATATGGTTTGATAATCGATGAGTTGGACCAGATAACCAACTACGTTGAAGAATGCATGGTAATGTTCCAAGTTTTTGACGTAGTTTTAAAAGATTAATAAACATTGTTGAAGACATTATGTTGAACATAACATTAGTATCCAGATGAGCCATACTAGAGTTCCAATGCTTATGCCATAAAAAGCTTCCTTTTTTCTTCTGCACAGTATATGCTCTTCCAATACCAGTCAAGTTAATAAACTGACCCTAGCAGCTAAAGATAGCACAGTTGTGGATGAAAGCTGCACAGTAAGTCCTGAGACAGCAGAAGAGCTCACAGAACCGATTGTGGAGGACAATGAAAGAGACACTGTTCAGTACAGCTACGCTTTCTTTCACTTCATGCTGTTCCTGGCGTCTCTTTACATCATGATGACTCTCACAAACTGGTACAGGTGTGTGCATTTCCCAGTGATCTCTGAAGTACGAGGTTGCATTCTTGAACAATTTGAATAGAAAAGTAGAAATACACACAACAGCAGGCACATACATATAAGTATTTGCTGAATTATATGATTGATTTTTATTGTAAAACCAGTCCTGATGCAGAGTGCCATGACGAGCAAGTTGGCATCAGTGTGGGTGAAAATCTCCTCCAGCTGGGTCTGTCTGTCATTATACACCTGGAGTCTGGTCGCTCCTGTGATCCTCACCAACAGGGACTTCACCTGGATGCATTTCTGCAGAACACCTCCAAAAATCAAGGAGCTCTTCCGTCGCTTCGAAAATCTTTTTTTTTTTTTTTTTTTAAGAGTTTAATATCCTTTGATGCTCTTATGAAAATACAGTTTGGTTTGTGTTTATATTTATTGGATGGATTTTATTTTTGAACCATTTTGCCCAATAGCCTGAGCCTGTGGTTATGTTCTCTGTGCCATCAGCAGGAATGACAATGTATTTTATATTTATTTTATGACGGCTTACAGCTTTAGATAAACTTTATTATTATTATTATTATTATTATTATTATTATTATTATGGAGTGTTTGTACTTTTGATTTATGCTGAAATAAAGTGTTTTATTTCTGTTTGTCAGGCAAAATGTACCGATCTCTCTATTTTTGTATCTTAACTGGATGTTGTGTTTCATATAAAAAATGCTACATTTTCATCATAAAATAAAGAAGAACAGTGACAAGTAATGCATTATATTTGATACAACAAGAGGCAGTAATTCAACATCGAGGATCCAAGTATATTTTGGATAATCATCAAATAAATTTTATTTTTGTACAACCAGAACATTTTTTGTATATGTATTGATGAATTAAAATTAGTATATTAAACAATTTATTTACAATGATTATTTATTTATAAGAACAACACACATTAATCTATATTTGTGTAAATGTGCCAGTGTTAGCCAGTCGACTAAATTTCAGCTGCAGTCCTTTGGCAAGATGTTTCAAAACCCTTTAAAATATTAAGAACAATAAACAAACAGTGCTAATGTAACAACATTTTAACACAATCAACCATGCAAGCACGCAAAACAACAACACAATCTTCCATAGGTACAGTATATTCAAGCATGCTGGAAACATTAACCATATTCTGTGCATAAAGCACAGAAGACTCCATTATGGATTAATACAAATTTGTAATTATTAGTCAAATGTTAATGAAATAATATAAAAAAAGATACACAAAACAAACATTTAGCTGCCTGACAGCGAGCTAAGTTAAAGAAACATGTTAAAAGCAGATTAATAATATTCAACATTATTTATTGTATAAATAAAAAATGATCACGTCTGTTTTTTCAAAAGCCAGACTTCAAGACTTTGTCTGAAGAAATTATATATGGTGCATTTTTTTATTCAGTTGGAAGTGTATTCCACAACTGAGAAGCTCTTACAGAAAAGCATGATTGGCTAAAGGAGGTGGACCTGAAAGTAATTTCACAATCTCATCTCTGAGTACATCTTGTAGATCTGCTGTTTAAAGTTTATGCTTAATAAAAACACTACTTGGTAGAGGAGCTTTTCCATTCAAAATCTTAAACATCAGACAGGCATCAGTGTATTTTGTAACATTTTCACAACTGAGGATATCATATCTCCACAAAATATTGCAAGTGATGTAAGTAATTGGGTTTTTTATCTAATACTATGTATCCCTGCTTGTACAGAGAGAGAACAGACTTTAGTGTTGTTCCTTTAGCTTGAGACCAAGTTATCATACAGTATGTAAGTGAGGAATAATCATTGAATTTATATATAATTTTGCTGCTGTAGTTGTTAGACAGTTTCTTATATACCTAAAATTAGCAATATTATATTTAGTTATTTGCTTGATATTGTGGTCTTCATCTCCACTGACCAGAAGCATGTTGGAGGTGGTGAGATCACCGTGGATGACACCTTCATCATGCATCTGAGCCAGGATTTCACCGATCTTGTCTGCTAGAGTCTGGAGATGCGCCGACGCTTGAGCCAAAGCAATGTGGTCTTTAAGTGACAAAGACTGAATAATATCCTCCAAGAGTGGTGTATTCAACAAAATAAACAATGGGTGCATTGATACCTGGGACAAAGGAAACAAAGTCATCAATCATACAGAGTAGATGTTAATGACGTAAACATCTGTTCATTTAGCAGATTAATAATCTTAATTTTTATGTATGCACTTATCTGTACTCATCACCCCGAGGGACCATTTAAAATCAGCTAGGAGGAAAAAGGTGTTTAAAAATATTCATAATAGTTATTTCCCTTATTGAAGCCTTAACGGGACAGTTGACCTCAAAATGAAAACCCTGTCATCATTTACTGACCCAGATGTTGTTCAACACCTGTTCTGTCTTCTGACAGATATAACTCAAAATAGATTTTGAAGGATGTTGGTAAACAAATTGATGTTAGCCACTGATTTTCCATAAGTCACTGGCTACAAGCAACTGCTTGTTTACCTAAACTAAAAACAACCTATTCTCAAAATAACTTATTTTGCATTCATCAGCTAAAATGAATACAGGTTTTGGACACCTTAAGGGTGAGTAAAAAATAGATTTTGACCGATATATCAGTTTTGCTGATTAATCGGCAATGATAGTTGATTGCTGGAACAATCGGTTATCGGCAAAAATCCATGCTGATAGTTTTCCTGGTCGAGTCTGTTGAAGAAGTATTGGCTGAGGAGGCTCTGTTTTCATACAGTGCGAGAACTGCCTCTAGCGGCTGAAATCACTGACAGTATATGCTGTTTGTTTAGACACGTGACACTGCACGCTGAACAGAGTAAACTTCAGACCAGGATTTAAATGCAGCTGACAGAATTCAAAATTGTTAATGTATTATGAATTGTATATTGAGCATTTTTATTGAAACTTTTTCTTTCTGTGGCTCCAATAAAGTCTGTAAGATTCATTTATATTGTTGTTGTTTTTTTAAACACTGAACTCTTTTTGAATGAGGATTTGTGACATCACTCTTGAAGAGGATGCAGGATCTGCATCGCAGGAAGAGGATCGCGCCTCCTGTGAGCTTCTGCGGCGCGTCAGTTTCTCATCGACTGCAGGGTGGCGATATCATTTTGGGAATCTCTCTTTAATAATCACGGACCGACCCAAAAAAGCACCTTGATAAACACGGGCTTGCGCGCCCTGTTTGATCATCTATGCTTCCTTTGAATACGACGGGACACTCTGAGTCTGAGTGGGCCATGATCCGTTTTTTTCCGGAAGCAGAGAACACATGGTCATGTCTGCGACACACGTCATGTGCTCTCTGCTTCCACTCATCTTCTTCTTCTTTTTTGTCTTTCTTTCTTTTTTATTTTTTAATGGCGGCTGGCAACCAACCTATGCAACCAACATAAATAGGTGCATTACCGCCACCTTCTGCTCCAGAGTGTAGAAAACAGAGTTTTATATTCTATAAGTCTCTCTAATAGAATAATAATAATAGAAAAAAGACTTTACTATTTCACTTGACCATTTTATTAAAAGCTTAACATTATTTTTTTTTCTTTTCTCAAGAAACTCATAACATTGTTCACATAACCCATTTAGGATGTTTCCCTATTATTTTAAGTGTGTTATTTAATTTTGAGTGCACTAAGAGAATTCTGTTATAGACAACATCTAATTTCCTTTATTTACCTATACCTATAAACGTTAATGTATATTTAAACACAAGCGCATAGCGCCACCTACCGTTCTGACATTGTATTCGCATCACGCCAGAGAGCAGTCCTATTCATAATCATTTTACATTTATAATCTCTTTTTTTGTGTATTGTTAGTTTCTTTCTCTTCCAAAAGGATTACTGACATACTGTACACTATTACCCAAATTCCCAACAGAAATAGTGAATTTGTACCCCACAGAATCAGTTCTCTATCTCTTCCACTCATCTATTACACACGAAATGCTCTAATATACAGCATGGTTCAAATATTTTTAATATTCTTATAGGCAATTTATGTGTGATACTGACGTTTTATGTCGACGTTTAAGATGTATTCGATTAATCCACTATACGTTTCAGTCTCCTTAAAACATGACAGGCTCTCTGATTTTTTGCCGAAACAATTTAATACAAATAATTATTATTTTTATGATGTTTAATATTTATTGCATGAATTATTAATTAGTTTGATATATATATTTATTTGATATTTATATTAAAGGTGTTGGTAAGTACGACACAGAGTTACTGTGATGAGATCAATGGCAGATCTCTTGTTTATTCACGAAGGCTCAGAGTTTAAGGAGGACTTCCTCCTGCCACGTCGCGCGACTTCCTTGGATGAAGACTTCAACACTGAAAGAGGATCCAAGAAACTTTGCCAGAACAAAAGGCAGACGAAAAAAAAAACAACTAAAAACTAAGATGAGTCACAGTTGTGATTCCTTTTTACAGTGACTGTGGACCGCACATAATCTTTAACAATGTACTTTTTTGATCCATTCCGTTTTCTGTCGGGATAAACATCTCGTCTGAGGGATGTTCATCGGTGAGAAGGCGGGCTAGCGGTAGCTGCTTTTATTCGTCTAAATTAACGTTACTTTTAAACGGTGGAAGCCTCTTGTTATTTATTTATTTATTTTCTTTCCACTTCTGTTTTAAAATAACGGGTTGGTCTTGCAGATGTTATTTTATGGTTTCCTTGATAGTGGCTTCAGAAAACTTTACAGCGACACATAAGTCCCGCAGTCTGGGAGTTTAGTATTTTCGTGTGGACAGGACTGCAGTCAGAAACATCAGCTGCAGGTGATTTATATGATATAATTAAAACGCACTCAAGAGAGCTGCTCTAATGAGATCAATAGCGCCGACACGGGAGTTGTCATGGTGACAGCGTGCTGAATGAAGCGGACGTCTAGGACTAGACGACTAGAAGAACAGATTGTCTTTTAAAACTAGCAGTTCCCATCTGATATTTTTATGTTTTGGAAATATATTATATTCCCTGACGAGACAGACTTGTTGCGTATTTGATGAGCGAGCATCTGTTCCAAAAAATGGGTGAGTGTCCTGTACAATGCTTATTTGTGTTTTTAGCATGTCATTTTTTAGAAAAATTTGTTCGAAGGATTGTAATTGATTATGTTTATCTCTATAGAAAATATATTTTAATATCAATTATGTTTTGCCCATATGCATACCCTGCCTGGTGATATTGCTGTACTTAATCTAGAGCAACATGTATAATTATTATAAAGTGCAGGTCATAGTTTATGAACTTGTGTATGTTTTCTATTTCTTGTAATTTAAGATCAAAATTTTAAGTTGAGGGAGTTTCTGAAAAGCTGAGCTATGGCTCAGGATGATCTACCGACACTATATTTGGAGTAATGTGAGGCTGATGATTCACATGGCAACTTTTTGAGCAATGTTGCCGTCAGTGGGCGACCAGGCGAGACAAAGGGCCCACGGCCGATCTAAAGTATCCAGATAGAAATTTGTTACCCATTCTCAATGGGAAAGTGGCAATTTTAGTGTGAATACTATTTGAGTAATCTGAAGAACCTTTGTGCAGTGAAGGTTCCATGGATGTTAACGATTCGTCATTGAATCATCAATGCTATTAAAGGAACCTTTATTTTATTGAGCAGGCCATCCCAGCTGCAAACTTAACTTCTGTGTTATTTGTGTGCTACTTTCTCTTTTCTAGGTTGTTCTGTCCTGGTGCTCACTATCATTGCATCCACTCTTGGTGGCCTAGTGTTCGGCTACGAGCTCGGAGTAATATCTGGTGCGCTGCTGCAGCTTCAAGCTCAGTTCTCTCTGGGTTGTGTCCAGCAGGAAGCCGTGGTTAGCGCTATTCTGATCGGATCATTGTCAGCATCAGTGATCGGTGGCTGGCTGATTGATCGTCATGGCAGGAGGGCATCCATTTTACTGAGTAATCTTCTCATTTTAGGAGGCACCATCATCTTAACTACGAGCGTATGTTTTTTGGCATTGGTGGTTGGGAGAGCCATCATTGGTTTTGCAATGAGCATTTCTTCCATGAGCTGCTGCATCTTCGTCTCTGAGATGGTTGCTCCCGAACGCAGAGGGTTGATGGTTTCCCTTTACGAAGTTGGAATTACAGTTGGGATCTTGTTGGCTTATGCGGCCAACTATGTTTTCTCCGGTGTCCAAGCAGGATGGAGGTACATGTTTGGACTTGCTATTATACCATCTCTTATGCAGTTGGTGTCCATTGGGTTTTTACCTCACACAACTGGTACCTCTGAAGACCTCTTAACAGAGGACGATAGCCAGCAATCTGATAGATTAGCAGGGGACATGTTGAATCCGCACCCGACAGAACAAGTTAAATATAGTGTCTTTGACCTTTTCAAAGCCAAAGACAACATGTGCAGAAGAACCGGCATTGGTCTTGGGCTGGTGCTCAGTCAGCAATTCACAGGTCAGCCAAATGTCCTCTTTTACGCTTCCACCATCCTTTTCTCCGTGGGATTTCAGAGCAACGCGTCTGCAGTACTTGCGTCGGTGGGTCTGGGAGTAGTCAAAGTCATTGCTACTCTGTTGGCAATGATATGTTCAGACAAGGTTGGTCGAAGATCCCTTCTGATTGGCGGATGCACAGTGCTGGCTATAGGATTGATACTTACTGGTTTCTTGTGCAGAGAGTCAGTGATTGATACAACAAAACAATGCACAAATTCATTAGAACCACATTCAAATTTGACCTCACCGGCTGAAAACCAAAAAAACATGGGCAAAAACTTGGTCAGTCAAAGTACTCCATCTACTGGACATCAAACACATGATGCTTACGAAGATTCAAATATTTCTTCACACTCTGAGGACATGTATAAGTGGATTATTTTTATCTGCATGATGACAGTTGTGAGTGCCTTCTCGGTCAGCTTTGGACCAAGTAAGTTTTCTTGGAGTGATACCAACACAACCAGTCAAAGGTTTGGGATCAGTAAGTCTTGTAATGAGATATATATATATATATATATATATATATAATTATTATTATTATTATTATTTTTTTAAGAAGTCTCTTATGCTCATCCAGTCTGCATTTATTTGATCAAAAATACTGAGAAAAAACAAACGGTACTCTTGCAAAATTTTATTACAATATAAAATAATGGTTTCTATTTTAATATCCTTTAAAATATGATTTATTTCTGTGATGCAAAGCTGAATTTCCATCAGCCATTACTCCAGTGAAAAGTGTCACATGATCCTTCAGAAATCATTCTAGTATGCTGATTTATTATTAGAATAACAGTATCAGTGTTGGCAGCAACTGTGCTGCCAAATATTCAGGATTCTTTGATGATTTTTTTTTTAAATGAACAGTATTTATAAAAAAATATAAATCTTTAACAATATAAATCTTTGCAATTACTTTTTAACAATTTAACATCCTTGCTGAATAAAAGTTTTTTAAACAAACAAAACAATTATACAAAGGGTTAAACCATATCACGGTACATTAATTGAAACAATAATAATTCTATAATATATATAATATAAGTAAACCAGTTATTCAGAAAAAAAAGAAAACTTATTCAAATACAAATCTTCCCTTAAATAGCATCTCTTGTAAAGTGGTTGGAAGATGTTCCATAACAGGCCCCCACATCTCTTCAGACATGGCACTGTCTCCCCTGACCACCACAGTTAGTCTCTCCATAGACAATATTCTGAAGATCTCTCGATACCAAAGGGAAAGAGATGGAGTCTAGAGTGAATCCACTTAATAAGAATGCATTTTCTAGCAAGTAACAGGAGTTTGTCAGAGAGTGACCCTAAAGTTTTGAACTGTAGTGTATATTGATAGAAAATATTTATATGTTAAATAAATCCTCTTCTTTTTTAAACTTTTTATTCAGCAAAGAATCCTGAAAAAAAGGTATCATGGGATCCAAAGAAATATGAAGCACTACAACAGTTTCCAGCATTGATAACAAATCATCATATTATTCTGATTTCTGAAGATCATGTGACACTGAAGACTTGAGTAATGATGCTGAAAATACAGCTGCAGATCACAGGAATAAATGAGATTTTAATGTATATTAAAATAAAACATTTTTACATCATAAAACTATTTCAAAATATTAACATTTTCACCCTTTATTTTTGATAAGAAACATCAGTTAAAAACAAAAAAATAATTCTGATCTCAAATTTTTGACTGGTAGTGTACATTTACTGTCGTTAAAGATGCAGCACCAAACAAAACTGTCTTATCAGTTTGAGTATACAATTAACATTATCTCCAGTGTGTTTGGCTAAAGATTTGTTAAAACAGTGATGGACAAATAGATGCTTGGTGAACCTATTGGCACAGAAATTCCATCATCTACCAATATTTCATGCCATACAACAGATAGTCCTTTAATTGCATTAAACTGCATATTTGTTTCACAGTGACATGGCTTGTGCTAAGTGAGATATTTCCAAAGGAAGTCAGGGGAAGAGCCTATTCATTCATCAACTGCTTCAATGTGGGGGCCAACCTCATAGTTACCTTTTCTTTCTTGAGTATTACAGGTATGCACAACAACCATAGCCACGCACAATGTCAGTCATCATCATATTAAATGGTTTTTGCCAAACATTTTCATCATATTTCAACAACTTTTATTTTTCTCAGATGTGATAGGGCTGTCTGGAATATTCTTTGTGTATGGAGTTATCGGACTGGCAGCGGTTGTGTTCATCTACCTTGTACTACCAGAAACCAAAGGAAAATCTCTTCATAAAATTGACAGAGAACTCTCTCAGACACGGTAAGAGAACATATTCGGTACAATACCTCGTTAAATGGTATAATATTTCAATATAAAACTGTTGTGACCAGAAAAGCATGTTATTCCTTTGAAGTAAAGCATTTTGGTCAGAATGAACTACACTAGAGCACTCTGACCTGTGCATTTCTCAAAATCTGTTCTTTCTTTTAGATTTTTTCACAGAGAGGAATTCTGCAATATTTTCCAAAGAAGACATTTCTCTCCAGGTTATCAGAGAGTTCACTTGACAAGCACAACAACATGACATAAAGCAGAATCGTTCTGTTCGCTGGATAATATTGTTCAATGCTGAAATGATCATGGATATCTATTTTTGATTTATCTTTTGTAGGAACTCTTGTAATATGATTCACATGGTTAGATCATATGCATATGATATTTATTAGTGATGAATCATTATGAAATCATGATACTTTTGTAATTATACGTTTTAAATTAAGTATAAATTACACCTACTTGAGTCTAATTGTATGACTTTTGTAGTCTGTGACAAAATATATGTCAGAGCACATAAAAAAATTTACAATTTAAATGATTAAAACTCTGCTTAACCCTTGTGGGGTCTTCGGTCATTTCTGACCTGAATATCTTACATTTAAAAAATTTTAAACTCACAGCTTCATCGGAATGACATGAAATGTGGTGACGTTTATGGCATTTGGGGTGTGAATACACAAAAAAATTGAGGGCATGATTCGAACAGTCTAAGTGGGCATAAAAAAAATAGTAACACTCAGGACCGGCCATAGGAAATAAATGGCAAATAGACAAAAACACAACAATTCAGAGAATATTTATGTACACAATCTACAAATCAATCACAAAACTGAAAAAAAGTGCACAATAGTAAAGGCATGACACTATTAAACATCTAGAGTCTGATATTGACACATCCAATCACACACAGATGCACACACACACACACAAAATTACACATAGACACCTATGAACTACTGTGTCTGTAACACAGAGCAAAGTTTTGAGAACGTGAAATCCATTCAATAATTTAGTCATAATGCACAAAAATCTAACAGCAGTTAAGGTATGACACTTTAAATCATCACACACACACACACACACACACACAAAAGAACATGTGCGCGCGTACACACACACACACACACACCTATGACCTGCTGTAAAACAACAATGAGAAGCAAGCGCTGCCTCTTGGGTTTGTCAGTGCACTTAGAAACTCAGACTTGGTCCTTTGCACCATTCCTGTTATTTGAGCTTGTTTGTTGCTGATGTTTCCTTTTGATTACTTTTCCTTCCTTTTGTTAGTTCATTGACATTTTACAAAAATAGACATATTCATTGCAAAATGTTTACATAAACTGTTATATTTGAATGAATTGCATTTTTTAAATACAATTCTAAAACAAAAAAGGTGAAATGCTTACTTGTGTTCTCTTTCTAACAATATGTTCAGGTTTGATTGTAATCATAATGTATGAATGTATAGAATGTATTAATTACGTAAGTTCTAAGCTGCCATGCATTATAATTTTTTTCTTCTTGTTTTCTTGTTATAACGACTTAATTTTCTCGATATCTCGAGAAGTTCGTTTTCTCGTTATAACTTAATTTTCTCTAAGAAGTTACAAAACTGCGCCAGTAGGTGGCACTATAGACCTGAATATAACTGATGGGGTGTTGTATACCATCCACTTTACTGTACGCGGACCTTCCTCGTGATCGCTATAATTTGTGCAGTCTTATTCATTACTGACATTTAATTAATTCATAAATGTTAAATGCTTGAATCAATATGAATATTTTGTGTATTAAGTTCCTGCACGATGCATGAGTTTCACCAATGCGTTCTGTGTCATAAAATAATTGCTTATCAAAACCAAGGTTGACGTCACTGTATTCTGTTTATCTACAGTAGGACGGGATTTAACGATGTAGGCTGATGTGCTTCTTTTATTACTAATCTTTATTGTTAACCATATTGATGAGAAATCTGATGTATATGTAAAATCCATAGGCTAATTTAATTCAGTTTTGTTCTGTAATGTTGTAATGTTTTTTTTCTACACACACACACACACACACACTACACGTACACATGAACGCTCTTTTCAAACAGAAGCTAACACACATGATATCTGCCACATCATATAATGACTACTACAAATTACAAATTATATATCATTTTATTTCAAATAAAGGGAAAATTAAAAGTGAGTTTAATCCCAGCAGCTCTGAAGTATTCGTGGTGTTGCCATTTAAACATGTTAATTACAAAAACAAAACGTTTGTTGTACTGTCTCTGGAAAAATCAACAGTGATTGATTGTCACGCTGTCAGTCTCTGTTTTCCTGGGTGTTCCCTAGTGAGCTCACTTCTCCTTAGGCACTTCACCATAGGCACTTTAATTCCTCTAGTCTGGTCATGTCTTCACAGTAATTGCACTCCAATTAAATCGCACAGGTGCTGACAATCCTTTGTCATTAGTCTCCCTATATAGAGCTGTCTTTCTCTGTTGTCTGTATGGAGTCCTTTCCCTATGTGTCTATGCTCTTGTCTCCCGAGACTTTTCCGACCTTCTCGTTTCATCCGGTTCCCGTTTTGGTTTGTCTCTCAAGACTGTTTATTTTGTATTTTACCCTTCTGTTAATAAAACCCATACTTGCAATTGGATCCTACCCTCTCCTTGTGTTTTTCCCAAAACCCACCGTCACAGAAGGACTCCATCCACATTGGACCCAGCAGTATGTTTAATACCATTTCCTCCCCAGCCAGCAAGAGGGAGAGAAATGGTTTCGAGGGCTCTCGCCTAGTGGTGTTCCGGGGGACCAGAGGAGGTCGCTCCGGAGCAAACAGTCGGGAGGAGGTCCGGCAGCGATCTCCACTGTGGGCTCCCGTCGACCCGGGATTCGGTTGGGGACCGCCAGTTCCCCAGTATGTCCCGAGAGGAGAGGGGAGACACAGATCGGCCGAGCCAGCGCTGTGATACCAGATGGCCGCCAGTCCTGTGCAGCGGCACAAAATGGCCGCCAACCCAGCGACGCTGCTTGGCATGGCCGCCAGCCCAGCGCCACAGCACAAGATGGCCGCCAGCCCAGCGCCACAGCACAAGATGGCCGCCAGTCCAGCGCCACAGCACAAGATGGCCGCCAGTCCAGCGCCACAGCACAAGATGGCCGCCAGTCCAGCGCCACAGCACAAGATAGTCAATACAACACCTGAGTCTTCAGACAAGGGGCCACCGACTCGCCATCATAGAGGACGGAGGAGGAGGAGACAGGTGTCTACTGCTCCTCAAAGTCCGGAGGACGTTCCCGAGCAGCCCACTGTCGTCCCGGAGGACGTTCCCGAGCGGGCAGCTGCCGTCCAGGAGGACGTTCCCGAGGCGGTGCCCGATGCTGTTCCGGAGGCCGAGGCGGTGCCCGCTGCAGTTCCGGAGGCGGCGCCCGATGCTATTCCGGAGGCCGAGGCGGTGCCCTAGGCCGTTCCCGAGGAGGCGCTCGATGCTGTTCGAAAGGCCGAGGCGGCGCTCGATGCTGTTCGAAAGGCCGAGGCGGCGCTCGATGCTGTTCGAAAGGCCGAGGCAGCGCCCGACGCTGTTCCCCAGGAGGTGCCCGCTGCTGTTCCGGAGGCCAAGGCGGTGACTGAGGCCGTTCCCGATGTGGTGACTGAGGCAGTGCCCGAGGCCGTTCCAGAGGCAGTGCCCCAAGCAGAGGTGTCTCATGTCTCCACAGGCAGTCTTAAGTCAAGTCAGGTGCCCATTGACTGTTCAGAGTTGAGTCAGTTCCCGGTTGACCCTCCAGAGTCGAGTCAGGTGTTCGTGGACCCTCCAGAGTCAGGGTTAGTCACCGATGACCTTTCAGAGCCAGGGCTAGTCACCGATGGCCTTCCTGAATCAGGGCTAGTTACCGATGGCCTTCCAGAGTCAGGGCTTGTCACTATTGACCTTTCAGAGTCGAGTCAGGTTCCCATGAACTCTCCAGAGACAAGTCAAGTCACCGGTGATCTTCGTCCTCCCATGGGGCCGGCCACAAGAATGTGGTGGTCTTCCGCTCCGCCCTGGGGGGGCTTCTGCCTTGACCACATAGGTGTGATGGCCCTCTGTTCCGCCCGGGTGGGCATCACCTAATGTCCTCCATTTACCCATGTTTTTGTTTTCATTTGTTTGTCTATTTTCCTCCTTTGGACCTGGCCCTCCGTCCCTCCCTTTCCTCCGCCAGTGTTTCTCCTCTTCTTCTTCTGCCTCTCCATTCCATCTGGTTGTTCCGTCTCTGTTTTTTTTTTCCATTTTACCTGGTTGTCCTGTCTTTGTCTCTCCATTCCACATGGTTGTTTGTCTCTGTTTTCTGACCCTCCGTCCCTCCCCCTAGTCCGCCGCCGCTTCACCTCCCTCCTACCTCTTTTTCTGTTGGGTTTTCCGGGGTTTCAGGTGGAGCATCTGGGAGCTGCTCCGTAGGGGAGGGGGTAATGTCACGCTGTCAGTCTCTGTTTTCCTGGGTGTTCCCTAGTGAGCTCACTTCTCCTTAGGCACTTCACCATAGGCACTTTAATTCCGCTAGTCTGGTCATGTCTTCACAGTAATTGCACTCCAATTAAATCGCACAGGTGCTGACAATCCTATATTAACCATAGTTTAACCATGGTATTTGTAGTAAATCTGTGGTTGTACAAATGGTGGTCAACACGCCAAAAAACCATGGGTTACTACAGTTTTACTATAATAAAACCACGGTTATTTTTCGTAAGGGTGATATTTTGAATAAATTGAATAACTGATTATTTTGTATCAATACTAAAAAATTTATGTATAACGTTATATAGCTTATAAATATAAATGATATATGTGTTTGAGTGTGTACACGAACATAATTTATAAGCTATATATATATATATATATATATATATATATATTTATTTATTTGCTAAATGTACTTGATACAATCCGACATTGCCGCTTATTATGTGCGGCTAAGTTGTAACACCGTGTTACAACTAACCCTGCTGTGTAGTGTTTACTTCAGGACTGTTTAGCAGTCACTATGTGTTTTTCACATCTTTCAAAAAGGTAACATCTTTTAGCCAAGAAGAAGGTAATCACAACAATATAAGGTTGGACTAACCTACTTTCATACATAATTTAAACATCGAAAAAACAACTATTATAAAAAACAATACTTACATGCTGACGAAAGAGTTTCACTTCAGTTCTCATTCGATATGTGACGAACTTTCTCGAAAGTTGGCGGGAAGACGTCTGCCGACAGTGTGGTGAAAAGCCCGGAAGAACGTCATAGTTAACCCTTTGCAACTATCTAAAATGTCTGTGTTACTTTTTACCCCGCGTTACTTTGTGTCCCGCGCTCCCCTAGTTACCTGGTATTACCAGAACTTTCTTAGATAAATACACTGTAAGTACACTATAAGTACATGTTAGTACACGTACTGTAAAATAAAGTGGAACCAAAAGTTTCCATAATTCTTGCATAAATATTAATTAATACCTTAAAATTTTCTCAAAATACAAAAAAACAAAAACAAAAAAATGGATAAAAATATATTCCATTTATTTTACTGGGGGGTAAAAAAGTTAAATTTCAGGTGTCAGGTCACTTTGGACCGTGAAGACCCTGAGTGTGACTCCCAAATGAGGGCCACACAAGGGTTAAATGATGTGTTATGATCTGTGGAATTGCACACAGAACAAATAAAACATTTACATAGAGATACAGAGAGATGTTATCGACATCTTACATTTTACATAGGTTTTTTTATAAATAAAGTTTTTTTTTTTCAAATGGATATATTTTATGCAGCTCAATTTTTTTTTTTTAAATAAAGTGTGTTACAGTTAGATAGGTCCATCCAAGTAGGGCACAGTGTAAAATAAAAGCCCTTTCTTATTAAACATGATTGCTTTATATTTAATTATATTTAACAAATGATACCATTTAACATTAATATATTTGCACTTTCTTTGCATTAAAGATATATATATATATATGATCAGTTCATGCATTCCCAGGGAACTGAACTGTTTGAGCTACTGTACACGATTGCTCACTTTACTGCTCTAATTTGTGCAGGTTCAAAAGATGAAATTTAAATCTTATAGAATATATTTATTTATTTGCTGTCCATCGGAATTGCCAGTCTAATAAAAACTGTTTGTATATTTCCATAGCTACAATTAATTTTTGGTTCAGTCAAATTAAGAGAATACAAAGATTGCATAAGCAGTGATTCCTTATTACTGGATTGTGGGTAAACAGATGTTATGGATTGCTGTATTTAAAAAAAAAAAAAAAAAACAGCATTTCCATTTATATGGGACATCCTCATTGAGAGGCACCAAAGTCACTGCTGTGTGTTGAGTAATGGCGACTGGTGTGACCTGATGTGAGGTACAGTAAACAGCACCAATACACACATGTGATGAATATGTGATAAAGCCACAGTTTTCATACTTGGGTCATTCTCACAAAACAGTTGAAACGCCATGTCACTAGTGATTTTAGATATTAAACATGCAATTTAGTAATATATAAAAACACCATAATAAAGACAATACTGTTCTCTACCTTGCACAAAGAGTAATTTCAACATAGGAATTAATTATTTTTGCATTTTATTGCATTTTCTGCTGAAATTCTCATTACCGCAATGCGTCCAGCTGTATCTTAACTTACGTTATGTTGTAATTTAAACAAATTACAATTAAAATATTCTGAAAAAAGTAAATGGATATTCTTCTATAATTTTTCACATGACAGAAAAATGACAGACTGAATATTCATGTATAATAATAATGATACAATAGTGGAAATATAAAGTGTCCATGACTAATGTTCTCATCCTCCGCAATATTTTTTGAGGGTCATTTACGCACACAATTTGTTTTTTATATAAATCTTGATTTTAAATTAAGCAACACATGAGGCAGAACCTTCGAAATACCAACAAGGTAGGCAGATATCTTCATATTGTTCCAGTTAAAAGTGTGAAATTCTCTTGTCAGAACGTGTACACGACAAATTGATTATCATCACCGAAACGGGTAGTTTTCCACATTTAGAAAAATATTAGATTACAAATTTTCTATGAAAATATACTTCATTAATGCCTGATTATATACACAGAGTAAAAATTTAGCTAAATCATCATGGCTTCTCTGTTGTTAGCAAAACATGCTAAGACACCTCATCCTCCGCATCACCATTTTCACTCACCGCAACAATTTAAGGCCAGTTGCGGTAGAGAGAACCTTTTTTTCGGTAATGAGAATTTAATCATACAGACTATTGTTAAATGTATATAATGAGTTATTAAATTAATTATTATTTAATAACAAAACAAAAAAGCTTAAGCAAAGGCTAGGTTGACCAATTTCAGAGAAAACGTTTATACCAACCCACCAAATCCCAAGAAGGAGAGAGACATTATGGGTTAGAGGTTACAGCAGGAGTAGTTATCAAAAATTGTTGGGAAGCCTACACAAATGTTGGTGCATCTATCATTATGAGGACTTTCTATAAGTGTAATGATTTTTATACTGAGCAACAGAACTTTGTGTTTGTGTGTGTGTGTTCACCGCTGTGTGTGTGCACTTTGGATGGGTTAAATGCAGAGCACAAATTCTGAGTATGGGTCACCATACTTGGCTGTATGTCATATTAGAATAATTTCTAAAGGATCATTTGACACTGAAACCTGGAGTAATGATGCTGAAACTTCAGCTTTGTCACCACAGAAATAAAATTCTGGTTTAAAGTATATTAAAAAGATAACAATTACTTTATCATAATATTACTGTTTTTACTGTAGTTCTGCTCAAATAAATGCAGCCTTGATGAGCAGAAGAGGCTTTAAAAAAACTTTTTTTTATTTTTTATTATTGATGCTAAACTTTTGAATGGCAGTGTATTTAAATATGAAAAAATGCAGCAGTTTTAAATTCTAATTCAAAAACAATTATTATAGAATGGTTAGGGTTAAATTGAATGAGAACATCTTTAAGGAAAAAAGAAAAATATATTGTGAATCATCTTTTTAGGAATGAGCGATTTTGGAAAAACTTTAGGTTCACACTTGGGTATACTCTTTACCAGAACCAACTCTTTCAGTAGAAAGAAAAAAATCCACTTGAGTTATCAAAGACTACATTCCCACTGTCAATGACTATTAATAAATAGTTATTACATAATTATATGATTATTACATAAAATATAAAATAAAATAAGAAACATTATTTTGTAATAATGTATTGTGAATAATTTTTTAATAATAAAACTAAAATTACAAAACTAATATTAGTCTTCTTTGTTTTCTAACATTACACTTTTAAGTATTTATTTTTGTGGAAAACCACAGGGTGTCCTTTAAACTGCTTCTCATAAAACCTATTCATAAAGCAGCTGTGACAGAATTTTACTAAGGAATGGGGAGAAATCTTAAGCTAAGAAAAAGAGTGAGGATGACCTTTTTGGTATGGATGATGTCAGAATGATTACTAACTACACCCACAGTGATTGGATGATAAGGGATGGGTCTCTGTCAGTTATTTTATAATATAAATATTGTAGAATGAGATATCATGTTGTCATAATCAAATAAAGATTTCAAAATAAAAATGTTGCAATATTCAAATAAAGTTTGAACTAGAGTGTCACTAATTAAACAAGCATATGTTCAGCTAATTGTCAGCTTCTACATGTCTGCATCTTATAAATAATTGTTATATGTATAAGCAGCCTTTTAATAAACAGACTAGAATTATTATGGCTGATATGACAGTAAGATTTAGTACAAAAGTAAAAGAAATCCAAACTGGATTGCTGTGGAAACAGCCATTTTAGGATTGTTTAGGATTTGGTCTTTGTGATTTAGGTGTCCTCTTGACTACCACTAACTTTTTACAGATTTAAGAGCTGATTTTTACATAAAAACACTTTATGAAGTACTCGAAGAAGAGTCGAAGAGTCCTAAAGATGTGGAGTTAGGATCAACATTTAGTTTCACTTAAAATATTTTGTGAAAATGGCCCCTGGTGTTTATACCCTATGTTATCTAGTTATGAAGCACTGCAGAATAATTTATGCCAATATTATCTAATTTATTTTCTACATTAAATATTATTTGTTTGACTATACCACATACTTAATATGCCTATTATCATTACCGAAATCATGAACCTCATTTTCGTAACCTATGTATCATTACCGCAACATGTTCTTTTAAGATTTATTTAAGAAATTGAAAAATAGTAGTCTGCTTTTAAATGTATGTGCAGAATCTATAAATTATGTTCTTCCAGGTTTGCAACATCATTTTGAAAATATTTCAGTTTTTACTGAAAAAAAAAAAAATTGGCTGCAAAATGCAGAAGGTGTTGCGGTAATGAGAGAAATAATTGAAAATCACATAAAAATGTTATTATAAAAATATATTTTATTCCAGAGTTTCAAGTAACTGTGCATGACTGTTAATAAACCATTTTTAAAAATGTGAAAATGTATTATTTTTCCCCACATCACTGGACTTTTCAGAGTGTTGAGAGATGATTTGCTCATTGACTGCTGACAGAAATGTCCATCCATTTTTAAGTAAAGCTAAGCTGTTTAATGGCAGGACAATGTAAGTAATATCAAACTGGATAATTCTCTTTCTGTGAATAAGCTCTCAAACACATCCAGCACACTTTTGCCTGAGGTGAATGCATGACGGTGAACATCTCATGATGAAGTGCATTCAATTTTAGATAAACTCATGCTGCACTGCAGGGGTAAACAGGGGTTGTGGTGCCGAAGAGCTTTATGTAACAACAGTCCCAGAGTTCCTTAGCAGGTTTGATGTAGATCATCACTGTCCCCGTGGCTGCAGGCACTGGAGTGCTGGGCTGCTGGGAGCCATGAGAATGGAGGAACCCATCAGGGGCCCTGGAGCTGTGGAGGCTGTAGATGCAGCTATTCCTGGTGAATTAGATGGAAAAAAAGAGGAATCTTCTTCATGCTTATTTGGTGATCAAGAAACATTTCTTATTGTCAATGTTGAAAAGAGTTGTGCTGCTTAATATTTTTCTGGAAACCATGATCCATTTATTTCAGAGCTCTTTATAGAAAATCCTTGATGAATAAGGTTTAAAAGAACTATGGAAACTTCTGCTTTTTATTCTTTCTTGCAATTATGAATTTATAACTAAAACTTCAAGTTTAATAGCATACAATTAAAACTTGCAGTTCTGAGAAAAAAAAATCAGAATTAAACAATTACCTTTTTAAAAACTTTTATTCCACTGTGGAAAAAAAATAACCACAAGATATAAACTAAAATAAAAAAGTAAGAAGTCATTTGAGAAACTGGTGCTGGGCTACTTGAAGGACATTACTGGACCCTTGCTGGACCCCCAACAGTTTGTTTATTGAGCAAACAGGTCTGTGGATGATGCAGTCAATATGGGATTGCACTATATCCTCCAACATCTGGACAAACCAGGGACTTATGCAAGGATCCTGTTTGTGGACTTCAGCTCCGCTTTCAACACCATCATCTCGGACACCCTTCCGAATAAACTCACACAGCTCTCTGTACCCACCTCCATCTGTCAGTGGATCACCAGCTTTCTGACAGACAGGCAGCATCTAGTGAGGCTGGGAAAAATCACATCCAACACCCGCACTATCAGCACAGGGCTGTGTTCTCTCTCCACTCTTACAGACATGAAGTTGAGCAGCTGGCTCTCTTTAAAAGAGACAGGCGTCTATTTGGGACTCGTCTAATATTTGAAGTTTTATGGTAAATCAATACACTGTTCCAGATTCTTTCACATTATTTATTGCTAAGTCTTGTTAAATGTATTTAAATTTTTTGTTCTTATGTCAGAAGTGTATGTATGCATGTATGTTTGTATGTACCAGGAGCACCTTAAAAAAACACAACAAATTCCTTGTGTGTTTGCATACACCTGGCAAATAAAGCTAATTCTGATTATGATTCAAAAACACAGCCCATGACGTCACTACGGGCGTGAATACAGTATAAATAAGCACCGGGAAAACACATCATCCACTTCTTTGTCTGAAGCTTGCATCCGAAACATGTCAGGAAACCTAAACGACACAGTGTCTCATTCCCAAATGAGGGAACCATGGTTACATAAGTAACCTGAGACGTTGCCTTTCAAGGGAACTTCGAACTGTGTCCTCTAGGGTTCGCTATGGGGAATGGTATACCCAAGCCACAATGCTGAGGGGATTGCATGCCAGAAACCATAATGAGCACTAAGTACCAACTCTACCATAACCATGGGAGTTGCCCCTGGGACATTAGACGGCTGTCCATGACATTATGCCCTTCGGCCAAAGGCCTAGGCTGCATACCCCAAACAACTTACGCGTTAGGGCCACACTCCTGAGCCCAGGGTAGAGCTCAATGCTTGGAATCAGGAATTGATTCCTTTAAGGGGATATGACCAAGAGCCTAGCATCATACTAATTCTTGTTCTGTCACACAGAGGCTACCACTTGCGCTACATGAACTTTCTGAAGGAACTTTCTCAATAGACCCCTAGTAGTAACACCCTGTTAAAAGTAGGTATCCGGAGTGGTGCCCAAGTTGGAACCGGGGCTTTAACCAACTCAAGAAAAGGCACAAAGCTGCCGTGCAAAGCCCTCACCACACTGAATTTTAGAAAGGCTAGCAGTAAGTTACTTTGCTGAGGGAGTAACTAACCCAGTTCTCAATTGATAGCGGGCTCGACCTACAGAATGTTCCACTGCTGGAATACTGTAGCTAGCAATAAGTTACCTAGCTAAGGTAGCATAACACCCAGCTCTCAATCAAAGGCGGGCTTGACCTACAGAATGTTCCAATGCTGGAACGGCTAGCAGTAAGTTACCTAACTAAGGAAGCGTAACACCCAGCTCTCTGCTGAGAGGGGGATGGGTGGGGTCAACATAATGCATGTTCATTAGAAATCAGAAGGGTAAGTGTACTGCAAGCTATCCAAAAATTCATCGAATCTGGGAGGTTTCAGGTGCTCTGGAATACAGAGAATTCAACTCTCATGTGAGAGGAGAATTCAGAATTCATAAAAAGAGTAGCGTGCTCATAGGAAACCCTTTGATAAAGTGGAGCACTGCTAATATTACCATGAGAGCAGCCACAGAGTGAGGAATCCAACTCCTCAGAAGGGGAGAGAACTCGAGTGCTCAAAAGGAAGCACCATGCTCACAATAACCCTCAATGGTGAGGGGAGTGATACTTCAAAAGTGTGTTAAAAGAGACACACTGGTTGAGTGGAGCCCAAGGTACCGGGGTCTAAGCCAATTCAGAGAAAGGGAATGAGGCTAATAATGCATAACCCTTACCATGCAGGATTTCAGAAAAGTGTGCAGAGTGCCCAGCGTGCACACTTACCACCAGGTGGATTTTAGAAAGTGAGCAAAGTGCTTGGCATGCACACTTACCACCATGTGGATTTCAGAATACATAGCATGGATTTAAGAGCTTCCCAAGCATCTGCTCACAGATGCCTGGAAGTACTGAGCCAAACGGGAGAGGCAAACTCAAATACAACCCTCTGAGGTGAGGGAAACACTGCCTGAGACAGCATTACACAAAAAGGTTCTCGCAAATGCCCCATATGCTTCACGCTTGATGCCTCAGCAGATTTGGTGTACCAGACAGGGCAGCCTGAACCCATAAGCCCAGCCTGGACATCCAGGAAATTTTGCAGTGCCGTGCCGGGGGCCAGATGATCACGAAGTCTCCAGCATAAGCCTGTGACCTGGCCACATGATCCAGGAAGCATGAAGCCAGCCCCAGGGCTATCATACCGGCTGGATACAACATCAAAGAGTGAAGTAAACACTGCAAGTCAAGCACCTGGTTTCTGAATCCATCAGGTGGATTATATACACAACCACCAGTGCATTAAATACATACATACATTAGGAGTTGCACGACTACTGATTTCTACAAGTCAATTCTACTTGTGGTTCATGCTACTGTAAATGAAAAGACATTAAACATTTTTTTTATCAATAAACTCTTATTAATTCATAGCCGTATGCAACAATTACATATGTAAATTGTCAAAACTTTATAATTATGACATTACATTCATGTAACAGCCAGTATTTGTATATGTATTTGTGTCTGTAACAATCACAACATTTTTCGTATCTGCATTCAACAACGAACGTTGATAAGACCGTTATGGCTATCTTTTTTTTCATAGTTATCACTGAACAAGTATTACAACTAAAATAATTATTCATTTCTAAAATAACATTTATCATGCATCACAGAGATGTCATGACAAAGGAGTGATGCGACACAATCCCCAGTATAAAGTTGACTTGTAAATGATAAAGAATGATATTAAAACTGGTTTTGAACAAATTATTTGTCATCGAATATTGAATTTAATAAGGGAAGTGGGGGGGTGGTTGATTTAAATTATAAATCAGATTTTTATTTATTTATCTGGAATGTTTTTTTTTTTACGCCATATTGCCCAACCCTAGTGTGCAGTGCATTTTATGGAGGACAAGGACTGTTTCCTGTATGAGTAGCCTACAATGCTGGTGTCTGTTTCTGCAATTCCAACTATGCAGGATTTGCCACTGATTATTCAAATGCGAGTTTTGAGCAGTGTAGAGTAACTGAGCTTGTTGTTTATAGTTTCTCCGATCACAAATGCAGACATGGTTTTATGTTTATGCAGCACAATACATAATGCAACGCACTGGATGCATCAAATGCCTCATTTGTAATTGGTTTTAATGGTTATGTCTTTTTGTGACATCTCATCTCATTTGTCTTATCAACAAGTCATCACAGTGTTAAGGGGTATAACATTTCTAACACACGTTTGAGATATTCAGCCAATCACAATGCACTGGATAGCTGGCCAATCAAAGCACACCTCGCTTTTCAGAATGATGAGGTTTGTAAAAATCTATGCGTTTCAGAAAGTCAAGTCAAGTCAAGTCAAGTCACCATTATTTATATAGCGCTTTAAAGGGGGGGTGAAATGCTCGTTTTCACTCAATATCCTGTTAATCTTGAGTACCTATAGAGTAGTACTGCATCCTTCATAACTCCAAAAAGTCTTTATTTTTATTATATTTATAAGAGAAAGATAGTCTGTACCGATTTTTCCCGGAAAAACACGACCGGCTGGAGGCGTGACGTGTGGGCGGAGCTAAAGAATCACGAGCGCCAGTAGGCTTTTGCGTTGAGAGCGTTTGGAAGCTGTGACACAGATCCAGAGGCTGAAATTTAACAAGAGCAGCATCAGCAAAGGCGTCTCTATGTGGTATGTACCAAAACTGTATATATTTGCTTAGCGGTTTTGGAAAATGACTAAGTTCCACTTTATGTCGTCTTTTTTTTTTTTTTTTTTTTAAGCTGTACATGTAGAAAGTGCAGTTTGATGACAACATTGCATGTTGTTTACTTGATGTGCTCACGCGCCGATAGCTAAGTTAACAACACAGAGATATTTGAAGCAGTTTTACTCACCGCCTGCGGTTCCAACACACGATCGTGACCCTTTTTCGTTGGGACTGCATTATCCTTAAGAAATAAACGATGTGCAAATCTGGCGTCAAACTGGCCCTTGTTTGTAAAACAAGCATCTTCGAAATGCAGGGAACAAACAAAAACACTTGCACAACTCCGTTGATGCTCTGTAAAAATAAACTCCATCCACTGGTCCCTTAATGCTGTTTCTCTTTTGGTAATCTGTGCAGGGTTGTCTTGCCCTCGCCACCAAAAACACACTTCTTTTGTGACTTTTCGCGACGCTCTCGCTCTGATCAGTGAATCTCTCTGATCAGTGAAATGTGTGCTCAGCCTCGCTATACGGGAGCGAGCGCTCTTCCGGCAGAAGTGCCTTAGGACCCATATAAGGAAATTCCGCTCCATTTAACGTCACACAGAGCCATACTCGAAAAAAAACTTTCCGAAACTTGTGACAAACCGGAAGAGATTTTTTTGGAACAAAAATACTCCTTCAAACGTACAACTTAATTTTTGAAACTTTGTCCATGTTTAGCATGGGAATCCAACTCTTTAACAGTGTAAAAAACTCAGTATGCATGAAATAGCATTTCACCCCCCCTTTAAACAAGATACATTGCGTCAAAGCAACTGAACAACATTCATTAGGAAAACAGTGTGTCAGTAATGAAAATTGATATTTAAAGGCAGTTCATCATTGAATTCAGTGATTTCATCTCTGTTTAGTTAAATAGTGTCTGTGCATTTATGTGCAATCATGTCAACGATATCGCCGTAGATGAAGTGACCCCAACTAAGCAAGCCAGAGGCGACAGCGGCAAGGAACCGAAACACCGTCTGTGACAGAATGGAGTAAAAATCTTTGGAGAAACCAGGCTCAGTTGGGGGGGCAGTTCTCCTCTGACCAGACAAAACCAGTAGTTCAATTCCAGGCTGCAGCAAAGTCAGATTGTGCAGAAAAATCATCTGTTTCCTGTGGTCTTTTCCTGGTGGTCATCTGAGTCAAGGTCTTTACAGGGGATCTGTATCTGGGGCTCTAGTTGTCCTGGTCTCCGCTGTCTTTGAGGGATGTAGAGGTCCTTTGTAGGTGCTGATCCACCATCTGGTCTGGAAAAGGAACTGGATCCGGGTGACTGCAGTGACCCTCTGATCTGGAAACAGACTGGATCTGGTGGCTACGGTGACCTCGGAATAAGAGAAATAGGCTAATATTAGTGTGGATGCCATTCTTCTAATGATGTAGCAAGTACATCTGGTAGTATGGGAAGTGTTCCCGGTTCCGGTTTACCTAATTAATGCAGCCTAAAAATGTCATGATTCTGCCCTTGTGTCCTTGATTTTTCCTAGTCTTGAGGCAGGATCATGGCAGACCCGTGTTTTGTGTACAAGCACATGGCCTTGTCTTTGGGCCATGTGCTTGTGTTGTCTCGTTCCCTTGCCCCGCCCCCCTTGTTAACCTAGTCGTGTCTTGATTGTCCCATCTGTGCCACCTGTCGTGTCTTGATTGTTCCCCCTATTTAGATCTCCTAGTGTGCTCTGTCTTGCGTCGGTTCATTGTGTGTTCCTCACCTGTGATTGAGATATTGTATCCTGTATAACCGTGAGTGTTATTTGTAGTTAGTGTTCTCCTGTTTTGAGTCTTTGTTTATCTTGATTAATCAGTCCTGTTTAGTTATTGTTGTATCTGCCCTAGTCCTGTTTTCCCCCTCGTGGGTTTTGTTTTCCCCTTTTTGTATTTAATAAACCCTTTGTTTTGAGATCCCGGTCTGCACTTGAGTTCCTCCCTTACCAAAACCCTGACAGAATGAACCGACCAAGATGGAACTCAGCAGACAGGAGGCAATGCTGGATGTCATCAGCCAGCAAGCGAGATGGTTTTGAGGGCTCTCGCCTAGTGGTGTTCCGGGGGACCAGGGGAGGTCGTTCCGGAGCAAGCGGTCGAGAGGAGGAGCCACAGAGGTCCCCTCCACCTACCCAGCTGGCAACAATTCCAGAGGGTCGTATCCTGGCCGTGGCCGCTCTGGGGGATCAGGCACATCCCTCACCGAGCCCTGAGGTGCCTCCCACACCCGTCGGTCTCCCCGGGAAGCGAGGGAGACGGTTTTCGTGGGAGTCTGCCTCGGAATCGTCAGCGTCGGAGTCAGCCCTGCCAGAGACCGAACTCCCCCAACCCAGCGGTGACCTCTGCACCACGGCCAAGGAGGAAGAGGAGGAAGAAGGGGTCTTCCGGTCCTGCGACTTTGTCTCCTCCTGCAGTGGTGAGCGTGCCCGAGCCAGCAGCGGAGAGCGCTGGCGTGCCCGAGCCAGCAGCGGAGAGCGCTGGCGTGCCCGAGCCAGCAGCGGAGAGCGCTGGCGTGCCCGAGCCAGCAGCGGCGAGCGCTGGCGTGCCCGAGCCAGCAGCGGCGAGCGCTGGCGTGCCCGAGCCAGCAGCGGCGAGCGCTGGCGTGCCCGAGCCAGCAGCGGCGAGCGCTGGCGTGCCCGAGCCAGCAGCGGCGAGCGCTGGCATGCCCGAGCCAGCAGCGGCGAGCGCTGGCGTGCCCGAGCCGGCAAGGAGAGCTGTATTCAAGTCTGCAGTCGTGAGAGCGGAGGAGAGAGCCGCGGCCGACTCTGCAGCAGAAACTCTAGTACAGTCTGTCTCCTCTCGTAAGGAGATGCCAGTTATCCTAGCTGCTAAAGCCTTCTCAGAGTATTTGTCCCGTCTTGTCCAGATTCTAGAAGCCCCAGTCAGTCCTGTCTTGTCCCCAGACCCTGTTCCCAGAAGTCCCCCGTGTCCAGCCGTTGTCCCCCCGTGTCCAGCCGTTGTCCCCCCGTGTCCAGCCGTTGTCCCCCCGTGTCCAGCCGTTGTTGTATCCCCGTGTCCAGTAGATGTTGTATCCCCGTGTCCTGTCGTCTCCCCGTGCCCAGTAGATGTTGTCTCCCCGTGCCCTGTTGATGTAGTCGCCCCTCGTCCTGTTGATGTTGCCCCGCGTCCTGTGTCTGCCCCTGTCAGGTCCTCTGTCAGTTGTCCAGAGACCTCTCCCCACCCCTCTCCACCCAGACCTGCCCGGACCCCTCGTCGTCAGCCTTCGTCCCGTCCTCCTAAAACTCCTGCCCCACCCACTCACCCTGGTCTGTCCCCCATGAACTTTGTGGTCCCACCCCCTCCCCTTCCCTGTTTGTTTTTTTTGATATGTCACCCTAACCCTGCCATTGTGTATTCATGTTTGCCTTTGTTATTATTTGTCATGTCTTGTTGGTTTGTGTCTGTGTCCCAGTCTGTCATGTCAGTCATGTCCCGTGTTTGATGTTCCCTTGAGGAGCGTCTGGAAGCCGCTCCTTAAGGGAGGGGTTCTGTCATGATTCTGCCCTTGTGTCCTTGATTTTTCCTAGTCTTGAGGCAGGATCATGACAGACCCGTGTTTTGTGTACAAGCACATGGCCTTGTCTTTGGGCCATGTGCTTGTGTTGTCTCGTTCCCTTGCCCCGCCCCCCTTGTTAACCTAGTCGTGTCTTGATTGTCCCATCTGTGCCACCTGTCGTGTCTTGATTGTTCCCCCTATTTAGATCTCCTAGTGTGCTCTGTCTTGCGTCGGTTCATTGTGTGTTCCTCACCTGTGATTGAGATATTGTATCCTGTATAACCGTGAGTGTTATTTGTAGTTAGTGTTCTCCTGTTTTGAGTCTTTGTTTATCTTGATTAATCAGTCCTGTTTAGTTATTGTTGTATCTGCCCTAGTCCTGTTTTCCCCCTCGTGGGTTTTGTTTTCCCCTTTTTGTATTTAATAAACCCTTTGTTTTGAGATCCCGGTCTGCACTTGAGTTCCTCCCTTACCAAAACCCTGACAAAAAATCCTTTAACTGTTTTGGATAATAAAAGCATATTAGTATGTTATGTGTGAGCCAGGTTACAGAGATGGGTCTTTAATCTAGATTTAAACTGCAAGAGTGTGTCTGCCTCCCGAATAATGTTAGGTAGGTTATTCCAGAGTTTAGGCACCAAATAGGAAAAGGATCTGCTGCCTGCAGTTGATTTTGATATTCTAGGTAAGGGATAGGCAACTCCGGTCCTGGAGGGCCACTATCCTGCAGAGTTTAGCTTCAGCCCTCATAAAAATCTCCAGGACCGGAGTTGCCTGTCCCTGTTCTAGGTATTATCAAATTGCGTATTGAGTTTTGAGAACGTAGCGGACATAAAGAATTATAATGTAAAAGTAGCTCATTCAAATACTGAGGCGTTAAACCATTCAGGGCTTTATAAATAATAAGCAATATTTTAAAATCTATACAATGTTTGATAGGGAGCCAGTGCAGTGTTGACAGGACCGGGCTAATATGGTCATACTTCCTGGTTCTAGTGAGAACTCTTGCTGCTGCATTTTGGACTAGCTGTAGATTGTTTACTTAGCGTGCAGAACAACAACCCAATAAAGCATTACAATAATCTAACCTTGAGGTCATAAATGCATGGATTCACATTCCTGCATTTGACATTGAGAGCATAGGCCGTAATTTAGATATATTTTTGAGATGAAAAAATGCAGTTTTACAAATTCTAGAAACGTGGCTTTCTGAGGAAAGATTGCGATCAAATGGCACACCTAGGTTCCCAACTGATGACGAAGAATTGACAGAGCAGCCATCAAGTCTTAGACAGTGTTATAGGTTATTACATGCAGAGTTTTTAGATCCTATAATTAAAACCTCTGTTTTTTCAGAATTTAGCAGTAAGACATTACTCGTCATCCAGTTTTTTATATCGACTATGCATTCCATTAGTTTTTCAAATTGGTGTGTTTCACCGGGCCACGAAGAAATATAGAGCTGAGTAT
This sequence comes from Carassius gibelio, assembly GCF_023724105.1. Taxonomy (NCBI): domain Eukaryota; kingdom Metazoa; phylum Chordata; class Actinopteri; order Cypriniformes; family Cyprinidae; genus Carassius; species Carassius gibelio. The sequence continues at coordinate 21,079,286 of NC_068381.1, forward strand.
CATCAGCATAACAGTGAAAGCTAACACCATGATTCCTGATGATATCTCCCAAAGGTAACAGGTAAAGCGTGAAGAGTAGCGGCCCTAGTACTGAGCCTTGAGGTACTCCATACTGCACTTGATACATCTTTATTCACTGCTACGAACTGATGGTGGTCATATAAGTACGATTTAAACCATGCTAATGCACTTCCATTAATGCCAACAAAGTGTCACCTCGTTGGCGGGGAAGGAGCCTGAGCTTGTGTGGGAGGTCGAGAGGTTCTGACTAGAGATAGTCGGGCTCACCTCCATGCACAGCTTGGGCTCTGGAACCGCACTTCTTGAGAGAGGCTGGACTCTCTACCACTCTGGAGTTGCCCATTGTGAGAGGCGGAGGGCTGGAGTGGGTTTGCTTATAGCCCCCCAGCTCAGCCGCCATGTGTTGGAGTTCACCCCGGTGAACGAGACGGTCGCTTCCCTGCACCTTCGAGTCGGGGATAGGTCTCTCACTGTCGTTTGTGCCTACAGGCCGAATGGCAGTGCAGACTACCCTGCCCTTTTGGATTCTCTGGGAGGGGTGCTGGAAAGTGCTCCGACTGGAGACTCCGTCGTTCTACTGGGGGACTTCAACGCTTACATGTGACAGTGACACCTGGAGGGGCGTTATTTGGAGGAATGGCCCCCCCCGACCTAAACCCCAGCGGTGTTCTGTTATTGGATTTCTGTCCTAACCACGGTTTGTCCATAACGAACACCATGTTCAAGCATAAGGGTGTCCATCAGTGCACGTGGCACCAGGACACCCTAGGCCGGAGGTCGATGATTGACTTTGTGGTCGTGTCATCAGACCTTCGGCCATATGTCTTGGACACTCGGGTGAAGAGAGGGACGGAGCTGTCAACTGATCACCACCTGGTGGTGAGTTGGATCTGATGGTGGGGGAGGAAGCTGGTAAGACTCGGCAGACCCAAACGTACTGTGAAGGTCTGTTGGGAATGTTTGGCCGAGCCCACTGTCAGAGAGATCTTCAACTCCCACCTCCGGCAGAGCTTCGACCGGATCCCGAGGGAGTCTGGAGATATTGAGTCCGAGTGGACCATGTTCTCCACCTCCACTGTTGCTGCGGCTGCTTAGAGCTGTGGCCGTAAGGTCTCCAGTGCCTGTCGAGGTGGCAATCCCTGAACCCGGTTGTGGACACCGGAAGTCAGGGATGCCGTCAAGCTGAAGAAGGAGTCCTATCGGGCCTGGATGGCTTGTGGGACTCCGGAGGCAGCTGACAGGTACCTGCAGGCCAAGCGGTTTGCAGCCCGGGTAGTCGTGGAGAAAAAAAAAATTGGGCCTGGGAGGAGTTCAGTGAGGCCATGGAGAAAGACTATCGGTTGGCCTCGAAGAGATTCTGGCAAACTGTTCGACGCCTCAGGAGTGGGAAGCAGTGCCCTACCAACACCGTTTACAGTGGAGATGGGAACCTGTTGACCTCAACTGGGGATATCGTCAGGGGGTGGAAGGAATACTTTGAGGATATCCCCAATCCCACCGACTTGTGTTCCGTTGAGGAAGCCGATGCTGGGGACTCGAGGTAGTTAAAAAGCTCCTTGGTGGCAAGGCACCGGGGGTGGATGAGATCCGCCCTGAGTACCTCAAGTCTCTGGATGTTGCGGGGCTGTTTTGGCTGACACGCCTCTGCAACATTGCATGGCGGTTGGGGTCAGTACCTCTTGACTGGCAGACCGGGGTGGTGGTCACTCTTTTCAAGAAGGGGGACCGGAGAGTGTGTTCCAACTATAGGGGGATCACACTTCTCAGCCTCTCCGGGAAAGTCTATGCCAGGGTACTGGAGAGGAGAATTCGGCCGATAGTGGAACCATGGATTCAGGAGGAACAGTGTGGTTTTCGTCATGGTCGTGGAACACTGGACCAGCTCTATACCCTTTCCAGGGTGCTGGAGGGTTCATGGCAGTTTGCCCAACCAGTCCACATGTGTTTTGTGGATTTGGAGAAGGCATTCAACCATGTTCCTCGCGAAATCCTGTGGAGGGTGCTCTGGGAGTATGGGGTCGGCGGCCCCCTGCTTAGGGCTGTTCGGTCCCTGTACGACCGGAGCAAGAGCTTGGTTCGCATTGCCGGCAGTAAGTCCGACCTGTTCCCGGTGCATGTTGGACTCCGGCAGGGCTGTCCTTTTTCACCGGTTCTGTTAATAATTTTATGGACAGAATTTCTAGGCGCAGCCAACGGCTGGCGATTTCGTTGCTGCTTTTTGCGGATGATGTTGTTGTTTTGGCCTCCTCAGACCAGGACCTTCAGCGTGCACTGGGACGGTTTGCAGCCGAGTGTGAAGCAGCTGGGATGAGAATCAGCACCTCCAAGTCTGAGACCATGGTTCTCAGTCAGAAAAGGGTGGATTGCCCACTCCAGGTTGGTGGAGAGTTCCTGCCTCAAGTGAAGGAGTTCAGGTATCTTGGGGTCTTGTTCACGAGTGAGGGAAGGATGGAACGTGAGATTGACAGACGGATCGGTGCAGCTTCTGCAGTAATGTGATCGCTGTACCAGTCTGTCGTGGTGAAGAAGGAGCTGAGCTGTAAGGCAAAGCTCTTGTTTTACCAATCAATGTTCCTAGTCTCACCTATGGTCATGAGCTGTGGGTCATGACCAAAAGGACAAGATCCTGGATACAGGCGGCCGAAATGAGCTTTCTCCGTCAGGTGGCTGGGCGCTCCCTTAGATATAGGGTGAGAAGCTTGGTCACTCGGGAGGAGCTCAGAGAAGAGCCGTTGCTCCTCCACATCGATAGGAGCCAGCTGAGGTGGCTTGGGCATCTATTTCGGATGCCTCCAGGACGCCTTCCCAGGGAGGTGTTCCAGGCATGTCTCACCGGGAGGAGGCCCCGGGGAAAACCTAGGACACGCTGGAGGGACTATGGCTCCTGGCTGGCCTGGGAATGCCTCGGGGTCCCCCCGGAAGAGCTGGAAGAAGTGGCTAGGGAGAGGGAAGTCTGGGAGTCTCTGCTTAGACTGTTGCCCCCGCGACCCAGCCCCGGATAAGCAGAAGATGATGGATGGATGGATTTGTTTCTCTGGATAATGTTATATAAAGCACCATTACTTCAAACAAGTTATACTTGATGCCCTCTGAGAAATTCTGAAAACGTTGTTATAGATTAAAGCAACACCTCCCCCTTTGCCTTTTAGATGCGGCTCATGTTTATAACAGTAATCTTGGGGGGTTGACTCATTTAAAATAATCTAATCATTAGGGATGAGCGAGTACAGCATTATCTGTATATGTTGGTTTCTGTCAAACAGAGTACATCTAGATTATGATCAGTGATCATATTATTTACAAAAAGTGTTTTCGTAGAAAGGGATCTGATATTTAATATGCCAAGCTTTATCATTTGTTTATCCATATTACATCTGTTTTTTATTTGTTGAACCTCAATTAAATTGTTAATCTTAACTTGGTTTGAATGTTTTTTATTATTTTCTAGTTCGGGGGAACAGACACAGTCTCTATAGTGGGATATCTAGGTGAAACAGTCTCTATGTGCTGAGAATTAGCTGACCTCTGTGACGTGAGCCAGCTAGCAGACAGTCGGTTTAGCCAGTCTGTCTGCTTCCTGACCTGGGCCCCAGTTCGTCAAGTATAAACTCTAAGACTATTTGCCTTATTTCTAGAAAGAGGAGTGGTGCCACCCCAGGAGGGATGGAGACCATCTCTTTTCAAAAGGTCAGGTCGGCCCCAAAAGCTCTTCCAGTTGTCTATGAAACCTCTGTTATTCTGAGGGCACCACTTAGACATCCAGCCATTGAGTGATGACAATCTGCTATGCATCTCGTCACCACGGTAAGCAGGGAGGGGACCAGAGCATATTACAGTGTCTGACAACGTGCTTGCAAGTTCACACACCTCTTTAATGTTATTTTTAGTGATCTCTGACTGGCGAAGTTGAACATCATTGGCGCCGGCATGAATAACAATCTTACTGTATTTACGTTTAGTATTAGCCAGCACTTTTTAAATTTGCCAAGATGTCAGGCACTCTGGCTCCTGGTAAACATTTGACTATGGTGGCTGGTGTCTCTATATTCACGTTCCGTACAATAGAATCACCAATAACTAGAGCACTTTCATCACGTTTCTCAGTGGGTGCATCACTGAGTGGGGAGAACCTGTTTAATGTTTTGATCGGAACAGAAGAGCGGTGTTTTGACCCATGACTACGCTGCCTCACTGTTACCCAGTTGCCCTGCTGCAGGGGCTCTGTTGCCAGAACCATGTACAGGAATCCCTGAGCTAGACGCATCCAAAGCCGTACCTAGATCCCTAACATTCTTACTGTCCTCAATTAAAGTTTGGATGCATGTCTCTTATTCTGAAATCTTCTCTGTCAGCCTAACTATTTCCCTCGATTTATCACATGTGAATCCCTCATCTGCGCCAGAGATAGACAAACTGTACATGTGACAAGATGTGCAAATAACAATAGCAGGAGAAGACATTACTCGCTGTGCTTGATGAAGTATTCTTACCACAGTTGTTTGATGAACTTGTGAAAAACTGGAGCGAGAGAGAGGAGAGGAGAAAAGAAAACAGCGATAGGTTCGAATGAAAACACTAATGACAAGCTATCGAGTGCTAACGCAATGCAGGTGTGCTCTGCACTCATGGATATAAAATAAAAGTGAACGATCAAAATTAATTTGATAAGATTGATCGATAATATCAGAAATATGGTGTTAATTAAGTTATATTCAGTGTTAATTTCGTTGACTAAATATTTTCGTCATTATTTTCGTCACGAATATATTTTTGCGGACGAAAACGAAACGAAAACTAAAATAGAAAGCACTGATGGAGACTAAAACTATGACTAAATTGATTGACATTATCGTCAACGAATAAAGGACGAGACGAAAATAGACTGTGACGAAAATCAAATCAGCAGACGGGAGAGATGCGAGGAATGAGCAAAAGAATCGGCAAAACGTAACAGGCGAGACTGCATGAGAGAAGAGAACCAATCTGAGCCTGACTTATTGAGACGTGAAGCGAAGGTTTTCAGTTTTTAAATGAACTCGCGGGAAGTCAGCATTCGAAGAGGTGATGTCTAAAAGAGCGACAAAATGTCCACAGCTCACTTCACGTTTGACGACGAACAAAACAAAACAAACTGTAAAGCACGCGGAGCGCTCATTCGTGGCAAGAACACAACCAATTTGAAAAGACATTTACAGACGAGCCACCCGGACATTTTCTCAAATGTAATTTCACAACGATGAAACGAAGAACGATGTTCTTTTGTTTATTGAGCTAAGCAAAATTGGAAGACTGCAGTGCGTAGATGTTGTAGCATTAAATATTACAAACTGAAAAGTAATGTAAAATAGCCCCTTCTTCAAGTTAGATGAGAGCACAATACTAATACGTAATATCATGATAAAAACATTTGATTAATACTAATGTTTAGTATATTTTATAATGTTCTACTTGTTGACAATATCACAAATATTTCTATATTAGTCATGTGAAACGTGAATGTTCACATCCTATCATTATACATACTAATCTAGCAATATTGTAGTATTTAAAACATACAATATTGCTAGACAAATGAATACCTTATAAAATCTTGTTACTTTTTTTATCCACCCAACTTATTAAATATTTATTTTAAATGTATGCACTTATTGTTCAGCTCAGCTGTAAGCTTTAAGGTCCTGGACCTAACTTTATTTTTCTTTTATTGATGGTCAATTGGCAGCTAGTTATTGTTTACATTATCATGACAGTGTTTGTTGCTGCATAAAAGCTTTTGAATCGAAATAAAGACACAGTTGTGTGTGAAATAAAGTTGAATTTGTGTTTTATATATTTTGGTTAAGTTTGTTTCCTATACCAGCTGTAAAAAATTGTCTAGTAAATCTGTTATTGATTTCAGTCTTATTTTAGTCGACTAAAATACCAAGCAATTTTAGTCGACTAAAATAAGACTAAAATTAAAACAAATCAGATGACTAAAACTTGACTAAAACTAAAAAGAATTATAGTCAAAAGACTAAGACTAAAACTAAATTAAAATTTCGTGTCAAAATTAACACTGGTTATATTGTATCACTTAAAATGAAAAGGTGGGGCATAGAGGAGAAACAATAATGTGCAGTAGATTATGTGGAAAATAATGCGTTTTTTGAACCTTAAACCACATAAACACATTGCATTACACCAAATACACAAAATGATATTCTTTTTAGCAATGTCACATGACCCCTTTAAGCGAATTCACAACACACACACATTTATATTTATGTGTGTGTGTGAATAAATTTTGCACCAACTCTGTGTCATTTGTACCCAAGCTCTGCATTGATTAGGTTGTGTTTGAACTAAAAACTTTAAACTTGAACAATTTTATTCATTAATTATTTTATCTATTTATTCAACTTCAACCTAATACATCTGAGGAACACCAAATACATTTTTTAATAAAATTTTAGTTATCACTGACTTTCATTATTTGGACAAAACCCACAGAGAACTTTCTCAAAATATTTTTTGCATGTTCCACAAGGAAATAAAGTCAAACAAGTTTGGAATGACATGATAACAAAATGCTCATGTTTTCTTTTCTTTTTTTTCAATGAAGATCCTGAATAAGAACTAAAGTACAACTGTTTTTTAATATCATGCACACCATAAATAGTTTAAATTAATACACAATCCATCTCCATATAGCATTGGTATAAGTTGTGGGTTAAATATATATAAATGTCCATGAATGTTTGATCTGATAGGTTCTTTGTTAACTTGGTTTCTGGGATCTGGGTATGGATCAAATCCGAAGATAAATGTTTATCTTGGTTCTCGGTTCATGTGTCATCTAACAAATAAAAGTCACTGTACAATTTTTTTTATCTTACATTTCTAGGGTTACATTTTTTCTTATCTGAAATGGTTTCTACATAAAGATCATCAGGGGTATGAATAGGCCCTGGCTGTTTATGCTACTGAAGAGCTTGGTGATTTCATTCAGTTTTATGTGTGCACTGCAGTCTGCACTAGTTTTTCTTAGACATGTTGTCACATGTATGATCTGTTTTGGTTTAGTTTCCTGTCTCTCTGTTATCATCTTAAAGCCTGTGTTCTCCAGTTAAAGCTCTTTGTCCGTTTGGAGGTGCCCATTCTCTCCTGTGGATTATTAAAATAACTCTTGATTATACGTCAGCTTTGTTTTGCTCACAGTGACACATGCCTCACTTCATTTGATGCACAATTAATGCTAAAAAAAAAAAAAAAAAAAAACACTGACCAAAAAAAAAACCCTGCTAGTTTTGCAAATAAGCAGATAAGATGTTTTAATGCTGCCTTCACGTGCTATCAGAATTATAGTAAATTCGAGTTGCTGCTGTCAATATTCTCACAACTACATCACTTTGTCTTTTCGCAAAAGTAGCATACTATATGAACCATCGAGCATAAATACACAGAATAATACACAGAATAATCTTGTTTTAAAGAATTAAATATCAAAAGATGTAGCTGAATCAAGTTGAAGGCTCTTTTTTACCCTTTGTAAAAGAACAGATGCCCTTCAGGCCCCCGTGTGTGTGTGAAGACAGATGGACACTGGAACTAGGGCTAGCAGTGTATGATGAGGCTCATCTGAAGTTAATGCAGAATCCTCATCACTCTCTTTAAACTCCTGTTCTCACACAGGTCCAGTAAAGGAACTGGGAGAAATTTCAGTGCAACCATTAACCTTCCTTTTAGATTTTCAAAGTGTTATAGTAGTTAAAATTTAATGTAAATTAAATGTTTTCACTGCAGATACAAAGGCAGTTTTTATATCAGCGCAATAGCCTAAATGTAGCTGACATTTCTCATATAAATAGACATACATACCATTTTAACGAAATTTGAATATATTAATTATAATTCACATTCTGCAAGTGATTAGATGAAGTTAAACCGGCTTGCCATTATATTAAGATAATTCTAAGAGATATACCATATGATCCATATGTTAAAATATATTATGCCCGCTATTCAACACACATCACCTGCTAACTATAAATAAATAAATTTAAATAAAAAGAATTTGCTAGCATCAAATAATCAGTGATCATCCATGTGTTACAGCAGTGTATTCCATGTGTATATTCCAGTGGATACAAAGGTATAGCTTGAATGCAATGTAAATCTATTTAGATAAAAGTATCTAACAAATTCATAATTTAAATTATTCATTTCATATAGACATGGCAAGAACATTGCATTTTGCTGTGAAAGCCATATTGCACCAACAATGTATATGCTTTTTGGCACGTTGACAAGAAAACATGGCTCAATAAATCTAAATTCATGTATTATGTGTGTACGGTGTATGTATGGAACTTCTTTAGCCTCGAGTTTTCAAAATGTTAATTCTGTGACTGTAGTCACCTATTTATAGCATCAAGTGAACCAATTAATGTCACCCAAATTTATTTATTTTTTGCTGAATTCTGTGATTTATGGATTTCTTAAAAACATGCAACTTTTCTCTTCACAGGATGTTAATTGATGGACTGGAGTGGATTTTTGTGTTTTTTCACAGACCATCCTGATGGCACCGATTCACTGAAGAGTGAGCTAAATTCCCCCAACTCCATTCAGATAAAGAAACAAACTTTTGTTTGAAAGTTTCAACACGGAGTAAAATCAGAAAACTGTGATAATTTTTTCTAATGTGCTATATAGTTGTTTGCAAGTTTATACACCTCTTGCAGAACCTGCAAAATGTTCCTTTAATCGTTTCTGATGCAAATTAAATGCCATTTTATTTTATACTACCATAAACTAGCTATTTCAAAACAGATATTTACATCGAGTTTACAAGACAAAATAATGATTTAAACAATGAACCAGTTAAAAAGTTAACATACTTTTGATTCTTAATAACAGTGTTGTTATCTGAATGATCAGTGGTTGTATGTTTAGTGATGGTTGTTCATGGGACCCTTGATTACCCTGGCCAGTTATACTGGACATTGCTCTTCAGAAAGATCCTCCTAGTCCAATTTTCTTTGGTTTTCCAGCATCTTCTGCATATTTGACCCCTTTCAAATGACTATAAATAGTTGAAATCAGGTTTTTCCAAACAATTCTGGGATTCAATTCAGTTATTTATCCTTGTGGACTACTAGATTTTGTATTGTATGAAATAGCATAAGGCAGTTAAAAAAACAAAGACCCCCCCCCCCCCCATTTATTTTTTAATTTAAACTTGCCTTTCTGCAAGGGTTATGTGAACTTCTTGACCCCAACTGTTCACTGAAGTTGAATCAACATGCAGCAAAAGTTTGTCGTTTTTTGTTACAGATTGTCCAGCACAGCATAATTAAACCTGAAGTGCAACTGCCCTTAATTAGAAACTAACCTAATTTGTCTATAACGAATTGACCACTAAATGCATTAATAGTGTCCATGGTGTCAAAGCTCTCAACAGCTCAATGGAACATATCATGTTACATTTCTGTGTAATCCGCAGCCCTAACACTAAACCAATAATAATAAAAAAAAAAATGAGCCATCAACCTACAAACATCTGTCTTATTGTTTTCTCTGCATATTAAGATGGGATAGAATACAACATAAAATACAAGTTGCACACTTCATCTTTGCTGTTGTAAACATTTTTCTATTATTGAGCTTATGTTATTATTTTGCTTTTAAATTTTAACAAATTGGAGTGACCTAAAGCTGAGAGCCTGAAGGAAGCAATGAGACACGATTTAAGACTCAGTCTTGACTGGTCAGGCCAGAAGCCTTGGATTAAACAGTCAAAACAGTTGACTCGAAGGCTAAAAAAAAGAAGGAAAGTGATATCTTATTCCCACCACACAGCATGTTAACATGGTAGCGCAATTTTCCACTCAACACTTTTCTCAAATGAGGGCACACAGATTACACTCAATAAGATCATTTGTTATTTTTACAATTTGCATGTATAACAAATAAACATTTAAAAAAAGATTAGAATGATGTACAGTATTCTGCTGTGCACACCACTACATCCATCGTTTCTGTCCAATGGGAGCTCCTGAAGCAGGGCTGCTCATTGGTTGCTGCAGCGCATGGGGAGTGGTCAGGAACAGAGAGGAGATCAGAGAGGATATCTCATGAGTCCAGAAAAAAGGAGGAGAAGGAATGCTTTCTGGATGAAGGTAGAGAAGATGAAGGAGAAGGAGAAGGTCTGAGCTCAGTTGCTGTAGATCTGTCCTTCGGGAGGCTGCGGCAGCTTCATGTTTTCTTTGCACATCATGAGTCGTCGCAGCTCCTGCAGGACCACACGGATGCTGTATGAATTCTGCCACTTGGCCAGCGAGGATACAGCTCGCATGTCAACCTGAGTCAACCAGAGACATGTAGACAATGCATTAAACTGTGCAGTAAAGAAAGATTTTTTTTTTTGTTGAGATTTTCTAAACAGTCCTTCAGAATTGACCTATATGTCTATTCTATTTAAGAAAAGCAACATACATTTTATGACTATAATTTCCAGCATGCAGAAAAAGCGGATGGAATCATGGAGAGTGGGTCTGTACACTTAATGCAAATATAATATGGACTCGTGTCTGAAAATATGAAATGGCAGAAGGCTGCATGTTCTGCAAGTATGAGTGAATGAATGCCATAGTTTCGTAACATAATTATTATACATGTTATTTATATATATATATATATATATATATATATAATTATTATAGCCCAGTTCATGCTGATTACAGTGTTATTAGACTTTAGCCATTTAGATGTGTATAAGCAACTGAAAAAAGCACAAATGTCAGGGCGTGACAAAACTTCTCCAGGCCCCAAAAATACCCTTAGACCTCAGAGGGTTAAACTGCATAAATGCATCGCATTACACCAAATAATGTTCTTTTTAGCAGCATCATATGACCCGTTTAAATACTACTAAATGTTACTTCACATCTCAGCGATATGTCCAGAAGTATTATAAGATGACTGTAGAGCTTTAGCTCGAACATTAATCAAACATACTTGCCTGTAATTAATATCTTGGTCAGATTGGTTAGTTAAGTTTGATTAGGGTTTGAGCTGAACTGCCCTGAGCCAGAGGTCTAAACGCGGGTGAGAAGATACTGATGTTTGTGCAGGAAGTGGGAGAAAGGTTTAGATATTCTCAATGTATGTGACAGCTAGGGCTGGGCAATTTTTTTAGATTTATCAGTTAATTTGAATTTTGAATTAATTTGTTTTGCCATGATTACATTTTTTATAAATCGAGGAATTACGATTTTGAATGGAAATATTACCAAACATTAGAATTAGAAACTTTGACAATATGCCAATGTTAACAGTGAAGAGAAAAGAATGATCCACCTGCATGTCGGCGCATGGATTAACCGCTCAGGTTTGACACGCTCCGTCAAGAACCATAAGGTCCCATTCATTAAGGACACTTTTGTGTTGACAATGATGTGATGTGGGACAGAATGCCGTTTCATGCATGAGATGCTCCAAGAGATGCAAACGTGCAATAGTCGAACGTGTCCATGTTCACATAGAAAAAAACTGTGAAAAAGCAGTGCAATCGAAGGAAAACCTGTAAAGAACTACTACGACAGGCTGAAAGCTGCTGTTCATTGTTTTAATAAAGAAGTGTTCTTATTGCAATGATTTGGCCACTTCGATTAAGGCTTTAATTGCTGCTGTTCAATAAGTGCCACCTAGTGTCAGAAGGAAAACAAACGGTCTGAATTTGCATGCCCTGCTGTAAATTTTGTTTGGTTGATGAAAAACAAGCATATGTCAATTCTAAACATTTAATCAATTCCAATAAAGTACTATTTGTTTCTAGAATTATTGATGGAGCAGATAAAATACATTATTTAAATGCTAAAATGTGAGTTTTACCATTATATGAAACTTTATTCAAACAATTTGTTCATGTTATTAGATAAACAGTTGTCAGTCTTGTTGTCTAGCATTACTTAGTTGAGAGAAGGCAGGAAGAAAATCCCACAAGAAAAAATTGTAGTGTATCCGTGATCTGTACGGACGGAGCCCCATGGCTTGGCACACGTGACCCACAGATTAATTGCAAAATGTAACTATAATAGAGTACAAGTTTATCATTTGTTCGTATTTACACAAGCAAGCGAATTTGAAAGAATTACAGAGAGAAAAGGCGAAAGGGAACTCGATTCATTACTCGGGCGCTGCTCTCTATGGGCACAGCCACAAACATATGTCTCAGACGGCACGTGAACACCGAACTGAATCCTCTGAACAGACACAAACACATTAAATTATGATTAAATACCCATCTCGTACAATCATTTATGTAAACACCGTCAGTTATGTCTCATGTGAATGAAAACAGCCAAGAAAGAAATCAGATGTGATGTGTATCATTATATCGGATCTGTGCTTCAGGTCTTAAAGGGGAAGCGGCCTATAAATACTGCTGTTGTCATTAATGATCGTCAAACAACAAAACAGCTAAGATAAAAATCTATATTTATTTATACAGTGAACACACTGCAGAGTTATTTTCCCTAATTATTACATCTCTGTATTTGAAAACAACCTTATTTTATTTGTAACATATTCTGTTGTATTTATGTATGCGATTTGTGTATTTGTTTTTATTTTTACTCGTCTCTTTAATCATGTTTAAACTTTTTTAGTTAATCTAGTAGTATTTGCTTTGGTATCAAAGTAGTACATCGCTTAATGTAAGAAATGTGATCCATTGAAACACTAGTTTATTAGCAATTCAGAATTCCTGCTCTCAATGTCTAGATATACACAATATGGTAAAAAAAGGAATTATGAATACCATAAATTATGAAGGTCCTAATGAAACATAAAAGATACATGATAAAAGTCACAGATGAGGAGGAACTTGAATATTCAGTGCTCAGTTGAACTTACCACACCATTTGAGTTATGCACTCCATTCAAGTTGATCTTCGTCACAAAACGAACAAAAGGTGGCGTTTCTGGATATCTTGGTCCACATTCAACTCTCAGGCTGTACATCCTGTTCTCATAGATGGTCTGCAAAAAAAAAAAAATTATCACACTGATTAATCCCTTAATTAAAAACATATCGCTGAAAGTCATCAGCTTAAATACCTGTTCAAACCAAGAAAGATAACTAAACTATATAACAGCGCCCGAACCAACGTATGATATTGGTCTGTTGCTGCAGTTTTGTCATTTAAATGTTTCTTTAAAGCAGGATGGATTGGTTGTCAATGTTTTAGTTGTTCATCAGATGGGAAAAAATATAATTCTGAAAGTTATTCCAATGATATTGATTCTGCTATTCTTTTCAAGCAAATGGGGATCAATGTAGACGTCTGGTTTGGTCCTGTAACATTTACAGCTCATAATAAAACATTATGCCTGATGAAAATATTTTATGCCCTGATGATTAGTTTAAACGTAAATACAACTGCTAAACCACTTCAGATTATGTTAATTCCATATAATGTTAGGAGATGTTAGGAGTCAAAAACGTTTCGAAGTCTTCATCAATGCCTAGAAGCACAGTGATGTCTGCTATTAAGAAGTGGAAGGTATTTAGTACAACACAGACCCTTCCTGGTTCAGGACGTCGCTCCAAACTGGATGAAAGAGCCAGGAGGAAACTGGTCAGAGAGGCGACCAAGAGGCCAACAGCAACTCTGAAGCAGCTGCAGGAGTTTATGACAAAGAGTTTTCACTGTGTGCATGTGACAACAATCACAAATTCTCCACAAATCTGGCTTGTATGGGAGGGTTGCAAGAAAAAAGCCACTCCTCACAAAGTCACGACCGAGCTTTCCCAAAACAAACCGTGAAGATTCTGAGGTAGATGTGACTAAAATTTAATTATTTGGCCTCAAAACCAAACGATACGTCTCGCAAAAATCCAATACAGCTCACCATCCAAATGACAGCATTCCTCCAGGAGCATTCCTCTGTTATGGGGTGTTTCTCTGCAGCAGGCACTGGAGCACTTGTCAGGACAGAAGGAAACATGCCAAAAACTGTCCAATTCTTGAGGAAAATATGCGTCCCTCTGCCAGGAAGTAGTCAATGGAAGGCTGGTTAACCTTGCAACATGACAATGACCCAAGGCACACAGCAAAACTGAGCACACAGTGGTTGAAGGAGAAAAAGCTGAATGTCTTTGCATGGCCCAGTCAGAGCCCAGATTTAAACCCCACTGAAAATCTGTGGAAGGACTTGAAGACTGCAGTCCACAAACTGCATAGAAGTGTGAACAGAATAGAACAAAGATACTGAATATAACGAATATTGTCGTTTAGATGTGCAAAGTTAGTAGCGATATATCCCGACATACTGAAGGCGGTTGAACAAAATACTGACACAAGGGAATGATCCTTTTTCCAACGGTTATAGCTTTCACTTGGATGTTATAAGTTGCTGAGCTTAAAACATCTTACAATCTTCATTTCAGGATGCAAAGCAACAAAATGTGATTTTTTTTTCTATAGCCACGCTGACCTCTTGTTTTTTTTGAGTAGGAACATGTGAAAAAAAAACTTTATGGATTTACTGAGGCACAGTATCTTAAATTAATTCAAAAGAGCCATGTAGGCTAGTAGAACTGACCCTAGGGGGTCCTATGATCATTCCTCTCCAGCGTGTGAGGGTCATGTCCTCATCGTCTTCCAAACCCCAGCTCACCGTCCCATCTCCAACACCCTTCTGACCCTCCTCAAGCTCCTCCAGCAGCCGGAAGTTACGGGGGACTTTCACGCCTTTGAAAACAAATTCACAATAATATAACTCATAGTTATCACACACACTGGATGTGTTGCGCTCAATTCAAGCTGTGTTTCAACGTGAGAGACGAACTGAGTGAAAGCATATTCACTCTCTGACAGCAGATGGCGCTAGGGGTGCGCGATAAATATCGTACGATAATTAATGCGCATCTCGTCAGTAAAGTCGGTTCTCTAATCAGCAGTAAATTCCATCAGGTGTGTCATTTCGCATAGAGCAGCTGTTTCTTCACGGAGCCATTGTTAACTGACTGGCTGCGCAAATAAACGCTGATAATGAACGTGGATTTGCGCAGCTAGTCCACTAAATTAAACTGTTGTAAAAATTTATCAGATTTTTGGATCATTTTTTTTTTCAACCTCAGTCCTGATCAAAACTACCAAATGTTGAAAACATTTTTTTTTAACTCTTTAATTACCAAGTTCATAAATGAGGTCACTGATTTGGGAAATGTATAATGACAACGGACTTTCTCAGCCGCTCTAGCAATGGACACAACCAGGGAAAACTATCAGCATGGATTTTTGCAGATAACTAGGGCCCTATGATTTCCGCAATGCAGAAAATGCGGACGGAATCCAGATAGAAAAATGGAATTCAAAAGTTTAACGTGGACTGTCACGGAATGTCAAAATGAATTAATATTTTAATAAAACAAATTACATTTTTAATGAATTAATAAAAAGTAGATCATTACATTTAAATCAAATCACGATATGGAATAATATCTGTAAATATTAAGCCAGGAAAGTCTATTTAAATATGAATCCTGCGTGTTCTGTGTGTCTCTGTTAATGAATGGCGTCGAAGCGCGGTTTCGTTTATTACAAATGCAGAAGCATGCATGACGCCCTGGTGATTTCAGCGTCTGTCGCCTTAATAAATATGAGGTGGTAAACACATGAATAACATCTCAAGAACTGCTCTGAGAGTCACTTCATGAGCTTTTGACCGTTTGATTTGAGTAAAACTAGCGTCATATCCCATACACAGAACTGTAAAGGTATTCACGGCAACCCGTCAAAATAAAAGGTTTATTTTAAAGACATGTATTTGCCAGAAATGTATTACTATTGTTCAGCAGAATGTACATAGCTCATTTACTACTACTAAAATGAAACAAACATTATTTTTAAGCAATAATTGCACAACATTTCTTCCATGTTTTACTTTTAATAGTCTACCAAAAAATAATGTTTACTTAATTTTCAGTAATTAAAAGATAAATTAAATTAATATTTTATCCCTCCGTTTGATAACTAGAAAAATTTAAAAACACAACAGGATTTCTGAGGGGGAAAAAACAACACATTTAAAAAATTAAACATTTCATAGGGTTCTAAACATCTAACTTTGTTAAACTTGAAATAAATTGATGTGAAAATTTATAAGTTTCCTGATTTTAATTAGACATGCTTTTTAAATAAATACAATTTAATTTAAACATTTAAAAAAAAAAAAAAAAGTCAAGAAAAAGAAAAATGGAAAAAAATGAATTTAAATAAAAATAAAACGGAATTTGGCAAAAACTAAAACAGATTTCCTAGGGCCCTAGATAACCGATAACTATTTTGATGCATTTGTGTTTTTGATATGTTGTGTGATTGACAGCTTGTGCTTGAATTAATTTCTATGCTGAAAAAAAGTTTAGAGTGAACTGTGGGAAATGATGGGGACGAGGCAGTACTTGAACGCTTAGATTTTATCAGTGGCACTTGGCCTGATATTTGGAACCTCAATCAATAACAATACTCATCCAGTGACAAGTGCACAGTGCAACAACACCTGCACACTTTTGCAGTGGCCTAGATTCTGGAAGAATTTTCTCCCCATTGGGACTATAAAATGATCTTTAAGAGTTATAATCCATTAACCAAGAAAAGTAGCAAACACGCTACGTGGTGAACTACAACTTCACAAATTTTTGATTTTAAGCAAATGACAATCAAATTAAAAGCATATACAAATTTTTAAATAGTGTGTCAGCATGGGAAGACAATCTATTACATCATTTGCTTAAATATTTTGGTGCTATTTACTTGTATCGATTAAGAAATTGGATCTATTAATTGGATCAATAAGAGATTGGTGGAGATTTATTTGCAGAATAAAGCTGTTTTTCACATGGAATTCCACTGTTAAACATTAAAATAAAATAAAAAAAAAATCACTTCCACCATGAAGTTTTTCCACCAAAAACCCTACTGTTCCACTTAACTCAAGAGCATACAATGAGAAAAAGCATAAAATAATATTATTATTTTTTTTATTATATATATATATATATATATATATATATATATATATATATAAACTAATAATTTTGTGTATAATAATGTAATAGTGACATCCTGCTTTTTTTAAAAGGTGTATGTTATGTGCTACAAAGCACGTGAGTTAAAGAATGTGAAAAATGATAAAATAGTAAGACAACATGTACTTTACATTTTCAACAAGAGGTCCGCAAAGGAACTGACATTATTAAAAAGTTATTGTGCATTATGAAATGTTAGGTTTACAACACCACTAAAGTCCACGGTCGTGTCTTAAATTAAAGAGCTGCCTACATATACGGCATTTTTGGCAAAAAAGTATGATTAAACCTAACGAACTGCCAACAAAGAAAGCATGTTTAAACCATGAACCAGGTTCAACTGACACGGAACGCGGCCGTGGTGCACAAACTGCAGTCTATCAAGAGCACAAGGATTGAGACACAGCCATGGTGTAGTTTCTCTATCATGACGATGCAGTTGAATAAGCTACATGGCTAATCACCAGAGTAGTCAGATTATATTGAAACCCCGTTGTCCTTTAATCCATTTACACTAAGAGCGATGTATATAGATCGTAAACTATTTATAACAGACTAAAAAAGAAGTAAAAACGACATTAAACGCGATAAATGTCACTGCTTTGACAGGCTAATGCTGGGCAAACACACCCACATGAATGCCGAGACCCTAAACACAACAACACGAGCGAATACTTCATGGAAAGTATATTTCTTCGCGTTTAATCATTTCATAACACTCGTTTTGGAAACGAAAGAAAGAAACGGTTTAATAGAGAAGCAGTTTTTCATAAATGTACCTGATCCGGCGGCGGCCGCCATCTTGATTCACAGCAGCGGGGACGCGCGCCAACTGTGAACGATCACCTCATGAATTATTCATATTAATAATCAGTGACCCTAGATACTGAAGTTCACTCCTATATTATTCGTTACATACTGAATCTGTTATAAATTTAGTAATTTTCTTTGGTTTTATTTTGATATTATTTTTATTTATTATTATTTGGTAAAGTATTTGAAAGTCAAGAGTTAAAAAAACAAAAAAAGCAAAACAAAAACACACAAACAAATTGAAAGCATCCAATATAGCCGAGTAGGAAAAGAGGTCTTATTTTAAGTTGTTGTTTTTATGTATTTTTGTATTTTATTTATTTATGTTTTTAATGCAGGAGGCTATAGAAATACATAAATAAATAAATAAATATACTGCAAAGTTATAAATGTTTTAAATAGGCAGAGGAAATGTAAATGTGAACAAGTGATTTAATTTGCATTTAGTCCTTTAGCAGATGCTTTTATTCAAAGCAACTTACAAATGAGAACAATGGAAGCAATCAAAACTAACAAAAGAGCAATAATACGTAAGTGCTGTGACAAATGGTCAGTCTAACACAGTACACGTAGCAAGTTGTTGTTGTTTTTTTTAATTAATTTATTTATTCATAATAAATAAAAAGTAAACAAATAGACAGAATAGAATATGAATATGGAACGCTAGTGTAAGAGGGTCAATATTTTAATACATAAAATTAAAAAAAGTAAATAGAATAGTATTTTAGAGGGTATTTATTATATAATTAAAGAAAAGAAAGCAAGTAGTAGCCAAAATAGAAACAGAATAGATACTGCAAGAGGTTCAAGAGATGTGATTTCACCATAGACTGTATAAAAACAGATTTTATCGTTAAATAAGCATAAATGACTGTAATCTTGTTTTGTTTTTTGTTTACGTATTCAAATAGCAAATTGCTAAGCAAAATCACATTTCACACACACACACACACACACACACACACACTTATATATATATATAACATAATTGTGTAGAAAAAAGTAAATGGGTCAATCACATGGGCTAAAGTCCTGTTTAGCTGTAACCTGCACCAACAAGTTTTTTGAAGACCTTGCTCAACTGGTTTAGGTGTGGTTTAATAAGGGTTGGAGCTGACTGCAGGTTTGAACATTCCTGGTTTATTTTAATTTTATTTTATACAAATTTTTGTGGGATGATTTGACCATTTTTTTCCTGGAGAGTCTCTATGCCAGTTTTTGTGAAAATCTGAAAAAGAGCCAAAAACTAACTGAGACAGAAAACATTTAATGCAAAACAGCAGACTTAATTGACATATTACAGCACCACCTAGTGTCAGAAAAATCTCTCTGCTCTTGATAAATATCTGTGACACACAATTTTTTAATTTTAATGTCTAAGTGGCGTTTGGTCCAGATACTTTTAAGCGTTTTTACTTTTTTTATGCATAGGTTTTTTATAAAGACGAGGTCCCAAAATAGAGATTAGTGGGGGGTTTGGGGGCATACTCCCTCGAGAAAATTTAGATTTTCTGACTTACAAGTGTGCATTACAATATGTTTTAAGACTCATAAATAATATAGGTTTAAAACCAAGTCAGTGTGCAGTAGCAGCATAAATTATTTTTCAAGATAACAGATTCTTAAACATAACAATCAGACTAAATGTTGAAATTAATGATCCACGCTAAAAACTGGAAATAGAGAAGATATGTGACCCTGGACCACAAAACCAGTCTTAAGGTTAAGTCACTGGGGTATATTTTTAGCAATAGCCAAAAAAAAAAAAGAAAAGAAATGAAAAACACCTTTTATGTATGGGTTTTCTTCTATGCCAAAAATCATTTGGATATTAAGTAAAGATCATGTTACATGAATATATTTAGTAAATTTCCTACCATAAATATATCAAAACTTAATTTTTGATTAGTAATATGCATTGCTAATAATAATAATACGTTTTTTCTTTAATGGGCATTTTTACCTTTATAAAGCCATTTTTTTTCTAAAAGTGTCCATTATCTTTTAAGTCAAATACTTTAATCTGTGAATCTGTGAATTAGAATAATAAGACATTTGGGCTTTTACCAAGCAAATTAAATCAACAGAAGCTGCGTTTGAAGCGGTATTTAGATGTATTTACACGGTGTTTAATGCAAGACAAGAATGCATTTAACCTGCAATAACAAATGCATGAATAATGTTTTGATAAATTAAACATAAAACATTGAATACTGACATTGAAGTGATTTAAGACATGAAAATTTTTTTCGAAATGTGAAATTAAAACCACCAACAGGTGGCAGCAAATTACTGTTAATAAGCAGTGGTGGCTCCTAGGTTTTACACAAAAAACAAAACAAAACAAAATGAAGGAAAAAAAAAAAGGAAAAGAAAAAAAACTACAAAACAAATACTGGGGAAGGCACACTAATTGAATATTGGTCTGGGGAACCCACTCGATTATTATCATTATTATTATTTGCTTAACCACTTTAAAAAGGCTTTTTGATGGCTTTTAGTCAGAAAATGTAAAGAAAACCATACACATACAGCAAGATAATTTAGGCTAATTTCACTTACCTGGCCTCACATTTTGTGCTATTTAATTAAGCAGACTGCTGTAGCCAATATCTATGGAGGACGAAACCTGCAAAAATAATAAATAAATACATTTGCAAATAAATAAATACATTTGTGTATATTAATACACCCATTCTAGTTAAAATGTATATTTAATAAAACGTGTGATGAAAGTAGCCACATGCAACATGCTAATGAGAGGGTGTCAAATATGGACTTGATCCGTTGTGTCATAGAATGGGGGCGTGGCTTTCTCTCTTACAGGAAATGCAAATGCAAATCCAGTATAGCCTACTTAAAGGGTTAGTTCACCCAATAATCAAAATTATGTAATTAATAACTCACCCTCATGTCGTTCCAAACCAGTAAGACCTCCGCTCTCAGTCCCTCCATTGAAGCTGTATGCACGGTCTACTGTCCATGTCCAGAAAGGTAAGAAAAACATTATCAAAGTAGTCCATGTGACATCAGAGGGTCAGTTGGAATTTGTTGAAGCATCGAAAATACATTTTGGTCCAAAAATAGCAAAAACTATGACTTCATTCATCATTGTCTTCTCTTCTGTGTCTGTTGTGAGAGAGTTCAAAACAAAGCAGTTTGTGATATCCAGTTAGAGAACGAATCATTTTATTTAACCGGATCTTTTTGAACCAGTTCACCAAATCGAACTGAATCTTTTTAAATGGTTCATGTCTCCAATACGCATTAATTCACAAGTGATTTAAGCTGTTAACTTTTTTAATGTGGCTGACACTCCCTCTGAGTTCAAACAAACTAATATCCCGGAGTAATGCATGCACTCAAACAGTACACGGACTGAACTGCTGTGAAGAGAGAACTGAAGATGAACACCGAGCCGAGCCAGATAATGAAACAAATGGAGCCTCATCACCGCCTCTGTTTAAAAGCCCAACGCACCTCTCCTCGAGAGACCGGTCTCTTCCCCGTGCATGCACACTGGTGTCCTTGTGGGTCCAGGAAGGGTGCATTGAGGGACTCCCGCTCAACCAGAGCCGTGTGCCACCGGACCCGCGATCTGGACAATAACGGCACCCGTTTACAAGGCCGACGGGCCACGATGCCGGGCCGTCCATCCCCTGCAAGCGCCGCGGCCAACGAGCAGGATGCGGCCGCCACCCCTCGTGCCCCGGACCGAAGAGGTGATTGCATGCAACTCCGCCCCTCACCTGGACCCTTCCTCCATGAAAAATGCCCGACCCACACGAACACCGCAGCACGACGAGGACACCAGATCCCCTGTTTATTTTGGACACTCTCCCCCTTTGGCCAATTTTATTCCCTCCTTTCATTTGTCTAATTCTCTGTTAATAAAAGCCTCTCTGAGGCCTGACGCCACGCCCACTGTGTCTGTCTTGTGCTCCTCCCGATACTATATATATAAAAACATCACAGAAACCTAAACTTCATAAGTTTGGCAATAAACTGATCAAGCATAGTAAAAAATATAGTTAAAGAGCCACACAGATGGGAAATCAAAAAGTACCTGTTTTACAGTGTATGATGTAGCTGTCCATCTGTGTAAACAATGTGCAAAGTAATTAAACCAAAAAGTACACGATTTATAAAGTTACTGGCTTCTAAAGTAAGAAGTCGACTCTGAATCGCTGAAACGAGTCGTTATAGATTTCAAATCTTTTGCCCATCTCTATGTACGTCACTAGAACACTTTGCATAATAATCTCCGCCTACCCTTGGGAGAAACGAAACTCTGACCTGCCCCACCCCCCACAAAGACGCTCTGGTTGGTGTGATAGCATCATGTCGAGGAGACATTGTGTTTTTAATTGTAAAGGCAAGTTTGTTTTATTTTCACTGCCAAAGAATGAAGATCAGATTTTTACCACAATACCAGAGCAGTACAACAAATCCCTTTTGTTGTGTTCACAACATTTCACTGATGACTGCTTTTCTAATCTCGGTGAGTACAAGGCGGGATTTTCAAAGCGTTTGGCCATAAAAGAGGGTTCATTACCAACTAAAATTAGACCAATGAGCATCTCCGAATCACAACGAGAATATGATTATGAAGTTATGTGTTTGTTTTCTCCCGAGCGTCTTATCAGTATGTGTGCTGTCTGCAGCCTTTGTCTGTGCTGATCTTCATTTACAAACACGTCATTAAAATGAAGTGTAACAAGTGCTGCTAACAGATATTCTGTGATAAAGTAATCCATATAAAAGCAACGCGATGTCCGTTTTTCACGTCTCCCTTCGTTATATCCAGAGCCAAGGCTTGAATACGCACACACAGAAGAAAAAGCAACTGTTCAAGTTTTTTATTTTACTGTTTGCTTCACGATGAGAGGAATAAGACATAATTCACCCCAAACAGATGCTAACGCATAGTTTACCGTGGAGGTGTGTGCGGAACAACCAATCAAAACTATGTCAGTTGACCAATCAGAACACAGTATGCTACCGAAAGGTGGGGTTTAAGGAAACGGAATCTTTTGAACAACTTTGCGCGAACCGTTTCGGGATCTCTGAGAATTGAGGTAATTTTAAAATGATATTTTGACAAAATGACAATGATTTTTAACCTTGGATGGATTTAAACCTGTTGTACAGGACTTATAAACAGTGATAGGAAGTTTAGAATTTTCATCTTACTGGCTCTTTAATTGTATTAAAAATATATTTATTTAATGATTATACTACAAATTTATTATGTCTATACTAACTGAAAATACACAGTTAGAATGTTATTTCATGCTTTCATCAAGAACAAACTTTCACTACAAATTCATTTATAAAATACTATACTTTTTACAAATGTATTTGGTGAAGGATGAAATATATATATAGAAAGTACACTGGCTAGGTTCTTAAATCAAAAATCAAATTGGCGTAATGTTACAAAATTTGTTATGTGTCAGTGGCACTGTGCCCTGAAGGTACTTAACGTTTCAAGGCAGTGCCATGTTGTGGTCAAAAATCATGATAATTAATATTTTCATGAGTTATTTTGTCACTATATACAAAATTGTCACAGATGAGCTAGGCTCTCTCACATCCCAATCACAATGTGCACATTCCCTGGAATACTTTCTGGACACACCAGCTCGTCATCACTAATTACCTCCCTATATAAATGCACACCTCATCGTCTGGTCTCACACTGAGCAACGGACAGTTGATGGTCAGGACTGACAACAAATGTTGTATGTGCCATTGTCATCTCATACTCAGCACATCACATCAGTTAGTCAAAAGAGATAAACCATTAATATGAAGCCATTAAGGGGGGGGGGGGGGGGGGTGAAATGCTCGTTTTCACTCAATATCCTGTTAATCTTGAGTACATATAGAGTAGTACTGCATCCTTTCTAACTCCAAAAGGTCTTTAGTTTTATTATATTCATAAGAGAGAGATAGTCTGTACCGATTTTTCCCGGAAAAACATGACCGACTGGAGGCGTGACGTGTGGGCAGAGCTAAAGAATCACGAGCGCGAGTAAGCTTTTGCGTTGAGAGCGTTTGGAAGCTGTGACTTTACTGTGAGGAAAAAAAAACATCCAAAACAAACCTTGGCTAACAGTCAGATTCAGCGTATATTTATGATCCAGAATCAGATCCAGAGGCTGAAATTTAACAAGAGCAGCATCAGCAACAACGTCTCTATGTGGCATGTACTGAAACTGTATATATTTTCTTAGCGGTTTTGGAAAATGACTAAGTTCCCCTTTGTCGTCTTTTTTTTTTTTTTTTTAAGGTGTACATGTGGAAAGTGCAGTTTGATGACAACATCGCATGTTGTTTACTTGATGTGCTTACACGCTAATAGCTAAGTTAACAACACAGAGATATTTGAAGCAGTTTTACTCAACGCATGCGGTTCCAACACACGATCGTGACCCTTTTTCGTTGGGACTGTATTATCCTTAAGAAATAAACGATGTGCAAATCCTGCGTCAAACTGGGCCTTGTTTGTAAAACAAGCATCTTCGAAATGCAGGGAACAAACACAAACACTTGCACAACTCCGTTGATGCTCTGTAAAATAAACTCCATCCACAGGTCCCTTAATGCTGTTTTTTTCTTTTGGTAATCTGTGCAGGGTTGTCTTGCCCTGGCGACCAAAAACACACTCCTTTTGTGACTTTTCGCGATGCTCTCGCTCTGATCAGTGAAGTCTGTTGTGCTCTCAGTGCTCTGCTATATGGGAGCGCGCGCTCTTCCGGCAGAAGTGCCTTACGACCCATATAAGGAAATTCCGCTCCATCTAAGGTCACACAGAGCCATACTCGAAAAAAACTTTCTGAAACTTGTGACAAACCGGAAGGAGTATTTTTGGAACAGAAATACTCCTTCAAACGTACAACTTAATTTTTGAAACTTTGTCCATGTTTAGCATGGGAATCCAACTCTTTAACAGTGTAAAAAACTCAGTATGCATGAAATAGCATTTCACCCCCCCTTTAACTATTAATACTCAAACTTAAATAAAATGCTAATAGCTTATAAACTGTTTTGCCTCTTGTCATGTGACTGGCCTTGTTAAATTACTTGAATTATGCCAAAAACATTAATACCAATTTTGCCATAATCAGCTGAACTTTATCCACCATTTTGATTTACATTGGAAAACCTACTTTCTCGAACTCCTCCTAGACTGTTGGTCCAGTTTGATTAATTTCATCTTCAGACCATGCCTGCAAAAAGTTTACCACAACAACAAAATTGAAGGCATTGTGCCAAACTGTATCTGAGGGTCTGCAAAGCTTTAAAGTATTGGCACCAAACTTTGTGTGTGTCGGCATCATCACTGACCACACCACATCAATTTGGTAGCACTGCCACTTATTGGTTAAAAGTTATAAAATATTAATTAGAAGTTATTATTAATGTAGTAATTATTAATTTAATTTATTTATCACTGCGTTCTGGAATAAATGCAATAAATATGGAAGACACTTTCAGTGTTTAACAGTTAGATTTATAAGCAAATGTGCTGTGGAGGTCTGAAAATTTGTGCACAGGTGATAAAGAGGAAGAAGGTGAGAATGTTTTTCCTCATGTTTTGCTTGTATAGAGCGGTCACCATGATATTTATACTTCACTGTCTCTCTGTTGACTACTGTCTTGGCAGTTTTCCATATTAAACAAGTGATCAAAGAAGTACTGGTACATTAAATCTTTGGAGTGACTCCTGTCAGTGCTTAATTGTGACAAATGTCGATCTCGAGTGATGTAAAAGTCACTCTAGCATGAATTCTGATGACTGTTTAAAGCGATTAGAGAGTCGGACTTGTAACCTGAAGGTTGCGGGTTCAAGTCTCCGATCCGGCAGGGATTGTTGGTGGGGGGAGTGAATAACCAGTGCTCTCTTCCATCTTCAGTACTGCGACTGAGGTGAGACCCTTGAGCAAGGCACCGAACCCTCAACTGCTGCCCATTACTCCGTGTGTGCACTTGGATGGGTTAAATTCAGAGCACAAATTCAGAGTATGGGCCACACATCACTTCACTTACTCACATTACAAATTGTTCAATCTGGTTTAGTACCACATATGGAAGTGGACCAAATCTAAATCGTGAAGAGCAATGTCACATGCAGGGTTCGGACCGAGAGTCATTGATGTAGAGCCAGTCTCGTTCTAATTTAGCTTTGATCCTTTTGTTTTTGTTATAAAAATTTACAATAATCATTTGCAGGTTCTTGGCTCAAAACCATGAACTGTGTTACAGTCAGATTCCAGTTGATTTGTGCAGTTCACATTATTGTCACATATGAGCAGAATAATCGATTGGGGCAATTTTAATCTGCACTTTGAGCATAGCCTAATGTTGATGTTATTTTGTCTGTTGTATATTCAAGTTACGTTAACCTTGTCATTAACTTGTCTGATTGAAATACTTTCCCAATTTCTTTGAGCAATATGTTACATTTATATATACATTTAAAATCACACACACTGTTTCCGTTAGTTTGGAGTTTGTTTGCACTGTTTTCACAGTCGTGTTACTTGTCCTGGTTGTTGATTTCGATTTTATAATTTTGTTCAGGTCTCTTTGCTTGTGTATTTAAGTTCCTCTCTTTCTGATCTGTATTGTCCAGTCTTATATATCAGTTGTGTGGATATGTTGCTGTTCTCTCTGAAGAGATTATTGCCCTTTTGGATTCAAGACTACCTTCTATCTTCATCCTTATGCACTTGTAGCACTCCGTGACAGACAGACATCCCCCACCCACACACACATACATTCACTTTGTAATAAAAAAAAGAAAAAAAGATTTGTCTCTTTCAGGAAAGCAGGATAGGGTATTTTAATGATAATTTTGTAAAATACAAATAAGCTTTATAGATCTTTATTGGAAAAGATTTAAACAATATTTATCATACTTGTTTAAGGAATTATAAACAATTCTGCACATGCACCTGTGGAACAGTCCTTAAGACACTAACAGTTTACAGGTGGAAGACAATTAAGGTTACAATACGTTACAATAACTTAGGACAGTAAAGAGATCTTTCTACTGACTCTGAAAAACCCCAGAGAAAAAGATGACCAGGTTCCCTGATGACCTGTGTGAACAGGTGAGTCCTGCTGCAGATGTAGCCAGGGAAATACACTGCAATGTCTGTAATTTAAGACGCCTACAGTAAGACTACAGAGAGGAAGGAAGGACAGCTGATTGTTCTTGCTGTGGAAAACCATGTGTAACCATGATGTGTTCAAGAAATTAAATCTCTAGGTGGAAGAGTAAGGCAACATCTCACAGCAAAAAATTGCAAATCTGGTGCAAACAATGAGAATGAGTTGCAATGTACATATGCTGTTAAGAAAGTTTCTGAAAATAAAGGCAGTTGAATGTGAAAGGGTGTTTCTTTTTTTGCTGAGTATATAGAAAGGACAATTAATATATATTCATATACAAGCAGTTAATATGTATGCAATATAAATTAAGTTATTAGAAATATATATATATATATATATATATATATATATATATATATATATATATATATATATATATATATATATATATATATATATATACTGTATGTGTGTGTATGTTCTTACTGCATAATTCATACATTTCAAACCAGACAGCACATTAATGACATTCACTCAGGGAGTATTTAATCTTTCTATGTTCCTTTATGGTATTTATAACAAATTAAATTATTTTTCAAAATCTTTATATATGTATATATGTATATACAGTAAATATATAGTGCTGTTCCAGTAAATGTATACATCAGAAATAATGACACAATGCTGCAAACATATTTTTCACAACCAGAGGGAGATGAATGATTGTAAATATTCTACTTGCTTTGTTGTCATAGAGTTCTCAGTGTCTGTCATCTCTTTTGCTGACTCTGTCTCAGTCCTTACAAAACAGAATCTAGGTCCATATTTACATTAGAAGTCAAGTTGTATCACAATTCTCAGGCACTGTTACATGAGATAGTTCCGTCACTCCTTTTACGGGATGAGATTTTTGATCCTTTCTCGTCAACACACCAGCAGTGGCCTCTTTGCATTCCTCTTGATGACCGACACTGTTTCAAGAAGGTCAAAAAGAAAATACAAACTATATTATTGTTTATAGAGAACAGATAACAATATTATAATGTACATCATTACCATGGGCCATCTCATTCGGATTTACAAATGGATTTGCAAAACATTTCAAGAACCATTGGAACTGTTTTAACAACAACAACAACAACAAAAAAAAAATGTTTAACCTTTTTAAGCCCTAAAACACCTTCTGTGTTGTCTACACACCTGTTTCCTCCTGAAGAACCCTTGTCTGTCACAGTTGGGGATGTAGATGTCCGGAAGTGAATGAATAATTGTGAGATCTATACTTTGGAGGACTGTGTTTAGCAGTTTGCGACAAGGACCCTACAGAATTAAATAACAACAATGAAAACACATTATGAAAGCATGTTTTCATTTCTCCCTAAAGATCATACAGTAGGAACACTATATACTGTAAATATGTATGTAAACCAGTAATTTACAGAGTCAAAAATATATTATTTTCAAAAATATTACCTTTTCATTGTTTTCAGTGATTGATTGATGATAATCTGAAACATAATACTTGACATTTTAATATGATTACAATATAACTTTTGTTCAATTGAACTGCACAAAGGTGGTTGTACTTAAAATAATAGTTCAGGACAAAGGTTCCGGAATACCTTGGACTGTAATATAGAGTATCAGATATATATGTGAAGTATGTACTTACTTTCTAGTGTATATATCTACATGCTTAGATTTAAGGTTTGGTTTGTTTTGGTAAGTCAGTTCCTCAAAATGATTTTAACCAGACAAAATCCATTTTGACTAATCAATTTATTCTCAGTTTAAAGAAATGCACCTAGACCAGTGATCTTACCTGTAGGTGGATGGATGTCAGTAAAGGTACTTTTGATGTTTCTGCAGACCCCTCGTCCTTGAAGCAGTGCCTGAAGGGGGCTTTGCTCTCCAAGAGGAGGGATACACCGAAGACCCTGTGTACAAGGTAGAGTGTAAACCCCACAGGGTTCACCTAATGCCAACACGGATGTGATCTCCTCCCTTGATAAACGTTCACCTCTGTGGCCATTGGGTTCCCCCGTGGGCCCATTACACAATGTACAGATCTTCTTTAAGCCTAATACAAGGGAATTAGAACCATATAAGCTTAGTTGAATGGCAACCAAAAGTGATAGTAAATAATGAAAAGAAACCATCTTTGTCCAGTTTAGAAAACCTCAGCAACTTAAAAAAAAAAAAAAAAAAAAAATTCAGAGAATGGTCTTCTCTCTTCTGCTTCTCTTTCGCTTTTGATTCCCTTCTTTAATATTCAGTGGAAGTGGAGTGGATGTGCAGGAGACATCTGGGATCTAAAGACAGTAATTAGATAAAAATTGACCAAAAATGCAACACGGGCTGCTTTTAAAGAGTTGAGATGGTTTAGGGGTGGGAGGCTGAGAGAGCAGAATTTGCTGGGCGTTAGATAAGAGGTGGAGTTACATTATAACTGTGTCACTCCCATTTCTGCCACAGCTCAATTTCAAAAGTTATATCCAAATTAAGCTGGATTTAATTCATTAATTATATGAACGTGATGTTTAATGTTTCCACTGATGCACATAAAGAATGGGAATGCTAATGGATAGCTTTCTCTAGATATAATATAACTTCTTATTGTGACCCCCAACCAAAAATGGGTTTGACTTGACATTTAAGCCATTGTGCTAATGGTTTCCACTATGTACTTAGGCTTACAGTGCTGGGAAACAAAGCCCTGTTAGGGGACAGTAGCATATACTGTGCTTACTATAGTAAAGCCCTTTTTTTCTACTAATTTCTACTTGCAGAATATAGGCAATATTCACTGATATTCACTTCACTGTCTTTGCCTCATGTAGTTGCCATTATTAAAATTGAGCAGTTCTATCCAAATGTTTTTATTTTTATTTATATAAATGTCAAATAACAGATCACAGTTCAAGAGACCAAACTGTAGACAATCTGTAGTTACCATGTGAAGTAGTAATGTCAAGTTTTTTTTATGTTTGACAAATGGCTTTAGAACAATACCGTGATGTCCTGGTTTGTGGTAAAATAATCAGTACTTTTTTTTTCAGTTTAAAATAATTGGGGTCTATGTTTTCTATCTTCTGGATTTTTACTTTAGGATGCTGTGATGGTGTATTATATTAGTTGATTTGGCAGCAAGGCAAAAATGTCTCACACCCGCAGGAACTCCCACACATTGCCAAGTCTTGGGCCACTATAACAAATTACTCTATTGCAATGTATCATTTTTTTTTTCATTTGTCTCCGTTTCCACCCCCCCCCCCCCCAAATCACACACACACAACACGAACACGAACAAAATCCTTTTTCATGAAGTCATAGTTGATCGCTTAATGACTTTAAGCCTGTTTTTCAAGAACTTCACCCTTGATCTGTCATTGCACTGATTTTCCCACCGCAATGATGTCATAATTAATCGCCTCAAGTAGGAAAATGAGCACCACATCACAGGTGTTTCTGAGTGACATGGGGAAAAATTAACAAGGGCTTTTCCCTCTAACCACAAAAAAAAAAAAAAAAAAAACATTTTACTGATATCCAAGGGTATTAGTAAACACTCTGTTTGTGCTTTGTCAGACAATAATATCTCCTTAACCCTTTTGTGCTGTCCAGGTCTGTGGGACCCGTTTTCACTTTTATCAAATTTATATTATTTATTTTTTCAAACTCAGATTCCTATATCAGAAAAAAAAAAAAATTAAATGACCACTTACTGTACACCCCCACCCCCCATACATATTTATATTACATACAGAATGTTCGGAATGACCCGGAGCTAGTAAAAGAGTGGAAATTTAGGTCCTGTGTACCTTCATTCTGTTCTCCTATTGTCTTGGCCTGCTATTAGTACAGTGTGTGTGTGTGTGTGAAAGACAGAGAGCGAGTCTGTAAGAGTGTGAGTGTAAGTGTGAGTTTTTTGTTTCTGCCCCTGCCATTCCGGCAAAAGGTTGTAGCATTTTAATTTATAAATGTGATCTAACAAAAGTAAAGGGCAATTGTTTTCCATGTATGTGGTTTATTTTGCTTGTAATTGGGACAGGGGCGTTGCACAAGATTTTTATCCCTACATGAATAAACTGCGTACTGTATGATAACCAAACAAGACTTGATGGTCTGAATTGCTCTGCCTACTTTCCAGTCCTTCCTAATCTCTCATTTGCACACTGTGCTCAGAGCAACACTCATGCTCCCTGCTCTCTTCACTTCCACCATCATCCTCAGTCACATCTTCTCTATCTTTCTCTACATGAAGGATACATTTGATATTAACCTCTTATCCTAGTTATAACCTACTATAATAAAACACACTATGATTTTAGTGTCACTTAACACCTTTCAGTCAGAATGGCTAAATATGGTTTGCTTTCACTTTGAACTATATTAGCTCACCTTGTTTCAAATCCAAGGAAGAGGATGAAGGGTCTGTTGCTATTCCACTCCCTGATGTGACAGTTTCTGAAACTGAGGGCCATGTGTTTCACAGTGTTAAGATCTGCTTCTACTAAATCTGACAAATATAATGTTGTTCATTTGTAAACATTTGTGTACATAATGTAAACGTTAATTTCAGTAATTCAACTTAAAAGGTTAAACTAATATATTACATAGACTCATTACATGCAAAGTGAGATATTGCAAGCCTTTATTTGTTGTAATTTTGAGGATTATGGCTTATAACTATGAAAACCTTTTCACAGTATTCTAATTTTGAATTTGGTGTTTTCATACTGTATGTGTCATG
Source organism: Carassius gibelio (assembly GCF_023724105.1). Classification (NCBI taxonomy): domain Eukaryota; kingdom Metazoa; phylum Chordata; class Actinopteri; order Cypriniformes; family Cyprinidae; genus Carassius; species Carassius gibelio. The sequence goes on from NC_068381.1 coordinate 21,111,076, forward strand.
GTCCTGTCATGATCTTGTTTCTCTCTCTGTCTCCCTCTGCTGGTGACTCTTCTCCCTTTCTCCCTCACTCTCCATTTCTTTATTACAGCTGTCTCCACTTCCCATTAGGATAATTTCCCTCCACCTATTTCTCATCCTGCCTCATTATCTTTGCTACTTCTACCCTCTCTTTTTCCTGTCTCTTTGTCAGATTGTTGTCACCTATGAGCATCGGTCATTGGCGTCTGCATGTTCGTTTTGTCTTGTCCTGTCCTGTCAGGGTTTGGTTAGTAGTTCACTACCACTGCCGGAATTTCTCTGTGTTCACCATTTGCACCTACAGAACCTTACCTGCTGAATAACGCTTCGGCCTCCCCGCTCTGCGAGCACCGACCGCCGGCTCCTCCGTGAGTCCCGTAAAGCCTCCGCCTAACAAGTCTGCTGGTCACCCCTGCCACAGAGGTCATCTAAGTTTATTTGTACTACCCAGTCTACGGGTCATCTTCTGTTAAATCCATTTCGTCTACGCCTTTGTTGGAAATACCTGTGGCTAGACTTGGTTTCATTAAAGGACAATTGTAATTGCACTTGCATTTGAGTCCTTTCTCTCTCCATTATCATCACAGAACAATCTGACCACGATATGGACTCAGCGAGTGGCAGCCCGTTCCAGACCGCCGTTGAACACCAGGGTGTCCTTCCTGGAAAACATGAGGAGGACATCTCCGCAGCCTGACATGCCGTCGAGACACTGGGCGCCGAAAATGTCCAAGCTTTCCTGCCAGGTCCACAGCCTACGCCTCCAGCCTTCCGCCTCTCATGGTCCTCCTGTCCTAACGGAGCCATGGATCAATAATCCTCTGGTCTTTTCGGGTGAGCCAACACAACGTCGCTCTTTCCTTACCCAGTGTTAGGTGGTATTCTCGCTACAGCCCATTACGTATGCTGAGGAGAGAGCCAAGGTTACTTATGTTCTCTCACTCCTCAATGGCCGGGCCCGTGAATGGGGAACGGCTAACTGGGAGACTGAGGCAGAGTGTATCTCAAGTTTTGAGCGCTTCAAGGAGGAGATGATTCGGGTCTTCGACCGCTCCGCCTACGGAGAGGAGGCTTCCAGTCGACTTTCCACACGAACAGCTCCCCTGGGCTGAGTACGCTCTTGACTCTCTCCCATCCTCTGCCTCAGGTCTTTTCCCTTTTCAGTGTTGCCTCGGTTATCAACCACCTTTATTTTCGTCTCAGGAGACCGATTCTAACTGTCCGTCCGTTCAAGCCTTTATCAGTCGCTGCAAGCGAACCTGGAGGAGGGTTAGATCTGCCCTATGTCGTTCTAGAGTACGCATGTGTATCGCTGCTAATAGATCGCGTGTCAAAAGCCCTCGTTATGTTTCTGGTCAGAGAGTTTGGCTATCTACATCAAATTTACCCCTCCAATCGGAGTCTCGTAAACTGGCTCCCTGCTTTATCGGACCATTCTGCATAGTCAAGATCGTTAATCCTGTCGCCGTCAGACTTCGTTTGCCACATAACCTTCGTCGTGTTCACCTGGTGTTTCACGTTTCTTGCATTAAACCGGTCTCCCGCATCCCCCCCCCCCCTTTCTCTGCCGTTCGTATCGAAGGCTCCCCAATCTACACTGTCCGCAAGATCATGGACATGCGCTGCCGGAGGCGTGGGCACCAATATTTAGTCGATTGGGAGGGGTATGGTCCTGAGGAGAGAAGCTGGGTTTATCCCAAGGACATCCTAGACCCCTTGCTCATTTATGATTTCCTCCGGTCTCGCCAGAGTTTCCCCGCTGGAGCGCCAGGAGGCGCTCTTTGAGGGGGGGTACTGTCATGGTCCTGTTATGATCTTGTTTCTCTCTCTGTCTCCCTCTGCTGGTGACTCTTCTCCCTTTCTTCCTCACTCTCCGTTTCTTTATTACAGCTGTCTCCACTTCCAATTAGGATAATTTCCCTCCACCTGTTTCTCATCCTGCCTCATTATCTTGGCTACTTCTACCCTCTCTTTTTCCTGTCTCTTTGTCAGATTGTTGTCACCTATGAGCATCGGTCATTGGCATCTGCACGTTCGTTATGTCTTGTCCTGTCCTGTCACCGTTTGGTTAGTAGTTCAATACCACTGCAGGAATTTCTCTGTGCTCAACATTTGCACCCACAGAACCTTACCTGCTGAATAACGCTTCGGCCTCCCCGCTCTGCGAGCACCGACCGCCGGCTCCTCTGTGAGTCCCGTAAAGCCTCCGCCTCACCAGTCTGCTGGTCACCCCTGCCACAGAGGTCATCAAAGTTTATTTGTACTACCCAGTCTACGGGTCATCTTCTGTTAAATCCATTTCTTCTACGCCTTTGTTGGAAATACCTGTGGCCAGACTTGGTTTCATTAAAGGACAATTGTCATTGCACTTCATTTTGAGTCCTCTCTCTCTCCATTATCATCACAGTATGTTGTAAACCATAAATAATCATCAACATTAAAACAAATAAAGGCTTGAAATATCTCACTTTGCATGTAATGAGTCTATATAATATATTATTTATACCATTATACCAATAAATTAATATATTAACTATATTATATATTAGAATTACTGAAATAAATGAACTTGTAATGATCCAGAACTCAACATGGGATCCATCTGCAGGCTTTATTCAGAAACTCGTTGTCATACAGGCAATGGTCAGTAACAGCAATATCAACAATGTAGGGGGAGCAGAGAATCAATATCCAGTAAACAAGCAAGGGTCAGTAGGTAGGCAGCAAAGGTACGTGAAGGATATCAGACAGGATCAGCAACAGGAAAATAAAACCGGGTAATATCGCTCAGAAATGACAGACACAGCAAATCAAGACTTTGCGTTGAACTGATGTGATAGTCCAGCTTATATTCACTAGTCCTGATGGATTGCACCTGTGATGGTGATCAGAGTCCAAGGAAGGGGCTTGTGGGAAATGTAGTGTAGTCAGTGTAGATGAGTGGGTGGATGTGTGTGTGTCAGTATTCAAGTGAGGGGGCCCTCTGCTGGCCGGCAGAGGGAATCACGGGGTTTGTCTCCGTGACAGAGCCCCCCCCCCCCCCACCCCCCGTGAGCGACTCCTGGCGCGAGGAGGCAAACGACGTCGGTGTCTACCACGGGGTTGAGGGGCCGGTCTTTCAGGATGTAAGCGATGAAATTCATCAATGAGATTGGGATCTAGAATGTCCTCAGAATTTACCCAAGAGCGTTCCTCTGGACCGTACCCCTCCCAGTCGACCAGATACTGCAGGATTCTTCCCCGACGTCTGGAATCGAGTAATTCTTGGACTTGGTAAGCCTCCTCGCCCTCAATGGTGATCGGTTGAGGGGCCTGTGCACGGGACCTCCCCTCTCCCTCGTCTCTGGGACCAGCAGCGGGCTTGAGCAAGGATACATGAAAAGTAGGAGAAATACGATATGTGTTAGGTAGTGCTAGGCGGAAGGAAACTGGGGTTATCTGTCTAGTGAGACGGAGACGGAGATCCCGTGTTGATAGCCACACCCATTGACCGGCTGATAGTTGGGACCTGGGCGCCTTCTGCGGTCCGCCTGCTCCTTTTGCCTTCAAACAGCATGTTGAAGGTGAACATGAGCCCGATTCCAAACCTCTTGACTGCGCGCCATCCAATTGTTCACGGCCGGCACTTCCGTTGGATCTCCTGACCATGGAAACATTGGTTATCACTGTATGATAACCAAACAAGACTTGATGGTCTGAATTGCTCTGCCTACTTTCCAGTCCTTCCTAATCTCTCATTTGCACACTGTGCTCAGAGCAACACTCATGCTCCCTGCTCTCTTCACTTCCACCATCATCCTCAGTCACATCTTCTCTATCTTTCTCTACATGAAGGATACATTTGATATTAACCTCTTATCCTAGTTATAACCTACTATAATAAAACACACTATGATTTTAGTGTCACTTAACACCTTTCAGTCAGAATGGCTAAATATGGTTTGCTTTCACTTTGAACTATATTAGCTCACCTTGTTTCAAATCCAAGGAAGAGGATGAAGGGTCTGTTGCTATTCCACTCCCTGATGTGACAGTTTCTGAAACTGAGGGCCATGTGTTTCACAGTGTTAAGATCTGCTTCTACTAAATCTGACAAATATAATGTTGTTCATTTGTAAACATTTGTGTACATAATGTAAACGTTAATTTCAGTAATTCAACTTAAAAGGTTAAACTAATATATTACATAGACTCATTACATGCAAAGTGAGATATTGCAAGCCTTTATTTGTTGTAATTTTGAGGATTATGGCTTATAACTATGAAAACCTTTTCACAGTATTCTAATTTTGAATTTGGTGTTTTCATACTGTATGTGTCATGGTCCTGTCATGATCTTGTTTCTCTCTCTGTCTCCCTCTGCTGGTGACTCTTCTCCCTTTCTCCCTCACTCTCCATTTCTTTATTACAGCTGTCTCCACTTCCCATTAGGATAATTTCCCTCCACCTATTTCTCATCCTGCCTCATTATCTTTGCTACTTCTACCCTCTCTTTTTCCTGTCTCTTTGTCAGATTGTTGTCACCTATGAGCATCGGTCATTGGCGTCTGCATGTTCGTTTTGTCTTGTCCTGTCCTGTCAGGGTTTGGTTAGTAGTTCACTACCACTGCCGGAATTTCTCTGTGTTCACCATTTGCACCTACAGAACCTTACCTGCTGAATAACGCTTCGGCCTCCCCGCTCTGCGAGCACCGACCGCCGGCTCCTCCGTGAGTCCCGTAAAGCCTCCGCCTAACAAGTCTGCTGGTCACCCCTGCCACAGAGGTCATCTAAGTTTATTTGTACTACCCAGTCTACGGGTCATCTTCTGTTAAATCCATTTCGTCTACGCCTTTGTTGGAAATACCTGTGGCTAGACTTGGTTTCATTAAAGGACAATTGTAATTGCACTTGCATTTGAGTCCTTTCTCTCTCCATTATCATCACAGAACAATCTGACCACGATATGGACTCAGCGAGTGGCAGCCCGTTCCAGACCGCCGTTGAACACCAGGGTGTCCTTCCTGGAAAACATGAGGAGGACATCTCCGCAGCCTGACATGCCGTCGAGACACTGGGCGCCGAAAATGTCCAAGCTTTCCTGCCAGGTCCACAGCCTACGCCTCCAGCCTTCCGCCTCTCATGGTCCTCCTGTCCTAACGGAGCCATGGATCAATAATCCTCTGGTCTTTTCGGGTGAGCCAACACAACGTCGCTCTTTCCTTACCCAGTGTTAGGTGGTATTCTCGCTACAGCCCATTACGTATGCTGAGGAGAGAGCCAAGGTTACTTATGTTCTCTCACTCCTCAATGGCCGGGCCCGTGAATGGGGAACGGCTAACTGGGAGACTGAGGCAGAGTGTATCTCAAGTTTTGAGCGCTTCAAGGAGGAGATGATTCGGGTCTTCGACCGCTCCGCCTACGGAGAGGAGGCTTCCAGTCGACTTTCCACACGAACAGCTCCCCTGGGCTGAGTACGCTCTTGACTCTCTCCCATCCTCTGCCTCAGGTCTTTTCCCTTTTCAGTGTTGCCTCGGTTATCAACCACCTTTATTTTCGTCTCAGGAGACCGATTCTAACTGTCCGTCCGTTCAAGCCTTTATCAGTCGCTGCAAGCGAACCTGGAGGAGGGTTAGATCTGCCCTATGTCGTTCTAGAGTACGCATGTGTATCGCTGCTAATAGATCGCGTGTCAAAAGCCCTCGTTATGTTTCTGGTCAGAGAGTTTGGCTATCTACATCAAATTTACCCCTCCAATCGGAGTCTCGTAAACTGGCTCCCTGCTTTATCGGACCATTCTGCATAGTCAAGATCGTTAATCCTGTCGCCGTCAGACTTCGTTTGCCACATAACCTTCGTCGTGTTCACCTGGTGTTTCACGTTTCTTGCATTAAACCGGTCTCCCGCATCCCCCCCCCCCCTTTCTCTGCCGTTCGTATCGAAGGCTCCCCAATCTACACTGTCCGCAAGATCATGGACATGCGCTGCCGGAGGCGTGGGCACCAATATTTAGTCGATTGGGAGGGGTATGGTCCTGAGGAGAGAAGCTGGGTTTATCCCAAGGACATCCTAGACCCCTTGCTCATTTATGATTTCCTCCGGTCTCGCCAGAGTTTCCCCGCTGGAGCGCCAGGAGGCGCTCTTTGAGGGGGGGTACTGTCATGGTCCTGTTATGATCTTGTTTCTCTCTCTGTCTCCCTCTGCTGGTGACTCTTCTCCCTTTCTTCCTCACTCTCCGTTTCTTTATTACAGCTGTCTCCACTTCCAATTAGGATAATTTCCCTCCACCTGTTTCTCATCCTGCCTCATTATCTTGGCTACTTCTACCCTCTCTTTTTCCTGTCTCTTTGTCAGATTGTTGTCACCTATGAGCATCGGTCATTGGCATCTGCACGTTCGTTATGTCTTGTCCTGTCCTGTCACCGTTTGGTTAGTAGTTCAATACCACTGCAGGAATTTCTCTGTGCTCAACATTTGCACCCACAGAACCTTACCTGCTGAATAACGCTTCGGCCTCCCCGCTCTGCGAGCACCGACCGCCGGCTCCTCTGTGAGTCCCGTAAAGCCTCCGCCTCACCAGTCTGCTGGTCACCCCTGCCACAGAGGTCATCAAAGTTTATTTGTACTACCCAGTCTACGGGTCATCTTCTGTTAAATCCATTTCTTCTACGCCTTTGTTGGAAATACCTGTGGCCAGACTTGGTTTCATTAAAGGACAATTGTCATTGCACTTCATTTTGAGTCCTCTCTCTCTCCATTATCATCACAGTATGTTGTAAACCATAAATAATCATCAACATTAAAACAAATAAAGGCTTGAAATATCTCACTTTGCATGTAATGAGTCTATATAATATATTATTTATACCATTATACCAATAAATTAATATATTAACTATATTATATATTAGAATTACTGAAATAAATGAACTTGTAATGATCCAGAACTCAACATGGGATCCATCTGCAGGCTTTATTCAGAAACTCGTTGTCATACAGGCAATGGTCAGTAACAGCAATATCAACAATGTAGGGGGAGCAGAGAATCAATATCCAGTAAACAAGCAAGGGTCAGTAGGTAGGCAGCAAAGGTACGTGAAGGATATCAGACAGGATCAGCAACAGGAAAATAAAACCGGGTAATATCGCTCAGAAATGACAGACACAGCAAATCAAGACTTTGCGTTGAACTGATGTGATAGTCCAGCTTATATTCACTAGTCCTGATGGATTGCACCTGTGATGGTGATCAGAGTCCAAGGAAGGGGCTTGTGGGAAATGTAGTGTAGTCAGTGTAGATGAGTGGGTGGATGTGTGTGTGTCAGTATTCAAGTGAGGGGGCCCTCTGCTGGCCGGCAGAGGGAATCACGGGGTTTGTCTCCGTGACAGAGCCCCCCCCCCCCCCACCCCCCGTGAGCGACTCCTGGCGCGAGGAGGCAAACGACGTCGGTGTCTACCACGGGGTTGAGGGGCCGGTCTTTCAGGATGTAAGCGATGAAATTCATCAATGAGATTGGGATCTAGAATGTCCTCAGAATTTACCCAAGAGCGTTCCTCTGGACCGTACCCCTCCCAGTCGACCAGATACTGCAGGATTCTTCCCCGACGTCTGGAATCGAGTAATTCTTGGACTTGGTAAGCCTCCTCGCCCTCAATGGTGATCGGTTGAGGGGCCTGTGCACGGGACCTCCCCTCTCCCTCGTCTCTGGGACCAGCAGCGGGCTTGAGCAAGGATACATGAAAAGTAGGAGAAATACGATATGTGTTAGGTAGTGCTAGGCGGAAGGAAACTGGGGTTATCTGTCTAGTGAGACGGAGACGGAGATCCCGTGTTGATAGCCACACCCATTGACCGGCTGATAGTTGGGACCTGGGCGCCTTCTGCGGTCCGCCTGCTCCTTTTGCCTTCAAACAGCATGTTGAAGGTGAACATGAGCCCGATTCCAAACCTCTTGACTGCGCGCCATCCAATTGTTCACGGCCGGCACTTCCGTTGGATCTCCTGACCATGGAAACATTGGCAGTTGGAACGCCAGGACACATTTAAAGGGAGTCAGACCAGTTGAGGGTTTGAGAAAGGAGTTCTGAGCATATTCTGCCCATAGTAAGTATCTAGCCCAATCGTCCTGATTCTGATTGCAGTAGGTTCTAAGGAAGCGGTTCAATTCTTGGTTGAGTCTCTCCACTTGTCTGTTGGCCTGGGGATGATAACCAGAGGTGAGGCTGACATTGATGTTCAGAGCTTTGAAGAAGGCTGACCATAATTGAGAGGTGAATTGGGGTCCTCGGTCTGACATGATGTCTTCGGGTAAGCCATATAACCAAAAGACCCAATTGCAAAGATGTTCTGCAGTCTGGAGAGCTGTGGGTAGTTTGGGTAGTGGAATGAGTCTGCAAGCCTTGGTGGTGTGGCCTTGCAAATTGGGAAGATCCATAAAGAAGTCTATGGCATTGTGAGACCAGGGTCGTTGTGGAATGGGGAGTGATTCCCTCCAGCTGATGAAAGGTAGCTGTGATACCTGGGTGACCGGATGATGGATGGCAATGAACTTGACTGATGACTTGATCACGAAGATGTTCAGGGATGAAGATTCTGTTGGCTGGACAGGCCACTGGGGTTTCGTTTTGCTCCCTGTATTGTTGAAGCAAAGTCATGATGTCCCATTGAATGGGGGCAACTACTACATGAAAAGGTCGAATGGGTTCTGGATCTATTGAAATGTCCTCCTCCTCGAACTGATGTGAGAGAGCATCCGCCTTGGTGTTCTTGGAACCGGGTCGATAAGTCACAGAGAAGTCGAATCAGGTGAAGAACAAGGACCATCTCGCTTGGCGAGGGTTAAGACTTTTGCCGGTGCGTAAGTATTTCAAGTTCTTATGATCTGTCAGTACTGTAAATGGGTGAGTGGATCCCTCTAGCCAGTGCCTCCACTCCTCGAGGCCTGCCTTCATGGCAAGGAGTTCCCAGTCCCCGACACTGTAATTGCGTTCCGCTGAGATGAGCTTCCTTGAATTAAAGGCACAGGGATGAAGCTGAGCGGCGGGGTCTGGACGTTGGGACAGGATAGCTCCGATAGCTGTGTTTGAAGCGTCAACCTCGACAATGAAAGGTAATGAGGGGTCAGGGTGGCAGAGGATGGGCGCGTTGCTGAATCGTTGTTTCAGGGTTTGAAATGCATTGTGAGTGGGTTCAGACCATTGTATTCGGTAGAGTTGGGTCCGAGTCCACCTTTGTCGAGTACGAGTCAAGACCAAGTCCACAAACATCGAGTCCAAGTCCGAGTCCGAGTCCAAAAGGGGCCGAGTTGGACTCAAGTCCGAGTTCTTAAAGGCCGAGTCCGAGTCGAGTCTGACCGAGTCCAGAAAGTAATTAAATTAAAAAAGATTATGAATTGGTATTGTACATTTTTACATTCTATTAATATTTTAAACTTTCAACCCATTAAACCAATGGCAATATAAAAATGTAATAAAAAAATACCACTGTTACATCTAGTCATTGCCATTGAACATTTTTATTTTATGTCAACAGAACTAGTTTCCTATCAAAAAAGGTTTCAAAGGTTTTTATTGTATTACAAGTGCATAAAAATACAAATGACCCTGTTTTATTATTGTATCACACTATATTGTCCTCCAGTTAAAGCTTACATTTTAATTATTTAATGCCTCTCCCCCACATTTGACAGAGGTAAAGTGCAGCCAATGAGGAGATTCTTAATGATGACATTATGAATTTCACGGATCACCAGTACACTGAACCGAAAACCGTTTCTTTCGGACGCATCCGATTTGAGAACCGATGAACTGATGATACTGCGCATGCGTGTAATTTTTCAAGTATTTCTTTAAACATTGGAAAGTGTGATAAAATAACATATATATATAGTTAATTTTTTTTTTAAGATACATGTTTCTAATCTGTATATTGTAAATTATGTATGGGCCAAAGGGGTTTTCAGGGAAGTTGGACAATAATTAAGACTCTAAAGACTCCATGTTTAATATGAATAAGGTATGATTTATGAAATATCTGTACTGTATTTATAGTTAATGTTGACAGATTCACAAATTGAGTTTGTAGTAAACAGAACATGAACACGAGTAGAGCAGCTGATGATACTGAACTGCAGCACGTGCCGGTTTGAGCGATTCTCGTTTTCGAGTCAAGAATTGGTTGCATCGGTTTTCGGATCATCAGTAAACGGAACCGAAAACTGTTTCTTTCGGACGCGTCCAATTCGAGAACCAAGGAGCTGATGATACTGCGCATGCGTGATTCAGCGTGAAGCCGACTGACTCACAGCGCGTCTGAACTGAACTGATTCTTTTGGTGATTGATTCTGAACTGATTCTGTGCTAATGTTATGAGTGCGGGTAAACCGAGGGCTTGAATGAAGGGCAAATCTGACGAAACGTAAGTTCATTTAATAACAAATACATCACAATGGATTATGTATAGTAAGTGGGTCATGGTTCCTGCGCTGATGACACCTAATTTATTTACTTTATATCTTCAAGACTTAAATCCTCGTATGCACATTATTGCTGTTACTGTATTTGGGTGTGTTGTTGCAAAACTTAACTGTAAACTTTTCATGATTATGAGGTTTTTAACTGACTGAAGTTATGATTAGTGACTTTATATATTTGAATGTTTGATAGACTTGATGCCATAACGTCATCGCCAATGCCAGTCATTACGTAGAGCGTAAAAGAACCGGTGAACTGTTTTTTTCAACCGGTTTATTGAGTAAAACCGTCTGAAAGAACCGGTTCGCGGAAACGAATCGAACTTCCCATCACTAATCCACATTGATATCCAGTGAGTGGTGCGTGTGTTTCGTCTGCAAGCATGAGATGATATGCTACTGCTGCCTGCCGGTGTGGTGCAGTAAAATGACAGAAGGGGAGACATTCATTAATTTATCATCTCAATTTTATGCTGATTTTATTGTTACACATGACGCGGACTCGACTGTACTCGGAATATTTTCCGAGTCCAAAATGTTCAAGTCCGTGTCAAGTCCGAGTACAAATTCACCCGAGTGCGTGACAAGTCCGAGTTCATTCAAAATTGGACTCGAGTCCGGACTCGAGTCCGAGTCCAAGTTCGAGTACCCCAACTCTAGTATTCGGTGAGTTCCTCTCTCTTGACCATTGAAGTAAGTGGGTCAACAACCGTACTGAAGTTTCTGATGAATCTTCTGTAGAAGTTAGCGAATCCTAGAAATCGCTGTAATTCTTTGAGGGTTGCGGGTTCAGCCCAGTTAAGAACGGCGTTGACCCTCCTCTCGTCCATGGCTACCCCTCCGGGACTGATTATGTACCCCAAGAATGTGGTGGAAGTCGTGTGGAATTGTGGAATCTGAATTTAACAGTCATTTCGTTTAGTCCACGATAATCAATGCAAGGGCGGAGACCACCATCCTTCTTCACGAAAAAGAACCCGTATGAAGCAGGGGATGTGGACGGTCTAATGAAACCTTTCTGGAGTTCTTCATTGATGTAATCCTTCATGGCTTCGGACTCAGGTTGAGACAATGGAAAGATGCGACCCTTTGGAGGAGAATGCCCTGGCAGAAGATCGATTGCACAGTCATATTTACGGCGTTGAGGTAAGGTGTTGGCTTGCTCCTTACTGAAAGCCTCTGTAAGATCAGCATATTCTTCTGGAAGGTCGAGAATGGACTCTCGTGCTGGAGAGAGTGACACGGAACAGACAGGAATGGGATTGACCAGAGAAAGACAGTTCTGTTGACAATAATTGCTCCATTTCACAATTTGGCCCTCTCTCCAGGAAATCTGTGGATCATGCAGACATAACCAGGGTGATCCAAGAATCACGGGAGTGTGAGATGTGGGGAGAAGTAGAATTTAATCCTCTCCTTGTGAAGTAAACCAGCCGCTATTCAATAGTTTGTGAGTGAGGTGAGTGATGGATCCAGAACCCAGTGGTTGACCATCTATTGTCTCCACTGAGAGAGAGGTAGAGCATGGAATCAGTCGAATGTCATATTTCTTAGCAAACTCCTCAGAAATGATATTGCCAGCAGCCCCAGAATCGAGTAAAGCAGAGGTAAAAATGTGCTTGTCGTTTATCCATAGTTCAACTGGAATGCTTACACACTGTGCATCACACATGGAAGTGAGAGGAGTACTCACCGAGCGTTGTGAGGAGGTAGATGCACGAGTAGGGCAGTTGCTACGTTGATGGCCAGGTAAGCCACAGTACTTGCACAATCTATTAGAGATGCGTTGATCTCTCTCCTCACTGATCTCTCTCCTCAACAGACAGATGGTAGGTATTAATCTGCATGGGTTCAGTAGGTTCAGTAGACGGCATGAAAACTGGGCGATCAGTGCGACGAGAACTGGATCGTCGGGCACATTGCAGTTGTCAATGGCAATGGTAAGTTCAATGAAGCTATTAACCCTCTGGAGCCTAAAGGTATTTTTGGGGCCTGGAGAAGTTTTGTCATGCCCTGACATTTGTGCTTTTTTCAGTTTCGTATAAATATCTAAATGGGTAAAGTCTAATCTCACTGTAATCAGCACAAACTGGGCTATGATAATATGTGAAATGCATGTATGTACATTATTGTGTTTTTGAGAAAAAAAATATTATGCGTGGTTAGTGAAAAACTAAAAATGTTAAAACACTTGAAAAGGCCATATAACACATAAAGAACAATGGTTCTCGGGATTTTTGAGAACTGGAGCTTGTAGCCTAGAATTTTTCTTTCTAAATTATGTGAAAATCATCTTGTTTACTCACTCACAGAAAACAATATATTGATTTAAATTTTCTAACACACTTTTTGTTGGTAAAAGTCACATGTGAGTAGGCGTCAACTACCATGGATGTCATTGTGATTTACACCTGACAAGACAAAGGCCTGCATAATGAGCTGCATAATGAGCCTCTCATTCAGCTGTGTCACTGTGAGTGAGGAGTTACAAGAAAGAATGTGAGAACAAAATAAAAGTATATAATTTTATGTTTGTAGTTTATTAAGAATATATTTAATTATCCCACAACATAATTTAATATTCACTTAGGGGAGCAGTAAAACAGTTTATTAGAAACAATCAAAGCTGACTTTCAAACAAATTGTTTGGCATCATTACTCCAGTCACACAATCCTTCAGAAATCCTTTTAACAATCTTATTTTCTTATTTTCCAGCAATCCGGCTTCATGTTCCGGTATTAGGCGGCTGAGATAACAGGTTTCTGATGGAGCCTTCTTGATCATCAGGCCTGGCACAGCACTGCAGGGAATTTCATGGATGTCCGGCCAGGTCACCCCGAGGGGTCTCCTGGCCACTTAGGGGTGCTGTCGCATCTAGCGGGAAGTGGAGGTGGCAGTTACAGAAGTCTTCTTGTATATGCTGCCTCAGGTGATGCTCCCCTGACCCAAGGTTTGTAAAATTGAGCTTGCCTCTCCCGTGAGATTCAGCACCTCTGCGATGCTTAGGAACCTTTAAGTACACACGCTTAAGCTTTGTGTACTTTCTCAAAACCACATGGTGGTCAGTGTGCATGTGAACACTTTGCACATTTTCTAAAAATCCACAAGTGGTAAGTTTGCACGCAAGACTTTGCAAACTTTCTGAAATCTTGTACGATAAGGGTTACGCTCTCTGCTTCATTCCCTTTCTTGAGATGATTAGACCTTGGTTCCTTGGGCTCCATTCAGCCAGTGTGTATTTGTTTATACACCTCAAGCATTGCTTCCCTCAACATGAGGGGCTATTTGGGTGATCTCGTGGTAATTTAGCAGCGCTCCCCTTTTTCAAAAAAAATAAAAAAATAAAAAGGGTCGCCTATAAGCGCGCTACTCTGAGCTCGCAGTTCTCCTCTCATATGAGACTGAGTTCTCTGTTTTTTCCCCAGAGCGCTCCAGTATTGTTTCCATAGATCGAGTTGATGACTCTCAATCATACTGTTTTGAGATGCAACATTCCATCTATGAGCTGCTCTATCATAGTGCAACGAGAGCCCCTCCTTAGAACAGTATTTGAAAATCCATGATATGGTAAGTGTGCACGTGAAGTCTTTGCACACTTTTTGAAATCCACACTGTGTTAAGTTCGCATGCTAGTATTCTGCGTTCTTTCTAAAATCCTATATGGTGAGGGTTTCGCGTGGTTGCTTCGTGCCCTTTCTTGAATTGGTAAAAGCCCCATTCATCTTGGGCGACACTCCACCTATGTATCCTCGGATACCTATCTAAACAGGGTGTTGATACTAGAGAACTGTACTAGAGAACTAGTCCCTGTTTGACAGGCAAGACTTGGTAGAAATGCTAGGTTCTTAGCCGTATCCTTTTAAAGGAATCTTTCCTGATTCCAAGCCTTCAACTCTTCCCTGGGCTGAGGCCTTAACAATTAAGTTGGGTATGTAGCTTAGGCCTTTTGGTGGTAAGGGGTACTGTCACAGACAGCAGTCTAAATGTCTCAGGGGCAACTCCAATGGAAATGGTAGAGTTGTTACTTAGTGCTCGCCATGATTCTGGCCTGGACTCCCCTCAGCATGGCGGCGTGGGTATACTGTTCCCCAAAGCAGCCCCTAGAGGACACAGTTCGAAGTTCCCTCGAAAGGGAACTGTCTCAGGTTACGTATGTTACCATAGTTCCCTGAGTAGACACTGCGTCCTCTAGCTCCCTGCCATGCTTCGGACGCAAGCTTCTGATGAAGAAGATAGTGACGTGCTCTCCCGGTGCTTATTTATAGTTGCACCGGTAGTGACGTCGAAGGCTGTCGCAGGCCAACTAGTTGGTGTTTTTTCAATGTATGCTTCAGACACGGGTCATGACGAGGTGTTCCCCAAAGCGGCCCCTAGAGGACGCAGTGGCTCGTTCCCTACTCAGGGAACTATGGTTACATACGTAACCTGAGACAGTTCATCATTGAATTCAGTGATGTCATCTCTGTTCAGTTTAAATAGTGTCTGTGCATTTATTTGCAAATCAAGTAAATTATATCGCTGTACATGAAGTGATCCTAACTAAGCAAGCCAGAGGCGACAGCGGCAAGGAACCAGAACTCCATCTGTGACAGAATGGAGAAAAAACCTTGGGAGAAACCAGGCTCAGTTGGGGGGCCAGTTCTCCTCTGACCAGACGAAACCAGCAGTTCAATTCCAGGCTGCAGCAAAGTCAGATTGTGCAGAAGGATCGTCTTTTTCCTGTGGTCTTGTCCTGGTGGTCATCTGACACAAGGTCTTTACAGGGGATCTGTATCTGGGGCTCTAGTTGTCCTGGTCTCCGCTTTCTTTCAGGACTGTAGAGGTCCTTTCTAGGTGCTGATCCACCATCTGGTCTGGATACGTACTGGATCCGGGTGATTGCAGTGACCCTCTGATCTGGATACAGACTGGATCTGGTGGCTCCGGTGACCTCGGAATAAGAGAGAAACAGACTAATTTTAGCGTAGATGCAAGTACATTGGGTGTTGTGGGAAGTGTTTCTAGTTCCGGTTTTCCTAATTAATACAGCTTAAAATGGATTTGGATATTAAAAACATATTAGTATGTTATGTGTAAGCCAGGTTAAAGAGATGGGTCTTTAATTATGATGATTATATATGACTGACAGACCATGTTGGAGAATTTTTTTGCTCAGCAGATCCTGAACTTACTGACAAATATCTGATATTGTAAGATAAGATGTGCTCCATTACACAGAGTATGCGCGAGTGAACATGAAATTGAAAGTAAAAGTGAACAGCGAGTGTGCTTTCAAAAGTGATTTCAATACCCGCATATTTATAGCGCAAAAAATTTTAACAGTATAAGAATGTTTGCAGGACCGGCCACAAAAAAACCCAGGAGTGGAACGCACTCGTTGAGGGACTTGGTGGTAAAGGTCAGAAACTCAGCAGGTGGGGCATTACAAAAGAGTTCCACACATAGCTCTTTTCCAGACTATCCGCACAGCACATTGACATCTTAGGCTAACTTTTTATTTATTTATTTATTTTTTAAATAAAAACTAGAAACATTGTGCACAGAGGTAGGCCTGCCATTTATTTTTATGTCTGATGAAAAAAACAACAACAACTGCCAGTTCTTTAAGGTGCATTGAAGAATTCAGTGAGTTTTCACCATCCTAAAGGTGATGTATGTAGGATTAAACTAGTGGCAAGTGGCTGAACTAGGTATTGCAGTCCAAATTTAAAAAATTGGAGAGGTGTTTTTGTTTTTTTTGTCCTCTGAAAGTCAAATTTGTCGGCCACATACATTGAGTTGTAAACGTAATCAAGTAGACTGTTATTCATTGTGAGGTGTAAAGTACTATCATTTATTTCTTATTTAATTTGTATTTATTTATTATTTTTTTATTTAATGGTTAATTTTCTCAAAAGTTTTCATATTTTTATGTCACGGTTGTTACCGATATGATAAACAGCCATGACACATCTGCACCTCTACACTAGTTGGCCACACTGTCTTGGATAAATGCTGTCTTACCAACCAGATATCATGAAACACTGAGTACTGTCTGAATGTGGAATTAAATTTAAATATTCCCTCTTGTAGCCAGTATATTTATTCTGCTTTTATTTTACCAGTGTGATCATTTTTTTCTTCTTTTGGATGAATTTTGAGGCTTTTTATTATGGGCAGAAAGTTCTATTTCCAACTTTGACCCCTTTCATTTGCCAGCTTACATTACTGAAATGAAATGCAGTACATTGTGTTTCCCCCCAACTGGCATCGTGGAGTACCAATATCTGCAAACATATTATTTTTATGCTTAAGTAGAGTCACAAACTTACATAGGCAAGGCAAGGAAAGTTTATTTACATAGCACATTTTGTATACAATGGTAATTCAAAGTGCTTAACATAAAATAAAGTAAAATAATCATTGAGACCAAAATAAAAACAAGCAATTTTATTACTTTGGAAATTATTTAAAAATGGACTTATTTAAAATGATTTTAAAACAGTTAAAAATAGAAAATGATTTTACATAAAATACAGTGCAATCAGTTTGGACATCGGCACAGTGCTCATTCAATAAATGCACAGCGAAACAGATAAATTTTAAGTCTAGATTTAAATGTGACAAATGTTTTAGCACATCTGATCTCTTCTGGAAGCTGATTCCAACTGCGGGCGGCATAGTAACTAAAGGCGAACTCCCCTTGTTTTGTGTGAACCCTTGGTATTTCTAACTGACTCGATCCTAATGATCTGAGTGCTCTGTTAGGTTTATATTCACTGGACAAATCTGCAATATATTTCAGTCCTAGGTCATTGAGTGATTTATACATAAATGAGTAAAAGTACTAAATGTAAATGGAAGCCAGTGTAAGGACCTGAGGACTGGTGTGATATGCTCAGATTTTCTCGTTCTAGTCAGAATCCTGGCAGCAGCGTTCTGGATGAGCTGCAGCTGTCTAATGGTCTTCTTGTGAACGCTGGTGAGGAGCCCATTACAATAGTCCACCCTGCTGGTGATAAAAGCATGAACAAGTTTCTCCAAGTCTTGACTGGAAACATCTAATTCTTGCAATGTTTTTTAGATGAGAGGATGCTGATTTAGTTAACTGCTTTGACATGACTCCTGAAACTAAGGTCTGTCTCCAGAATCACACCAAGATCCTGACTTGGATTTTTGTTGTTTGACCCTTAGAGTCAAGGTATGCATTCACCTTGAAAACTTCATCTTTGTTTCCAAATGCAATAACTTCAGTTGTTTTCCTTGTTTAACTGAAGAAAGTTCTGGCACATCCAACTATAAATTTCACCAATACATTGACAGAAGGAGTCAATGGGGCTGTGGTCATTTAGGGATAAGGCTAGGTAAATCTGGGTATCATCAGCATAGCTGGGATAGGCAATGTGGTTCTTTCTCATTATTTGACTTAGTGGGAGCATATTCAGGCTAAACAAGAGTTTTTCAAGAATTGAGCCTTGTGGGACTCCGCATGTCATGGACGTCCACTTAGACTTATGCTCTCCTAGACTCACATAATAGCCTCTCCATTCTAAGTATGATCTGAACCATTTGAGTATCATCCCAGAAAGCCTGACCCAGTTTTCCAGTCTCTCTACTAGTAAGTTATGATCAACAGTGTCAAACACAGCTCTGAGATCTAGCAATACCAGCACTGATATTTTTCCAGAGTCAGAATTTAAGTGAATATTTATTTAATTTAAGCGAATTTATTATCTTAATGAGTGCTGTCTCTGTGCTGTGATGCAGTCGGTAACCAGATTGAAAATTGTCCAGGTATCCATTTGAGTTTAAGTATTTGTTCGGCTGACTAAAAACTACCTTTTCTATAATTTTGCCTATAAAAGGAAGATTAGATATTGGTCTATAATTGCTCAAAATGGTGTTATCAAGATTGCTCTTTTTCAGGAAGGGCATAGCAGCTGCAGTTTTCAGGGAGTTTGGAAAGGTCCCAGAAAAATAGTTAGGCATTCACCACTTCTAAGAGATCTGCTTCTAAACAGTTAAACACACATTTGAAAAAAAATGTGGGAAGTGTGTCAAGGTTTAGGTGATGCACCATTTCTTCCAAAACTTTCCTATCAATTGCTTCAAAAGTAGACAGTATCTTTTTGATATTGTGGCCAAACCTGTCTGACCTCTGCATTGCTTAAGGATGTGCCAATCGCCTTCCTGATATTGATGATCTTGACGATTTTCATTGATGACTCACTGCATTTGCTGTCTGAGAGCAATTCACTGGGAATCTGACTTGAATCTGACTTTTAGTGGCTAAAAGAGTACGAGTGTTGTTTAAGTTACTGTTTATAAGGTTTGAGAAGAAATTCTGTCTAGTTGTGGCTAGTTTCACATTAAAAACATGAAGGCTGTCCTTATAGATGCTATAGTGAATTTCAAATTTTGTCTTCCACCACATCCGCTCTGCTTTTCTGCATTGTCTTTTCATAATCTGAGCTGCTGTTGATCTTCTCAAAACTGATTTCTGTCTGTTTGTTTTCTTACTGACTATTATTGGAGCAATATCATCAATAATATTCTTAAATTTTGAGTGAAAGGAATCAAGGAGAATATCAACAGTACTAATGTTCTCGTTAATGCATCTCCTTCTGACAGAGACAGATCTAGATTCAGTGGTAGCAGAGATCAATATAGCCTATCAAAGAAAATACAGAAGTGATCAGATAGTGCTACATCCTTAATAACAATGGATGAAATGTTTAGACCCCTACTGATGATTAAATCTAGAGTGTGTCCACCATTTTGTGTGGGTCCATGCAAATGCTGAATCAGGTCAAAAGTATTTAGAACCGTAATGTGACCTCTTCAACAAAGGCTGGAGAGTATTTTGGAGGCCTGTAAAGAATAATAAACAGAATGCATGGAGCACCTTTCAGCACAATCCTTAGATATTATCCCTAGATAGCTTGTTCTGTAAACATTTGTGAATGTTGCTGCTATTATAGCGGGGACCCGACACATATCACTGAGAGCTGCTATCAGTTGTTTTTGGTTCACCTTCAGCAGATAGAGGGTTTGGGCCCTGGCGTTGTGGCAGCAGTCGGAGAGCTCTCACAGGAGCAGGGCCCATGGGCTTTGGCGATTGGGGGGCCCACCGTTTTTTTGTTGATATCAACAAACATCTGCGGGCTTTATATCTGCAGGCCATATCACAGAGAAAAGTACAGAAATAAGAAGCAAAGGGCAGAGCAGTAAGCTAGAACATCCGAACGGTAGCGAAGCTGGAAGCAAGAGATCTATATAAGAGATATATGGTTTATTGTAACATGTTTACAGTAGATGTCTGTGTACAGTACCATACAGCCCCTTTAATTTTAATTATTTAATTTAAAAATATTTAGTGTAGGCCTATTGTTATTTTATTCTGTTTTTCTCCGTTCTCAGAAGCTGACAACTTCTCAGAAGTTTACGATGTCTTCTGCACAATGTGACTTTGGTTTCGTCTGGTCAGAGGAGAACTGGCCCCCCAACTAAGCCTGGTTTCTCCCAAGGTTTTTCTCCATTCTGTCACAGATGGAGTTTTAGATCCTTGCTGCTGTCGCCTCTGGCTTCCTTAGTTGGGGACACTTAATATTCAGCGATATCGTCGACTTGATCTATTTAAACTGAACTGAGCTGGATGATGACATCACTGATGTCATCACTTCCATTAGTTAATGTTAGTTAACTACTTTCGTTAACATGAACTAAGCAAGAACAATCCTTCTACAGCATTTATAAGTCTTAGTTCATGTTAATTTCAACATTTACTAATGCATTATTTAAATCAAAAGTTGTGCTTGTTAACATTAGTTAATGCACTGTGAATTACCATGAACTAACAATGAATAACTGTATTTTCATTAACTCAAGATGTATAGAGGGTGGTAGAAAACCAGTATTCACAAGCCTTGTCATAGTCGAATCTGGGGTAGAGGAAGCTATGGCAGCAATACGAGAAACTCGTGACATTCTGATGGCTCGTGTTCCTTGGGGTCTCGCTCCCTGTTTGTGCCATCCATTAGTGTGGCAATCAGTTTCGGCTTGTTCCTTTACACTTGGTATAAACTGTTGAGATTCAGAAGATTCATGGGACTCACCAACTGTATTCTGAGAAGGTCCATGACAACGGTTTGCTAAGTGTTGCACCTGTTTTGGAAGTCCAGCAAGTAACTTTGTTGGAAGTTAGTACCTTTGTAGAAGTTTGCAGCAGTTCATGCAACAAGTAGATCCAACAGGAGGCATTTTCTCTCTCTTCTGTTGAATGTAGGCAGTTGTTTTCCTGTCTCCGAAATGTAAGCTGCTGGCAGTGGGTGGCAAAGTCTTCTTTTTGTAGTACTAATCCAGTCCCAAAGAGTTTTTAGTTTTAGTGTTTGTGCCAAAAATATGTTGTTTAAGCACTGCACTGCTGAATTAAAATTCTTAGAAAAATCAGAGAAAATATTAAACACTTAATATTCAGCGATATCGTCGGCTTGATCTATTTAAACTGAACTGAGCTGGATGATGACATCACGGAATTCAATGTTGAACTGCGTTTAACTGAAAATGTAGTTTTTTTCTACTCTAATTTTGCATGATTGACACACTATTTTCCTATTTAATACTGTAAAGTTGCTTTTACACAACCTGTATTGTTAAAAGTGCTATATAAATAAAGGTGACTTGACTTGACCTGACTTGACGATGAGTGAATCTAGGTTCTGGTGTTGCTCTGCTGTTCTGTATGTTGCTGTTTGCACCTAAAAATAATAATACAAAATTTATAATTAAAAAATTATATTTTAATGGGTCACAGACACTCACCCATTCTATTTTTATTTAATACTAATTTATTATTCTAATCTAATCATTTAATGGTTAATGTTTTGATAACAAGTAATGGTTCTCGGTTGGGAAAACTAACCAAAATGAACATCCCTGGTGAGGTGTAACTGTGTTTCCATGGTAACATGCAATGATTTTATCAGAGCAAATGTCACTAATAACATAAAACAACAACAACAACAACAATTTTTTTTTGGCTAATTGAAACAATTGTTTTTAATAGAGTTGTCACAATCTCTGATCTGATGATAGTTGTATTACAGGCTTCTGTCACTATCCTTTTTTTGCTTGTGAACTCTTCTCTTAATGAGGATTCTTTGTTTTAACAGCTAATAATTCCCCAATTGGTTGCCTTTTTTAAACAATCTATTGTTTGAAATATGACCTGGCAGCTCAAATTCTAAATTAAAATGTATAATTATATCGTTCTGAATAAAAATAAGGCAAGGAGCCAATAGAGCATCACAGTCCACATCTGGTGCTGGAAGTAATTCAGTACAATTTCTCAATTGAGCTACGGCTGGACTAAATGATTGTATATGCTCATATAAACGCCAAAAGTTAAACGCTAGGCATACCTCTTCATGTATTTACTGAATATGTGTGTAATAATTCATGGCAAGTTAAGGCAAATTCACTACATAAAATTCACTGGAGGAAAAGTTTGCGTGGCCGTCGTCAGATTTGGAAGTTGGTCAAAAGGCTCTTTCGGGGTTGTCAAGTCAAGTCACCTTTATTTATATAGCGCTTTAAACAAAATACATTGCGTCAAAGCAACCGAACAACATTTATTAGGAAAACAGTGTGTCAATAATGCAAAATGATAGTTAAAGGCAGTACATCACTGAATTCAGTGATGTCATCTCTGTTCAGTTAAATAGTGTCTGTGCATTAATTAGAGTAGATGAAGTGACCCCAACTAAGCAAGCCAGAGGCGACAGCGGCGAGGAACTGAAACTCCATCGGTGACAGAATGGAGAAAAAAACCTTGGGAGAAACCAGGCTCAGTTGGGGCGCCAGTTCTCCTCTGACCAGAAGAAACCAGTAGTTCAATTCCTGGCTGCAGCAAAGTCAGATTGTGCAGAAGAATCATCTGTTTCCTGTGGTCTTGTCCTGGTGGTCCTCTGAGACAAGGTCTTTACAGGGGATCTGTCTGGGGCTCTAGTTGTCCTGGTCTCCGCTGTCTTTCAGGGCTGTAGAGGTCCTTTCTGCTGATCCACCATCTGGTCTGGATACGTACTGGATCCAGGCGACTGCAGTGAATCTCTGATCTGAATACAGACTGGATCTGGTGGCTACAGTGACCTCGGAATAAGAGAGAAACTGACAAATATTAGCGTAGATGCCATTCTTCTAATGATGTAGAAAGAACATAGGGTGTTATGGGAAGTGTTCCCGGTTCCAGTTTACCTAATTAATGCAGCCTAAAAATCCTTTAACGGATTTGGATATTAAAAGCATATTAGTATGTTATGTGTAAGCCAGGTTAAAGAGATGGGTCTTTAATTTAGATTTAAACTGCAAGAGTGTGTCTGCCTCCCGAACAATGTTAGGTAGGTTATTCCAGAGTTTAGGCGCCAAATAGGAAATAGGATCTGCCACCCGCAGTTGATTTTGATATTCTAGGTATTATCAAATTGCCTGAGTTTTGAGGACATAGCGGACGTAGAGGAGTATAATGTAAAAGGAGCTCATTCAAATACTGAGGTGCTAAAACATTCAGGGATTTATAAGTAATAAGCAATATTTTAAAATCTATACGATGTCGTGGCTTCAGTCCACTTCAGCGAGGCATGGTGGTTTATGGGATGATTAGTTCCTTTGCTCGGAAATGAAGATATGTACACAGTCTTGTCTTTGACTTTTTTTTTATTTTCTCTTCGTTTTTTCACTTGAAATGATATGTTGTATGCTTATGAGTTCAGCCGTAGCTGTTTATCCTCAGACATGCTATAAAACTCTTTAGATATGGATTTTCCAAAACGTCAATGGTAAAAATGAATGGGAAATTTACTTCCTGCACATAAGCTCTCTTGGGCTGTGGGCAGGACTGTGATGGTCTATTGCTTTTTGTTTACTTGTTCAGTAATTGACTTTTAACTCAAAAATTCAAACTTGAACTATTAGAATGTAGTACAAAATTATTATTAATGCAATCAGTCAGTAGATAAAGATACAAAGAGACAAATAATGTAAAGCAGCCCATAATATTCAGTCCATTAGATTTAGATTACAAAAATAAAACAAAGAAAGAAAAAGGCGATCGCTATAAGTTTCGCCTCTGTTAGCTGACAGGTGCTTCAGAGTGCGTCATGAGCCGTCAAGAGAGAGCCCCAGAATTCAAATATACTATCTTTTGCCTATCTTTCATTCACTTTTTTTACTGGTGGATCGTCTCATTCTGTTTGTGACACTGTACACTTGAAAACCATGCCCTTTTTTACTACCAAGATGCAGTTTCCGACCATGAGTTATTCCATAATGGACACAAACAGTTCTGTCGCTGAAGAACTGAAACCTAAACAAAGGAATTATGATCCATATTACAATGTTATTGCTTCGTTGGACTAAACATGCTCCATGAGATGTCGAGATGTTAGTGGACCCTTCCCTTCCTAACTAAACCGGGATTTACAGCTGTAGATGTGTTTATGACTCATTATTACGATGAATCTGGTATGTACTGCGTTTCCATTGTTCATGTTTTTATGTGTAGTGCTTACACAAATGTAGCAAATACAGTGTTTATAAGCTTTCCACTGAAAAAAATGTTTGAAGCTTAGATCTTTATAATGATATATAGTTTGTCAAGATTTAAATTTAATCTATTCATAAACACTGACACATGTGAGTTGAGGGGAGTTGAGGCACTCGTTAGCTTGTCATTAGCGTTTTCTTTTCTCCTCTCCTCTCCTCTCTCACGCTGCAGTTTTTCACAAGTTCATCAAACAACCGCAGTAAGAATATTTCATCAAGCACGGTGAGTAATGGCTTCTCCTGCTATTGTTATTTGCACCTCTTGCCACATGTACAGTTTATCTATCTCTGTCGCTGATGAGGGATTCACATGTGATAAATGCAGGGAAATAGTTAGGCTGACAGAGAAGATTTCAGAATTAGAGACACACATCCAAACTTTAATTGAGGACAGTAAGAATGTTAGGGATCTAGATACGGCTTTGGATGCGTCTAGCTCAGGGATTCCTGTACATTGTCCGGTTCCGGCAACAGAGCCCCTGCAGCAGGGCAACTGGGTGACGGTGAGGCAGCATAGTCGTGGGTCAAAACACCGCTCTTCTGTTCCGATCAAAACATTAAACAGGTTCTCCCCACTCAGTGATGCACCCACTGAGAAACCTGATGGCTAATGCTAAACGTAAATACAGTAAGATTGTTATTCATGCCGGCGCTAATGATGTTCGACTTCGCCAGTCGGAGATCACTAAAAATAACATTAAAGAGGTATGCGAACCTGCAAGCACGATGTCAGACACTGTAATATGCTCTGGTCCCCTCCCTGCTTACCATGGTGATGAGATGCATAGCAGATTGTCATCACTCAATGGCTGGATGTCTAAGTGGTGCCCACAGAATAACATAGGTTTCATAGACAATTGGACGAGCTTTTGGGGCAGATCTGACCTGTTTAAAAGAGATGGTCTTCATCCCTCCTGGGGTGGCGCCACTCTTCTGTCTAACAATATGGCACATAATCTTAGTGTTTATACTTGACTAACTGGGGCCCAGGTCAGGAAGCAGACAACTGGCTAAACCGACCGTCTGCTAGCTGCCTCCCGTCACAGAGGTCAGTTAATTTTCAGCACATAGAGACTCTTTCACCTAGATATCACACTATAGAGACTGTGTCTGTTCCCCGAACTAGAAAATACAAAAAACGTCCAAACCAAGTTAAGGCTAACAATTTAATTGAGGTTCAACAAATAAAAAAAAAATGCAATATGGATAAACAAATGATAAAGATTGGCTTATTGAATATCAGATCCATTTCTATGAAAACACTTTCGTAAATAATATGATAACTGATCATAATATAGATGTGCTCTGTTTGACAGAAACTTGGCTAAAACCTGATGATTACATTATTTTAAATGAGTCCACCCCCCAAGATTACTGTTATAAACATGAGCCGCGTCTAAAAGGCAAAGGGGGAGGAGTTGCTTCAATTTATAACAACGTTTTCAGGATTTCTCAGAGGGCAGGCTTCAAGTATAACTCGTTTGAAGTAATGGTGCTTAATATAACATTATCCAGAGAAACAAATGTTAATGATAAATCCCCTGTTATGTTTGTACTGGCTACTGTATACAGGCCACCAGGGCACCATACAGACTTTATTAAAGAGTTTGGTGATTTTACATCCGAGTTAGTTCTGGCTGCAGATAAAGTTTTAATAGTTGGTGATTTTAATATCCACGTCGATAATGAAAAAGATGCATTGGGATCAGCATTTATAGACATTCTGAACTCTATTGGTGTTAGACAACATGTTTCAGGACCTACTCATTGTCGAAATCATACTCTAGATTTAATACCGTCACATGGAATTGATGTTGATAGTGTTGAAATTATTCAGCCAAGTGATGATATCTCAGATCATTATTTAGTTCTGTGTAAACTTCATATAGCTAAAATTGTAAATTCTACTTCTTGTTACAAGTATCGAAGAACCATCACTTCTACCACAAAAGACTGCTTTTTAAGTTATCTTCCTGATGTATCCAAATTCCTTAGCATATCCAAAACCTCAGAACAACTTGATGATGTAACAGAAACTATGGACTCTCTCTTTTCTAGCACTTTAAATACAGTTGCTCTTTTACGCTTAAGGAAGGTTAAGGAAAACAGTTTGACACCATGGTATAATGAGCATACTTGCACCCTAAAGAGAGCAGCCCGAAAAATGGAGCGCAGCTGGATGAAAACAAAACTAGAGGTATTTCGTATTGCTTGGCGGGAAAGTAGCATATCCTATAGAAAAGCATTAAAAACTGCTAGATCTGATTACTTTTCTTCTCTTTTAGAAGAAAACAAACATAACCCCAGGTATTTATTCAATACAGTGGCTAAATTAACGAAAAATAAAGCCTCAACAAGTGTTGACATTTCCCAACACCACAACAGTAATGACTTTATGAACTACTTTACTTCTAAAATCGATACTTGATGGTTGCTCTGTCAATTCTTCATCATCAGTTAGGGACCTAGGTGTGCTACTTGATCGCAATCTTTCCTTAGAAAGCCACGTTTCTAGCATTTGTAAAACTGCATTTTTCCATCTCAAAAATATATCTAAATTACGGCCTATGCTCTCAATGTCAAATGCAGAAATGTTAATCCATGCATTTATGACCTCAAGGTTAGATTATTGTAATGCTTTATTGGGTGGTTGTTCTGCACGCTTGGTAAACAAACTACAGCTAGTCCAAAATGCAGCAGCAAGAGTTCTTACTAGAACCAGGAAGTATGACCATATTAGCCCGGTCCTGTCCACACTGCACTGGCTCCCTATCAAACATCGTATAGATTTTAAAATATTGCTTATTACTTATAAAGCCCTGAATGGTTTAGCACCTCAGTATTTGAATGAGCTCCTTTTACATTATACTCCTCTACGTCCGCTACGTTCTCAAAAATCAGGCAATTTGATAATACCTAGAATATCAAAATCAACTGCGGGTGGCAGATCCTTTTCCTATTTGGCGCCTAAACTCTGGAATAACCTACCTAATATTGTTCGGGAGGCAGACACACTCTTGCAGTTTAAATCTAGATTAAAGACCCATCTCTTTAACCTGGCATACACATAACATACTAATATGCTTTTAATATCCAAATCCGTTAAAGGATTTTTAGGCTGCATTAATTAGGTAAACCGGAACCGGAAACACTTCACATAACATCGTACTTTCTACATCATTAGAAGAATGGCATCTACGCTAATTTTTGTCTGTTTCTCTCTTGTTCCGAGGTCACCGTGGCCACCAGATCCAGTCTGTATCCAGATCAGAAGGTCACTGCAGTCACCCGGATCAGTACGTATCCAGACCAGATGGTGGATCAGCACCTAGAAAGGACCTCTACATCCCTGAAAGACAGCGGAGACCAGGACAACTAGAGCCCCAGATGCAGATCCCCTGTAAAGACCTTGTCTCAGAGGACCACCAGGATAAGACCACAGGAAACAGATGATTCTTCTGCACAATCTGACTTTGCTGCAGCCTGGAATTGAACTACTGGTTTCCTCTGATCAGAGGAGAACTGGCCCCCCAACTGAGCCTGGTTTCTCCCAAGGTTTTTTTCTCCATTCTGTCACCGATGGAGTTTCGGTTCCTTGCCGCTGTCGCCTCTGGCTTGCTTAGTTGGGGTCACTTCATCTACAGCGATATCATTGACTTGATTGCAAATAAATGCACAGACACTATTTAAACTGAACAGAGATGACACAACTGAATTCAGTGATGAACTACCTTTAACTATCATTTTGCATTATTGAGACACTGTTTTCCAAATGAATGTTGTTCAGTGCTTTGACACAATGTATTTTGTTTAAAGCACTATATAAATAAAGGTGATTGATTGAGGACGCCCGCGTAGGGGTGCTGGCTAACAGGTTAATTGACTGAATGCACAATCACATTAATTAGAACACAGAGTACTAAAGTGATGATCACTCTTTTTTGCGTCGGCACCTGCCTTCCCTCAGACACACACTGACTAGTAAGGGTCCAGCTATCTTTGAAAATCCCTTGATAAACTTCCTATAATAGCTGCGAATCCCAAGAAATGATCTCAACTCCTTGAAAGTTTCTGGGATCTTCCAATTACTAACTGCAGCAACCTTGCCAGGATCAGGAGAAATCCCCTGCACTGACACCTGATGACCAAGAAAACGCACTCTCCAAACTCTCCAGTCTTGGAGGAAAAGACACTTTCCCAGCTTCACCTTTAAACTGGTCTCTGCCAAATGCTTTAGCAGCATCTCCAATCTTTCTAGATGTTCTTCAAATGTTTGTGAATCCTTTTTTCCCCCGGATTCCATTCCCCTTGATCAGGACAATGGCTGCCTACCAAGGCACATGGGCAGGAGTTTTACCTGTGACACGAGCGAATGAAACTCGCTCCACTAACTCGACCGATTGGGCCAGCTGGAAGGCTACCCTTCCAATTGGACTCAAGCCTGTCACCTAGTGTGGTGTTGAATTTAGCGTGAACTATCTGTCGGCACTTACTGATAACATTCATTCCAATAAGCACAGCCATAGACGATGGAGTACGAGTTTCTTTAACTATCAAGAAGTTACACTCAGGCAAAGTCATCCCCATAACATCCAGCTCCAGGTAACCCAAACAGGGAATGTCTAAACGGTTGGCTGCTGTGATCTGAAATTGACAGCACATTTACATTTACTAATTTAGCTGACACTTTTATCCAAAGCGACTTACAATTGCTATATATTTCAGAGGTTGCATGCCTCTGGAGCAACTAAGGGTTAAGTGTCTTGCTCAGGGACAAATTGGTGTCTCACAGTGGATTCAAACCCGGGTCTCTCACACCAAAGGCATGTGTCTTATCCACTGCACCAACACCTCCCCTGATTTTCACACACATCCCTCTCATTCCCAAATAGATGCTCCTAGAAGAACCCCTCTGTGATAGTCCTGACCTGACTACCAGTGTCGAGCACACCCCTGATTTATAAGTCCACCATTGGGCACGTTCCAACTGCCCATTCAAGAAACCTGTCTCAACTGGTTCCCTCAGGTGGTGAACCATACACTACCCTCTTTTGTTGCCTGACTCCATGGAAGGACCTTGTTTTTCTTGCTTTCATCAGTCCTGGCAGCACTCTAGGGTCTCCCACCCCATCTCACAGTGCAGCACCTAGTGATGTGCCCAACCTCATTGTATCTGAAACAGATAGGTTCTCCCTCCTCTGTAAACCTGGGAAGAGACTTTGACAAGGGCACAAAATTCTGTGGAACTGACAGTCATCTTCTTTACTGCCTTAGTGAGCTCTGAAATAGTTTGCACTTGCTCACTTATTCACTTGTCCTGCCATGTAATCACTTGTAAAATATAATTTAACACTGGATGTCTGAGCTTCATACCTGGCAGCATTAACCTAAGTTTCACAATGTATTTCTGAATGGACGGGTTGACTATTTGCAACTCTAGTCTTCCTGCTCTCTTCCATTGACCAAAAGTAGGGTCAAGTTGGGCTTTTCTCTGATTGTTTGACGCAGCTCTCACCTTAACCCTCTGAGGTCTAAGGGTATTTTCGGGGCCTGGAGACGTTTTGTCATGCCCTGACATTTGTGTGTCTCGCACACCCTGCACAAATTGCAGGGCAAATCACTTGCCTGTCTAGAGTAGTTTCCCAAACATAAATTCACTTCTTCCAGTGCAGGCCACCTCAGAAGTGAAATAATAAACTCCAACGGTTCTTCCTGAAAATCCTGGGAGCTACACTGCATGTTGACAGCAGGGATCACATCAACCTGGACCAGTTTTCTGAGCAGCCATCATGCCTGGCACACCATAAACCCCAACCAATCCCACGTTGACGACTATGTTCACAACCACCATCCAGATCCACTTCCACGCTCTGGACGTCCACGGCCTCTGCAAAATATTCACCACAGCCGTATTGCCTATCCAAACTTGCCGCTCATTGCAAACAAAGCAGACTGAATAAACTACTCCAGGGAATTTGATTTACCACCAGGATAGCAGGTTCACTTACTTTGTATTTTCTTCATTTAATATTTTCAAAATAATTATTTTTTTCTGAAAGTTTTTCCAAGAGTGTACAAGAAACAGTTCCAGCTCCTGCTTTCTCAAAATAGACCAGAAACGCCCAAGGTCACTACAAAAATACAGACACCACCCAAAAATAAAAAAGTAATTACTGAAATACAAAAAGAAATACTACAACAATTAAATGTAAAACACAATAGAGAAACTATCACAAAAAAATGCATGCTTTATTAAACGGTACTATACAGCAAAATGCAGCACAATACAGCAGTGGGAATAATATACAAAAGAAACTAAGCATCATAAATACATGGTAATATAACCCACTTACATATCACTTGTGAAACACAAAAGGAAATAACACACACAATGATGGGCTCCTGTTTCACACCTCACATTCACTTTATGAGGGCTGAAATCCTCAACATAATGCTGTGTAAATAATGAGATAAAGTAATCACATGAAAACACATGAAACATTTGCAAAATGTAAGTGTAAGGCATTTTGTAAAACTACTGTTGAACACGCCTACAACGCATGGTGTGACGTTATACTGTACCATCATACACAATATAACTTTATAAATATGACAACTCTTAAAAACCACACAACCAGGGCTTGAAAACGAAAAAATTTAAACGGTTCACTCCATTCGTTCCTCTGATATTATTACTGTTCCGAAACCGGTTCGGGTGGAAGAAAGACGTTAGTTTTTAAAAACAATATTATTAGCCTAATTTGCCTAACAATAATAATATAATAATAATTATAAAGTATAGTGTTTACTTTACTCAAAAAAAGAGATCTAACGCTAGTTACAGCCAATACAGCATTATATTCTCTAGATTTTGTCCAAACGTAAGCTAGGCCTACTTAAAAAAAAAGAAAAAAAAAATCTATCAACAATTTTAAAAACAAAGTATTTTTAAGATATTTAAAAATGTTTGCTGCATTGTTAAAAAACAAACAAACAAACAAAAAAAAATGGTATTTTTGTTTTGAGAAAAGTTGCGGCTCACATTGCATTTTTTTTTAGCCCTATTACTTTCCGAAATAATGCTAAAATGCCTGTAGTTGTAATGATCCAGAACACGACATGGGATCCATAATGCAGGCTTTATTGTATAGACTCGTAGTCGTACAAGCAATGGTCGGAACCAGCAATATCAACAGTGTGGGAAGAACAGAGAATCAATAATCCAGTAACAAGCAAGGGGTCTGTAGGCAAGCAGCAAAGGTACGTAGAGATATCAGACAGGATCAGTAACGGGAAATCAAACACGGGTAATAACGCTCAGAAATGACAGACACAGCAAATCAAGACTTCGCGTTTGAACTATGGTGGAAGTCCAGCTTATATACCCAGTCTTGATGATATGCACCTGTGCCGGTGATCAGAGTCCAAGGACGGGGGCTTGTGGGAAATGTAGTGTCGTCAGTGTAAGTGAATGAATGGATGTGTGTGTGTTAGTATTCAGGTGAGGGTGCCCTCTGCTGGCCATCAGAGGGAATCACGGGGTTCGTCTCCATGACATAACCCCCCCATAAGCCATCCAGTCGTTTACTGCTGGGACATCCGTGGTGGTTGGAACCCCAGTACACATTTAAAGGGAGTCAGACCGGTAGATGGTTTGATGAGGGAGTTCTGTGCGTATTCTGCCCATAGTAAGTATCGAGCCCAATCGTTCTGATTCAGGGCTTTGAAGAAGGCTGACCATAATTGAGAGGTGAATTGAGGTCCTCGGTCTGACACAATATCCTCGGGTAGACCATACAGTCGGAAGACCCAGTTGCACA
The DNA here is from genome assembly GCF_023724105.1 of Carassius gibelio. Classification (NCBI taxonomy): domain Eukaryota; kingdom Metazoa; phylum Chordata; class Actinopteri; order Cypriniformes; family Cyprinidae; genus Carassius; species Carassius gibelio. The sequence continues at coordinate 21,142,944 of NC_068381.1, forward strand.
GGTGTTCTGCCATCTGGGGAACATTGGTGGTTGGAACCCCAGTACACATTTAAAGGGAGTCAGACCGGTAGATGGTTTGATGAGGGAGTTCTGTGCGTATTCTGCCCATAGTAAGTATCGAGCCCAATCGTTCTGATTCAGGGCTTTGAAGAAGGCTGACCATAATTGAGAGGTGAATTGAGGTCCTCGGTCTGACACAATATCCTCGGGTAGACCATACAGTCGGAAGACCCAGTTGCACAGGTGTTCTGCCATCTGGAGAGTGGTAGGTAGTTTGGGTAATGGAATGAATCTGCAAGCTTTGGAGAACCGATCTATGATGGTGAGTATGGTGGTATAGCCCTGTGAACTGGGAAGATCTGTAATAAAGTCAATGGCAATGTGAGACCAGGGTCATTGAGGAATGGGTAGTGGTTGCAGGAGACCGGCGGGAGATTGTTTAGATGCTTTGTTAATATTACAGTTATTGCATTGCTGTATGTAATTAGTTGTGTCCTTGTGCAGTAATTCCCACCAGAAGCGGTTCTCCAGTTGATTGATGGTGGGAGTGATACCTGGGTGTCCGGATGATGGATGGCAGTGAACATGACTGATGACCTGGTCACAAAGATTCTCAGGAACGAAGATTCTATCGGCTGGACAGGCTACCGGGTTCTCGTTCTGCTCCCTGTGTTGTTGGAGCAGAGTCATGATATCCCATTGAATGGGAGCAACCACCACGTGGAACGGTAAGATGGGTTCTGTAGCAGGTGGAATGTTCTCTTCCTCGAACTGACGTGACAGGGCATCCGCCTTAGTGTTCTTGGAGCTGGGTCGGTAAGTTACAGAGAAGTCGAATCTTGTGAAGAGCAGAGACCATCTAGTCTGACGGGGATTATGGCGTTTGGCGGTGTGTAGGTACTCCAGGTTCTTGTGATCCGTTAGTACAGTGAACGGATCTGTGGCCTTGAGGAGCCAGTGCCTCCACTCCTCAAAGGCTGCCTTCATGGCAAGGAGTTCCCGATCCCCGACACTGTAGTTGCGCTCTGCCGAGTTGAGTTTCCTAGAATAGAAGGCACATGGATGGAGTTTAGCGGCAGGATCTGGTCGTTGTGACAGGATAGCTCCAATGCCTGTGTTGGATGCGTCTACCTCGACAATGAAAGGCAATGAGGGGTCAGGGTGACAGAGGATGGGCGCGTTACTAAATCGCTGTTTCAGGGTTTGGAAAGCTTTGTGAGTGGAGTCTGACCATTGGAGTCGATGAGTTCCCTTCTTCACCAGTGAAGTGAGCGGAGCAACAACAGTGCTGAAGTTTCTAATGAATCTCCTATAAAAGTTTGCGAATCCCAGAAATCTTTGTAACTCCTTGAGGGTTGTGGGTTCAGGCCAGTTGAGCATGGCGTTGACCTTCTTCTCGTCCATGGCTACTCCTCCTGGACTGATTATGTACCATAGGAAAGTGGTGGAGGTTGTATGGAATTCACATTTCTCAGCCTTGGCGTATAACTGGTATTGAATGAGGCGATGGAGAACAGCTCGGACGAGTTGTATGTGTTCAGGAAGGGTGTTAGAGAAGATCAGGATATCATCAATGTATACGATCACAGATATGTTCAGCATGTCTCTGAAAACCTTGTTAATAAACAATTGAAATACAGATGGACTATTAGCCAGTTCGAACGGCATCACAAGATACTCATAGTGTCCAGTGGTAGTGGAGAAGGCGGTCTTCCATTCATCTCCCTCCCTGATGCGAATGAGATTATAGGTGCACCTCAGGTCCAGTTTGGTGTAGTATTGGGCGGTCCGAAGTTGTTCGAGGGATGAAGGAATTGGGTATCGGAATTTGACCATCATCTCATTTAGTCCGCTATAATCGATGCAAGGACAGAGGCCACCATCCTTCTTTTTTATGAAGAAGAACCCGGATGAAGCAGGGGATATGGATGGTCTGATGAACCCTTTTTGGAGCTCCTCTTTGATGTAATCCTTCATGGCGTTAGACTCTGGTTGAGACAGTGGGAAGATGCGACCTTTTGGAGGGGAATGCCCTGGCAGAAGATCGATGGCACAGTCATATTTGCAGTGAGGAGGTAAGGTGTTGGCTTGTTTCTTACTGAAGGCCTCCAGAAGGTCTGCGTATTCCTCTGGCAGGTCGGGAATGGATTCTTGAATGGAGGTAAGTGACACGGAACAGACATGAATCGAGTAAGGCAGAGGTGATAACTTGTCTGTTGTTAATCCAAAACTCAACGGGAATGCTTACACTCTGGGTCTCACACATGGAAGTGAGAGGAGTGCTCACCGAGCGTTGGGAGGAGGTAGATGTACGAGTGGGGCAGTTGTTGCGTTGATGGCCAGGCAGTCCACAATACATGCATAACTTATTGGAAACACGTCGATCTCTTTCCTTCATAGATAAGTGGTACGTGTTGACCTGCATGGGTCCAGTAGATTCCTGAGAGGGCAAGGGTGTTGAATGCTCAGTGCGACGGGAGTTGGATCGCCGGGCACGTTGCAGATTATCAATGATTATGGTCAATTCGATGAAGCTGTTGAGATCTCTGCCCTCGTCTCTGCATGCTAGTTCCATTTGCAGATCATAATTTAGCCCCTTGCGGAAGAGTACTTTTAATGTGTCGCTCACCCAGTTAGTTTGTGCCGCCAGAATGCAAAATCGTATTGCATAATCCGCCGCCGTCATTCTGCCTTGTGACAACTCCAATAAGCGATCTCTAGCTCCTTTTCCCTCCTTAGGATGATCGAAAACTGCCCGGAACTGTTGTAGGAAATCCTGAAAGGAGGTAAATGCAGATCCATGGGTACCCCACACGGAACAAACAAAAGCGATCTTCTCAGTGTCCGTAGTATACAGTGAGGGCTGTTGTTCCACAAACAGAGAGCATTGTAATATAAATCCCTTACATTTGCTGGCGTCACCATTGTATTTATCCGGGAAAGCAAGACGGGGATTGGCCTGAGATGGCGTTCCTGCCACGTGGGCAATGGCGGATGCCTTCGGCGTTGGTGTGGCCGCGGGAGCTGTGTGAAGATTCTGAACTGAGTCCAAGGACGGGGCTTGTGGGAAATATTGTGTCGTCAGTTTAAGTGAATGAATGGATGCGTGTGTGTTAGTATTCAGGTAAGGGTGCCCTCTGCTGGCCGTCTCTGTGACAGTAGTCTAAAGCAAAATGTTTAAAAACATTATAAAACAGTTATTAGTTTCTCTCCAAAACAAGTTTAGGCTATAAAAACGTCAATCCAAAACAAATTAATCTAAGGTGAAGCTGATGCCTACCTCTCTCATTCACAAATCCAAATGTTTCCATTTTCCAGACATATCTGGATGCTAAAATGTTATTTAATATAAAGAATGTAGAATAATAGTAAATGTATAATAAGTAACGATGTATATCCGAAAGTCGGAATCCAAATTTCATTCTAAGAATTATTTTGAGGTTAATATAGCAAATAAAAACTAAATAAAAACAAACAGAAATTTGAGAAGCTCCGCTAGGCTATTTTAGTTCCCCTAACTCCACAACAAAATAATTTCAATTAACAGTATTTAGAGGAACAAGAATTACCAATATAAGAAGCTATAGCAATATTAACGACAAACTAAAACGAATTAATTTAGGCTAAAACGAAACTGAAACCAACGTTGGGTCTCATCGACACAAAATCAAAGTTTCCTTATTTGCGATATATTTGAAGGGACAATGATTATAAAAAATAGCCTAGTGTTTATTGTAGCCTAATGTTTGTAAATATTTTGTGTCTGCATTATGTCTGTTTATGAATTAAATAATATTTTTTTTCTCTATAAAACTTATATACCAGTCTCTCTCTCTCTCTCTCTCTCTCTCTCTCTATATATATATATATATATATATATATGTATACACATAGCTTATTATAACCATGCAGCAAACCTTTTTAAATATTCTGATAATTTACTGAAAATAAATAGCCTAAATGACTTTTTAAAACAGTTTAACTGATTATTAATCGGTCAAAATCAGCTAATCTGAGTTTGCTGCATTTAGAAACCTTTGAGTGTGAATGGATCAGCAGAGCTTGTATGAGCTTTTGTCATCGTTAAATCTTTCTCAGATGTTTCCAAATGTCTAAATTGGTTTGCGCATCTATCTGTGCATGATGGTGTCCAATGCCCCCGGTGAGCGAAGCTTCTCAAAGCTGGGAATAATCAAAGGAAAGGCATCCTGGCGCTTGAGTGTCGAATGCATATGCACCAACGCCGAGAAAAAAGGCCCTTTTTGCGCTGCGTCATCAGGCCTTATTTGGTCTTAATCTGGCCACGAAGGCGGTGCATTGTCATTGAGACTTGCCTATGATGATTTCACAGCTGAGCGGACATTTCACTCACTGGCTTCAGCGTCACATTTGCGTATGCTGTACTGCTGGAAGTCGTGATTGGTTGACAGCAAATTTCAAAAATTAAATGGAACGATAAAATAGCGCTATTAACCGGTTAATGGACCTGGCCATTTCAAATTTTCGATTCTGTTTGGAACAAAAAAAAAAAAAAAAGATTTTGTTTCTGTTTCTGTTTCTGTTCCTGTCAAAATATTGTCCATTTCTGGTTTTCGTTTTCCTTCCTTGAACCGGTTCAGAGCCCTGCACACAACAAAATATATGTCCAGGAATTAAATTTAACAGGAAGATTAGATGGTCTTAAATACCCTTACCAAAAAGTAGTATACTTCAAGTTTATTTTATTAAATATGCTTAATTAAAGTTCTTCCAGCTTCATGCATTCTTTTTTTAAACACTTTAATGTGGGTAAGTTTCATAAAAAATAAAGAAATAACATTTTGAACAAAAAGCTGAAAAAAGACTATGAATTGGATTCAGAATGATAATCAAACACCCCAAATTATTTCAATTATTACCTATTCATCGGTCGTCATTTTAGACCATAACGTTACAGTTTTAATGCTTTTTCATGTCAGATGATCATGTTAGATTGCATGTGTTACTATCTGGTGTTTCTTTTTTTCTTCTTCACTTGTGTTTTCTTTTTTAATTCTGTGCAGAATATATGTACTAGCACCCTTTACTGTATAATAATGAAAACACGGATTCTAGAAGTATAGCTCAATTATATTGAGTCTTTTTGTAAGTATAAGTCAAGTATACTTAAATGTCATTATATTAAGTATATTTCTGATAAAGCCCATTTCTGAGAAGTACATATAAAGTAAACTAAAATCATACTTTTCTATTTTTAGTTTAAAAGAAGTATACTAATAGCACACTTGAATAAACGTATTTTTCGTAAAGGTATGTCACGCGTCTTCCTCACACTGCTCACTTCGTTCACCTAATCTCATCCTCAGATGTCATGCCCACAGAACGTTGGCTAAACGTCTGATATATATGGTACACAAAAGTGGAAAAACTTAAAGAGTGTCATAGTCGTCATTAGATTGATTGAATTCTACAGGATTTCTGGGAGACGTGTGTGTCATGTTCTTTTTAACGTTCTGCTTGGAAACAAAGATGTATAGCACCAAACCCCCTCATGAAAGAAGAAAGTTGTAGTGTTTACAATTCTGATGACGAGCGCTTATCAGGATCAACTAAACACTGTGTGTTTCAAAAGTATGTGAAATATTTATAGTTCGCGCAATAGAATCTTTCAAGTACGTCCGAGAGTTTTACACACCAGTCTGTTATTTGGATGGCATTTCCATGCCCCGAAACTTGACACTGAACTAAAATAACTTTGATTGGTTGTTTGACATGTCAGTCAAATGGCCTCATGGGCGGGCCTTGACCAATGAAAGCTGCCATGAATTCCATACCTTCAGCCATCAGTCTGGTAATGGTCTAGCTACGCGAGACTACGCATCACTCAAAAGGTCTGAAGACGACAGCGCATGTGCATATCCCATACGTAATGCACACAACACCAGCTCCTGATGACTTGAGGAAAATTCAGGGATTCACTGTTTGGTCTGATTTGGTAATTTACAGAAAACATCAATTAAAAATAAAATAAGTTTAAGGATGCAAAGGGAGAAAAAACGTCTATACTTTTTACCAGTCACACACACACACACACACACACACATTTCTTGTACATTTTTTACCTTTTTCAAACACTATTAGTCATTCATTTTAAGTCGTCCTATGGTGTGACAAATTTATTTTTTAAAGTATTTCAATTAACAGCATACACAATAATTAAGAAATATCATGTTGTTTAAATCTGCTGTTAAAATAGTTTTAGAAAGAGTATAGCATGTCACACCACAGAATGTTCTCAAATTCCCTGAAATATTTCATGTCATTTAACCATTAGGACAATAATTGCTTCCTTGCTTTATGCATGAAAGGTTATTCATATTCCGTAAGATGGTGTTTCCAGTTATTTTATTTTTTTTATTTTTTTTATGATACTCATTCTCTCAAAAAATGGAGTAGCACATTTTTTCTAATTGGATAAAACTTTATATGTGTTTACAATTAACATCAATATACTGTGCACTGGTCTTTCCACTGGTCATATACTCCATGTCTCAGGTCACAGGAATCTCCCAATATGTCCTCCACTGGGCTTATACAAATAACAAATATTTTCCTTGGATATTGTGTTTCATAGTGGTCACGCTCCTCATAGCAGACAGAGTCACATTATTTAACAATGGAGCCAGTGACCTCAGCATTCAATAGTGAATTGCATGTGCCATCTGTCAAACAAATTTAGCATACGGAAACTTGACTCAAAGATGGTGTAAGGTGGACTTTACTTGGAGCTCTGTATTGCATGTTGCATACTTGGACTGTAGAATCACCAGGGAGTTCACCTCAATCTGAAGTCTAAAGGATCAGGGCTACTTTTGGCATAAGACAGTTTTTGGGAACTCCTTAGAGACAAAACTGAAACATTGTTTCTGTTATCTACATATACAAATTTAGAGATGGCATGTTCAGAATGTGCACGCACATATGCAAGCACACACTCATGTATTGTTTTCACTAGCATTAAAATAGCAACTTTTAGAATTTATTAGACCAAAGCCATTAATGCATCACTCAACATATCCAAAAAGGGTCAACAAGAATCCTATTAAAGTTTGGTTGGCATGTAATTTAGTAGCGGTGGCGATTTTCAAAGTGATTGAGTGAATGTCCTGAAATGTCTACATGAAAGAAAAAAAAAAGAAAGAAAAATAAAAACAAAACACGTTCATGCTTATACATACAGCACAAAAAATGTAAAAATGAAAAATAATATCTAAATGTCTGGCTGATGCAGTGTGCTTGTTGCCAGGGCAGCAGGCCAACAAAACAAAGTGAAGCTCTGTCCACACCTTACATCTGTGGTTAAGATTAAAGATAGAAATGTAGGGATCTGTCTGCAGTGTTGTCTAATGGGTTTGAAAGGTTGGAGGAAAATGTAACCGGAGAAGACAGGTAACCTTTGCCTTGGAGGGATATAAAGGTGTGGTGAGCAATAATCAGATCTCTGTAATTCTGTATTGCACCATCAACTGTCCTGCTGTGGTGGCTTTGGCTGTTATGGATAAGTACAAGGGACAGAAATAAATCATGAATCGTACAAATTTCTGAAAAATATTTATTTCTGTTTTTAAAAAGTGTAGGACAAATTGGAATAAGAGTAAGATGTGGGGGACAGAAAAAAGGCAGTGAAAGAAAGAAAGAAAGAAAGAAAGAAAGAAAGAAAGAAAGAAAGACCAATAACAGTCTAGCTCTCTAAGTGGAAAGGGAGGTGCTGGCAGACTGTCAGCAAAAATAATGAGCATCATTTATGTATTTATTTACATTTTTCAGTCTCATGTCTTGCATTGTTTTAAACATGTGACACAAGGTTTGCTTGATGTGTTTCAGGCTTTTATCAACAGAAACTGGGAAAGTCCAGACTAAACCGCAAATCTTGTCAGTACCCAGCCTAACCACCTTTGAACGCCTTCAGGATGAATTGGAACCCCAAATGCAAGCCAGCCGCCATTGCTTAACATTACAGCCTAACCTCTCTCATTCTAACATCTAAATGGTAGCAAATCCTTGCAGCCATGTTTCAACATCTAAAGCAAGGCCTTCAGAGAAAAACAGAAGGTGTTTGAAAAGCACATGTGGATATGGTATCTGGGCATCTTCATACATTTAAACATAGTGCATGTACTGTTTTTGAAACACAAAAAATCCTTCCATTAATTTTTATGTTATATGTTTATGTTTTATGTTATATGCACTCTTTACATTATTTCAGATGCGCTTTTATGCTCATTCCCTTCCTTCAAGTACAAAGTCTATAAATGCCACTGTCTGCAGTCTTATGCGACCAATTAAGGGGTCAATAGAGGATGTTGATCTCTTGGCTAAGAAAAAAATGAACGAAGTAAAGGAACTAATAAAAGACATGAGCTGAGTTGGCATTTTGCAAATTTAGCCCAGCAGGTCATTTTGTGTGCTATGTTACATAAACATGGGTGTGTGAAAAGTTTGAAAGAACGGATTTCAACCATATTAATTCTCCTGAATAAGGTGACTGATCCAGTTATAACCATGTAAAAATAATACTGTTAATATCTTTATCCCCAGTGGATTTATAATGCAATGATGGATGACAACTGTAGCATTGCAGGACTGAATTATTTTGTTGCTTAAGAAGGATTTAACATTTTAATTTTAACATCCTAATGGCTAGTGAATACCTATTTGCATATATTTCTTTTATGCTTCTATTTTCACAGACAGTCCTGATTTAACAAAACTGAATAACAAATCTTGCAAAAATGACAGTAACAGATCCTTCTGGAGTCAGTAAAAAAAAAAAAAAAAAAAAGTGAATAGTGTAGTACATTGATGATAAAACGTGTTTAAAATGTGGTATGTATGTAGTCCATCGCAGAAAACGTGGTCTGCTGTAGCAAAACTGAAGCACATTTAGTATTAATAATAGGGCTGTAGTACTCGAGTCCGGTCTCATCCGGTCTGTTTCTAGGCAACCATGACCCGCTCTCCATGAAGACGCAGAAGTTTCAGCAAAAAATAAATGGATTTCCAGCACTAAAAATACATCGCAGTAGCTCTGCTTATAGATTAATTTAAAAAATGGTTATCCTTGTACAGCTATGATCATCTCCATCTTGGCTTAGCTTTCAGTATTGTTCCGGGAAAGGATGTGCATGAGCAGAGGTGAACTTGCTGCGACCTGAAAAGTTTCAATGTTTCTAATTTACTTTTCTAACGTTACCTGTTAGATTGTGTTTTATTTACGTCTACACCTAGATTGCCTTAAACGTACCCTTTACAATAATGAAATAGTAATTAATGTTGTGCAGTATGGGGGATGCAAGACTACTGATTTCTACTAGTCGATTAAAAAAAAGTAATGCTTAAGTTACTTGACTACTTGTAGTTCATGCTATTGTAAATGAAAACACATTAAATAGTTTTTTTTTTTTTTTATCAATAAACGCTTATTAATGTATAGCCTTATGCAACAATTACATATGTGAATTTTTAAAACTTTATAATTATGACATTACATATTTAAATTTCCATGTAACAGCCAGTATTTACATCTGTAACAATCACAACATTTTTCGTATCCGCATTCGGATACAACGTCGTACAGTACTTGATACAGACCATTATGACTTTTTTTCGTTGTTATCACTGAACAAGTATGTTGTGTTAAACTAAAATAATTATTAATTTCGAAAATAATATTTATCATGCAAGCAGAGAGATGGTGATCATTTGAACACGACTGAATCCATTCAATGCGCACATTTTCATTACGCAGAACACTTTAAGCGAGTTTCAATGTTTGGTGAACTTCACTTAACAAATGTGTGTGTGCCACGCAAACCAGCAAAAGGTAACGATGCAAACATGTAGGACGAGTAGAAAATTTATCTGTATCTAAGCTGATTAGTAGAGAACTGAATGGTTTTTGAGATACTGCGACGCTCATATCCCGAGCTTTGCATGTGTGTGTGTGCACTGTGGCAAGGCATCAGTCATTTTAATTTTTGACCACAGACATAATGTCAGCAAAAGCAGCATTATTAAGTAAATAAAATGAAAATAAAGTACATAAAAATAATTTTGACCTTACAGCTCCAAACTCTGTTCTAGAGGGCCAGTGTCCTTTATAGTTTAGCTCCCAGGGTCGGACTGGGGGTAAAACCAGTACTCATTACCAGGGCCCCAAAGGAAAAGAGGGCGCTTGAAAAGTATGAATCTGAAATATATTTTATTTTACCTGTTTATTTTCATGGGTGGGGGGCATGGGGGCCCATCAGGACTGCCTATGCACAGGGCCCGGGATCTTGTGTAACGCCCCTGTTAGCTTTAACCCTAATTATACACACTTGAACCAGATAATCAAGCTCTTACTAGACACACTAGAATCTTCCAGATAGGTGTGTTAAGGCCAGTTGGAGCTAAACTTTTCAGGACATTGGCCATCCAGGATCTAGTTTGGAAACCCCTGTCCTACAGAGTTGATACTTTGCACATGCTTTTTCATCATTACAAATAATAATGTTAAGTATGTGGTCTTGAAGAGGACCCTTTTTTCTCTCCTTTGGACTCGGTCTTGACTTGGACTCAAACCTCTTTGGACCCAGTCTGGACTTGGACTTGACTTGGACTCTACAAAGCTGGACTTGACTACAGCTCTAATTAATAATATTATAAAATTGCTTTCACCATGATGTTAAACTGTTTAGTTTAACAAAGTTAAATAAATAAATACATAAATAGTTTAACAGAGTTGGATGAATAAGTATGTCCAATAAGTATGTTTGTCTGCAACTTTATATTTAATAAAGTATTTAGCTATTATGCACATTTGTGAAATTTACTGTAAAAGTGTGATGAATTTCAACATTGTTTTGTGTGTTACTAATGTTTGTAAGTTCTTTGTTGTAAAGTGTGAACTTTTTCATGATAACTTAAAAGAAATGATAACAATATACAAAACAAATACTGTATTACAGATACACTATATGGAAAAAAGTATTGGGACATATAACCACTACAACAACAGGGACTTTAATGACATTGCTTTATAAACACATAGACATTAAAATGAAGTTGGTCCCCCTTTGCAGCTATAACAGCTTCCACATTTCTGGGAAAAAAATGCAAAAGATTTTGGGGTGTTTCTGCGGGAATATTTGTCCGTCCTTTCATCCAGTAGATCATTTGTGAGGTCAGGCAATGATGTTGGAAGAGAAGGCCTGGTTCGCAATATCTGTTCTAGTTCATCCCAAAGGTATTCAGTGGGGTTGAGGTCAGGGTTCTGTGCAGTCAAATTCTTCTGCATCAAATGCATCCAACCATGTCTCTGCGGACCCTTTTTTTTTGCACTTGGGCACAGTCATAATGAAATAGAAAGGGGCTTTCTCTAAACTGTACCCACAAAGTTGGAATTTTATTTACATTGCATCTAAAAAGTCTTGGTATTTTTATTTACTGGAAGGCCTAGCCTAACCCCTGAAAAACAGCCAAATACCATTCTCTCCAGACCTATTCATCAGACTGGCAAAGAGAGAAATGTCATTCATCACTCCACAGAACACCCCAGACGCCACCAAAAAAATGCAGTTACTCTACGTAAAGATTTTAGATGGAATAAACTTTATGGATGCAAATTCCACCCTGCAATTCCCATTGGTCACCCAAGTGTGACCCCTGGTGTCACTATATTTGACACAACATTGAGTGAGTAACAAACAGGAATTGTAGATATCTTCCAAAGTGGAACTTCAATGTAATGCAGTTGACAATATGACACTTTTTAACTGTAGTCCCTGGATGATCTAACTCATGGCAGGGTTGAGTTGTTCTTCCCAATTTATATTGACACCATTAGGTAGAATATGAATTGAGGTAGAATTTAGAGTCACCGGGATACTGAATTATGTCCTACACTTGTTTGGCCTCCTTTCATGAGTATAAGTAAGGATGTAGGGTTCATACTTGGATGAGTGTCAACACCAGAGGTTGTAGTTTGGAGTGCTAATTGCTGAGGCTTTAGCACCCTGCATGCTTCCTTTGGTAAGCTGCTCATATATTCTTAGGGTAGAGCAGGATGATCAAGATTGTTATGGTTACTTTTAGACTCCTTTGGTTAAATGTTTTCTCCTTTCCCAGTTCTTATTGGGTCTTAAAGTGGGGATCTCACTCTCCTTTAGATAGGTTTTCTAACATAGTACTGGTACCTCAGTATAGAGTTAGTTTTCTTGTGATGTAGGCTAAGGATAATGGTGGCACGTCCACACGCAGTGGCTACTCTCTGTCCCGACAGAACGGTGTTTTCGTGTTTTTTGTCTTTTGAGTCATAGTGTTTTTGTATGTCATCATCTCTTCTACCTGTCTGTAAGCGCGCACACAATCGCAAGTTTCTGCTCGATGTCGGCAGAACCGCATTTTTACAGTTAAACTCTGTGAATGCGGAACAGCTGCGGGATCTTGGTTTGCTATGGAGGCCTACACCATCACCGACCCCCATGACTGCATCTCGCCCACAGCAGAGGCATCACAAGCAGTGTGAGAGGAAGCAGAAGAGGGGTAAGCGCGGAGGTATCCGGACTAGGCTATATGGCTAACCAACACAAGCCATCTTTCCCCACCACCATACAGGTTAACGTACGCAAGCATAAACTGGACTACATTCAGAGGTATAGTGGTAAAAAAAGAGGTGGGTAAACTATAAATTCTGGGTGACCACATCGTGGTCACGGTAAGGTGGGCCACTGCCTACCGGTGTATGTGTATCCTGATGACATTGCTATAGGCTATCATTTGATATTACTACCAAGGGCATCACTGGTTATTCCCTCATATAGGTCACACAATCACTATTCAATTCATACATTAATCTAAGTTCTTGTTAAAGAGACTCAAGAAGGAATAATAAGGTTGAAATCTATAAAGTTTACTAAATGACAAAACAGAGAGATCTTTTTAAAAAAAAAAACTTTAAAAAAAAAAAAAGAGGAATAGAGAGGGAGGCTTATATCCTGGGGTTCCAATGCAATGCAGTTGTACGTAATGATTAGGGATTTGGGATTATTTTCATAGTCGATTAATCTGTTGAATATTTTCTAAATTAATCAGTTAGTTGTTTGGTCTATAATATGTCAGAAAAATGTGGATCAGCATTTCCCAAAAAGCACAGGAATGGTCCTCAAATGTCTCGTTTTGTCCACAACTCAAAGATATTCAGTTGACTGTCACAGAGGAGAGAAGACACTAAAACATATTCACATTTAACAAGCTGGAATCAAATATTTTTATACTTTTGTAATTCATATATTTTATCAATGGCACAGACTGCAATGACACAGACAGCTTCATTGCAGAAGGACATCCTTTTGGTCACGTGGTTCACGTGAGATGATTGACAGCTTTACAAACTAATGATATTGCACTAATGTCATAGCTGACACAAATCAATAAGAGGAGAGTAATCGCTAGCTCTGTTAGCTGTTTTTGTTCTTCAGATCGCATCAGTGTAAAATGAATAGAAATGCTATTCTGTATTACAAAATATGTTACAAACATGTCATAAAATTATCTCTTCAAATGTGCGCACCATTGGACTATAGCCCTGGCGGATCATGGATATTGTATGTATACGAACACAAATAAACCGGAGATGAGATGAATGGCTGCTGTATGAGTGATGATTTCTATTCAAAATAACAAATGTTATTATTATTATTATTATTATTTTTAATTGCCGGATATCCATTTTTTAATTTTGATGCAGTTTGTTGCGTGTCGTTCATTTTGAACGAATCTTTAATATGACTCAGGACTATCGAGTTGTCTCAGAGAGTGATTCGTTCATTTTGTGTTGACCGCATTTGCACATTACACAACATATGGGTTCTGAATCGACAGGTGAGGTCTGAGTCTTTTATTCTTCATGTCAGTCCCATAGAGATGGGAAGGGGAAATATTAGTTCATTTTGCTGAAAGAGACACAACGATCCGAGTCAGTAAAATGATCCGAACTTCCCACTACTGGCAACACCGCAAGCAATTGTTCAACACTGACAAGTTGGAGCGCAATATGAAAGACTTCGCCTTTAACAACAAACAACCTATGAAACTAAAACGACATAAGCTTAATTTTAAATGTCATAGGAACTGTAGGCTATTTAGAGGTGGATACACTCAATTTAGAGGGGGAAAACGCTATTCCCGGATTTTGGGAGGTGCGTAAACGGCGTTTACATGCGTTTAGCCTCCACTACATCCCTGCCTATAGGCTATCATTTGATATTACTACCAAGGGTATCACTGGTTATTCCCTCATATAGGTCACACAATCACTATTCAATTCATACATTAATCTAAGTTCTTATTAAAGAGACTCAAGAAGGAATAATAAGGTTGAAATCTATAAAGTTTACTGAATGACAAAACAGAGAGAAGCATTTTTTTAAAGAGGAATAGAGAGGGAGGCTTATATCCAGGGGTTCCAATGCAATGCACTTGTACGTAATGATTAGGGATTTGGGATTGTTTTCAAAGTCGATTAATCTATTGAATATTTTCTAAATTAATCGGTTAGTTGTTTGGTCTATAATATGTCAGAAAAATGTGGATCAGTGTTTCCCCAAAAGCCCAGGAATGGTCCTCAAATGTCTCGTTTTGTCCACAACTCAAAGATATTCAGTTTACTGTCACAGAAGAGAGAAGTCCTCTGTGTCCTCTGTATCCTGTTAATCTTGAGTACCTATAGAGTAGTACTGCATCTTTCACAACTCCAAAAAGTCTTTAGTTTTCTTATATTCATAAGAGAAAGATAGTCTGTACCGATTTTTCCCGGAAAAACACGACCGGCTGGAGGCGTGACGTGTGGGCGGAGCTAAAGAATCACGAGCGCCAGTAGGCTTTTGCGTTGAGAGCATGTGGAAACTGTGACATTACCGTGAGGGAAAAACCATCATCCAAAACAAACCATGGCTTACAGTCAGATTCAGCCGTTTATTTATGATCCAGAATCAGATCCCTAGGCTGAAACTGAACGAGAGCAGCAGCAGCAACGACTCGCTCCGAGCGGGGCTCGAACCCCGGTCTCCGGCATTGGAGGCAGACGCACTAACAAGGAGGCAGAGATATTTGAAGCAGTTTTACTCACCGCCTGCGGTTCCAACACACGATCGTGACCCTTTTTCGTTGGGATTGCATCATCCTTAAGAAATAAACTATACGCAAATCCGTCGTCAAACTGGGCCTTGTTTGTAAAACAAGCATCTTTGAAATGCAGGGAACAAACAAAAACACTTGCACAACTCCGTCGATGCTCTGTAAAAATAAACTCCATCCACTGGTCCCTTAATGCTGTTTTTTTTTTTTTTTTTGGTAATCGGTGCAGGGTTGTCTTGCCCTGGCAACCAAAAACACACTTCTTTTGTGACTTTTCGCGATGCTCTCGCTCCGATCAGTGAATCGCTCTGATCAGTGAAATGTCTGTGCTCAGCCTCGCTATACGGGAGCGCGCGCTCTTCCGGCAGAAGTGCCCTAGGACCCATATAAGGAAATTCCGCTCCATCTAACGTCACACAGAGCCATACTCGAGAAAAACTTTCTGAAACTTGTGACAAACCGGAAGGAGTATTTTGGGAACAAAAATACTCCTTCAAACATACAACTTAATTTTTGAAACTTTGTCCATGTTTAGCATGGGAATCCAACTCTTTAACAGTGTAAAAAACTCAGTATGCATGAAATAGCATTTCACCCCCCATTTAACCCATTATGTTTGTGCATACTGACAGCCTGACATATGGATGCCCACAGTGTATGCTGCTTTAGTAAATCGTGCATCTGTTCATTGTATTTTCAAAATATATTTGAAACACTCGGTGACCGATGAACTGGATCTCACTTTGAGAGATCTACTTCCAGTGTAAACTAAACGTGCCAATGCTCATTGGCATGCAATTATTGCATCCAGCTGCAGCTGATCACAGCGTGAGCATAAAAAGGCAGCAGGTGCAATGCATACCAGGTTTTTGCTGAGGAGCCATGTCGTTGACCTGGGTGCTCAGTGGTGGTATAGCAGCCATGGTGATGGGACGTGATGTCTTTGTTCCCTCCTTCTGCCGGTGGTGGAGGCATCAGTGTAAACCCCAGGATGCCTGGAGACCTGTTATAGAGGCACTCCTGCCCGGAGGAAGGTAAGGTTTGATAAAACCACTCTCTCTTGTCGAGATTTTCCAGATTCTCCACCTGGCGGTCCGGTGCCTTCACCAACCCCAAGAGCAGTTTCCTCCCTCTCTGGGTCACCCGTCCCTGGACCTCTTGCTCTTCTGCGCACCGCCAAGTTTTATGGGGGCCAAGATGGGGGGGAGTGGCCTTCTTACTCCAATATCCATGCCACTACTTGCTGGAGGCTGTTGCAGATGTGGCACGGGAGCAGCGGCAGACGGGGGTTTCCATTTGAGTTTAAGTATTTGTTCAGCTGATTAAAAACTACATTTTCCATAACTTTGCCTATAAAAGGAAGATTAGATATTGGTCTATAATTGCTCAAAATGGTGTTTATCAAGATTGGTTAATCAAGATCTTCAGAGGTAGCTCTCAGCAGAGGTGGTTGCATTTATTTACTCTCCTCCCTGCCTTCCCTGCTTCGCTTGTTTTTTCTCTTTTGGAGGATATTGAAGACATCTACCTATTCGGAACCATGATAACAGGTATTTTGCTGATTGGATTAGGCTTTGCCCTGGGTTATCAGATAATTCAGAAGATGGGAACAGCTGTCCAAAGCCTCACAAGGCTGCCCGTCATGATTGAAGCAGTGGGCAGAGTGGTCAGCATTGAGACTGAGACTATAAACTGCAATATGGATAACATCACGAAGAAGTTCACGGCTTTGGAAAGGAAATTGGAGAATTTGGAGACCAAAATGGACAATGAACAATCATAGTGATCGTTAAACGGACCTACAAATACACAAACTCTTACATATATACAGATATGCATTCACCCCCCCCCCCCCCCAACCCTGCATCCCTCGCCTTCGCCGCTTTGTTCTGCCAGTCTGGCAAGCGGGTCTATGACCATTGCCTGGGCTGGATCACCTTGACCCCCCCAATTTCCGTCCCCAATTGCAAAGTCATGTGTTTATGGTGTATTGATTATGTGCTTTTGTGCTGAGGTGTCTACCTGTCTACTGTATTTTGTTGCCTTGTGCCCACATGTGCAATGACAATAAAGTTGAATCTAATCTAATCTAATCTAAATTGCTCTTTTTCAGGAGGGGCTTGACAACTGCAGTTTTTAGGGAGTTTGGAAATGTCCCAGAAAGAAGAGATCTGCTTCTAAACAGTTAAGCACACTTAACAAAAAACAAAAACAACAAAAAAAAAAAGATGTGGGAAGTGTGTCAGGATAGCAGGTTGATGATTTTAGGTTATTTCTTCCAAATTGTTGCTACTAATTGCTTTAAAAGTAGACATAGTATCTTTTTGATATTGTGGCCAAATATGTCTGACATTTGCATTGCTTGAGGATTGCTTCCTGATATTGATGATTTCAGAAAAGAAGGAAGCCAACTCATTGCATTTGCTGTCTGAGAGCATTTCACTGGGAATCTGACTGGGGGTTTGTCAGTATCTCAACAGTGGCAAAAAGAGTAAGAATGTTGTTTAAGTTACATTTTTATAATGTTTGAGAAGAAATTTTGTCTAGCTGTGGCTAGTTTCACATTAAAAGCATGAATTGTCGTGGATTGTCTTCCACCACATCCGCTCGGCTTTTCTGCATTGCCTTTTCAAAATCTGAACTGCTGTTGATCTTCTTCAAATTGATTTCTGTCTATTTGTTTTCTTACTGACTATTATTGGAGCAATATCATCAATAATATTCTTAATTTTTTTGTTAAAGGAATCAAGGAGAATATCAACAGAGTCTGCAGAAATGCTTGGTGTTAAAGATATAGCCTCCATAAACAGCACACTAGTGTTCTCGTTAATGCATCTCGTTCTGACAGAGACAGATCTAGATTCAGTGGTAGCAAAGATCAATATATCAAAGAAAGTACAGAAATGATCAGATAGTGCTACGTCCTGAATAACTATGGATGAAATGTTTAGACCCCTACTGATAATTAAATCCAGAGTGTGTCCACCTTTGTGTGTGGGTCCATTTACATGCTGAATCAGGTCAAAAGTGTTTAGAACTGTTATCATTCCTTTTTGGAGTTTTGTTTTCTGCATTATCTTTGTGAATATTAAAATCCCCTGCAATAGCAAAACAGTCAAACTCTGAGAAAATCATTGATAACATTTCTGTGACCTCTTCAACAAAGGCTGGAGAGTATTTTGGAGGCCTGTAAACAATGATAAACAGAATGTGTGGAGCATCTTTTAGCACAATCCCCAGATATTCAAAAGACAAGTACTAACCAAATTATACTTGCTTATATTGATAGACATCTTTAAAGAGCAGCTACACCTCCACATCTCCTAACAGTCCTTCAGACACTCATGAAAGTAAAGTTAGGAGGGGCTGCTTCATTGAGGACTTTTGCACTGCAGCTGTCTTCTAGCCATGTTTCCTTTAGAAACAAAAAACAGATTGTTTGTGGTTATAATGTTATTGATTAGAAATTATTAATTTTTTAGTGCGTTTAAAAATGATAACTTGATGGCAGTGCTTTTGTCTTTACATCAATCTTAGTTTGATGCAGCAGATTAGATGAGTTTGCCCTTCGGCTTGAAAAAGGCCTTAGACTTTCTGTCACGTGATAAAACTGAAATAGAGAAAGCTACAGGCACAATGGGTTCCCGCTTGTTCTGTAAACATTTGTGAATGTTGCTGCTATTATAGCGGGAACCCGACACATATCACTGAGAGTTGCTATCAGTTGTTTTTGGTACAACTACAGCAGATAGAGGGTTTGGGCCCTGGGGTTGTGGCAGCGGTCGGAGAGCTCTCACAGGAGCAGAGCCCACAGTTTTGGCGGGTGGGGAGCCCACTGTTTTTTTTTTTCAGAGGGAAAAGTATATATTGTCCTGAAACACTCTAGCACCAAGTTTGTTTGGGTGGAGGCCATCCTGTTTAAACAGTTGTCTATGTACCCAGAAAAGACTGAAGTTGTCGATGAAATTCACTCCTTTTATATTGCAAGATCTTTGTAGCCATGTGTTCAGCCCAAGCAAACGTGAAAACATATTTGTTCCCCTTGCTGGAAGTGGTCCACTGATGAATGACTGAACTTTGAGTCTTCAAAGTGTTTCAAAGAGTTCACCGAAGTCCTACTTAAGGAGTTCTGACTGCTCTTTCTGAATATCATTCTTCCCCACATGGATGATAATTCGATTTGCAGTCTTGTGCTTCATCAGAATGTTCTGAAGTTCCTTGTTCACATCAGAGACCGTTGCTTGAGAACGGCAGCATGTTTTTGTAGTCCTGCTACTGACTTTTCTGAGAAAAGTACAGAAATAAGAAGCAAAGCACAGAGCAGTAAGCTAGAACCTCCGAAAGGTAGCGAAGCAGTGACTTGCCGCCACTTACTTGCGATTTTAGTTTTAAATCTTCAAGTATCACTTCGTTTTGCCATCATTTATTGCTTCATTATTTTAATAATACACCGAAAGGCATGTTAAGAATACGACATAAAACATGATAAACAATTAATAAGCCTAGAAAAACTTTGCCTCCCTAAAGGTAAAAAATGCACATGTAAATCAATATAAGGGGGCAAATATGTGATGTGATGTTTTCAGGAAATTTTTGTCAAAATTATAGTTTCATTCAATTGTTATTGTATAACATCTTATCTATTATTGCTGACAACATCTTGGCAAAATTCACTTGTTTAGTGCAGAAAAATAATGATTTATTGGAGCAAGCAGAAAAATACTGTCTTTCTCTTGTTAAGAATGTTCTGAAGTTTATTTCTCTTGACACTGCAAAAACAGTTAACCTATCAAAATAAACCATGTAACATATTTAATAAAGGTGTATCAATGCACATTTCCCATCAGCCCTGTGTAAACTACAGCACACAACATATTTATTTATTTATTTATTTATTAATGTCGTGAGATGTCGGAGCGCAAGAAAACAAAGCAGTCTGATGCAGATGATCTTGCTCGTCTCAGTCTGCTCAATCTTGGTGATATCAGTGCCCTAAACAATGTTAGAATTAACTTTTTCACATCTAGAGATGAAGGATTGGATGAAGAAGTTACTAAAGAGGAGGAGTCCGATGACAGCCTGTTATAGGTGCACAAACAGTTGCGCTGTGTTCGCTTTTCTAAGTGTAAACTACATGGTACACTATTCGTGCAATCTAAACACACAAGAGGTGATCAAAAGTTCAGAGACTATGCCCATCTTGATAAACAACGGAAAACTTTTTAGGCTCTGTGAATCTCTGCACTCTGTATTCATGGCGGTCACAGCTCGTCACAGGTGGGAAGTCAGATTTGGAACATCGCCATCTGGAGTGGAGCTCTCAGTAAAAGATGGCAGGCAGACCTAATGGAGAGTAAGACTGCAAAAATTATAATTAAGCCTTACCTTGCCAAACAATTGTGTAGTAGGGTAAATGGTGTAGAGGAGCTGGTAAGACTAGGACACCAGTGAGAAAAGGATTATGAGCAATAACTGTGATATTAAAGTTTCGAAAAGTTTTATGAGACTCATGAGCTCCCATGGTTCTTTCTCTTTGGCAAATGGAGAAGTTGAAATTCCACAAGGATGGATGAATGCCACCATACATCTACATGACCTAGCATTAACTCTACTTGCTGCCATTCTTTCATCACAAGCCATTACCTACAATATGGTCCTGGGGTGGGACTTTATTTTCTTCAGTTGGATGCAGCTTAATGTCACCGACCAAAAATATTCCTTCAAACCTGCTCCTATAAAAGAGTACACCTTTAAACCAGAAAATGCAAGTGTGTCAATTGTAAGTTCACAAAAACTGAGACACAAAACCTTTCCTTGTTGAGGTCGGTTTTCTCTCTATTACCTCTATTGATAATTCCACAACTTGACAGTATGGACGAAAAGACATCGATAATAATGCTGACAAAAGTAAGACTTAAACCATCAATGCTTATCTTGTGCCTAAGAACTTGAAAGTAGTTAAGTGTTTCTGTGATTTGGATGGGTGGTATCACCTGTTTGTTCCAAACATTTTCAGGATTGCTGAGCCCCTCAACATACTGAAAAAAGGGACATCAGTTTCAATAGACAGCTCAGTGTGAACAAGCATTTGAGCAGTTAAAGTCTTGCCTGACCTCACCGCCATGGCCATCCTGATCTTCAGTGCCCATATACTGTATATAGCAAAGTCATTAACACAGTTTGGATTCCATTTTGTCACAATGGAGGGATGCTGGCAAGGAAGAGGAAACCTTAAGTGGAGTTGAACTTAACCATAATGCAACAGAAAAATAATGTCTTGCAGTAGTATGACTGCAGAAAAGTGGCAGCATGACCAGGACCACAAGCTTTTCACAGTTGCACAGCTGCAATGCATCATGAGATACACAAAAATGACCAGTTACTTGGTTCTTGTGATTGCAGAAATTTGATTTCAACACTGAGAACAACAAAGGGAAGCTCACTGTGTCCCAAGATGCTCCATTCATATCTCCTGTTTCCTCAAGTTGTAACCTGTATAACAAGCAAAAAGATCCAGAACTGCTTGTGTCAGATGTTGTCATGTGGGAACTTTTGTGAGCAAGAGGGGAGGACGTCATCAGATTGTACCAAACTGTGCTGTCTAGGCTCCACCTTGCCAGCATTCTCCACCAGTGTGGTAAGAGGAGCAAATGGCAGACTCCAAAGGGGAAGGAGTGTCTAAAATAAACAGGGGAGCTAGTGTCTTCGTTAGCTGGTGAATATTGAAGGAAGGGCAATGTTTGGAAAGTAGGGGTCCATGTAAGGGGTGGAGTTTGACAGTCACACACCCTCCTCTCTGTGGTCCGGGACATGAGGGGGCATGGATCCATGAGGACAACAGAGTGCATGCATGGGGAAGAGACTGGTCTCTTGAGGAGAGGTGTACGCAGCATTTAAAGCTGGCGGTGACGAGGCTCTATTCACTTCAAGTGTGCCTCTTCACACGCCAGCAGGCATGACTGTTTCTGCGCCCCTTCTCTCTCTCACACCCACTCCTGTCGGAACCTGGTGAAAGACGAAGATTAAGGGATGGGGTGATGATAATAATTAGGGGGCAACCAGCGTATCTGTCACAGATTAAGGACAAACTGTCATTTTTGTCCAGGCATGTGGTTTGATGTCAAACAACATGCAATGAGATATGTGAAATGCCAAACATTAAAGAGTGATCATCAAAAACCACCTGTAAAACTCCAAGAAATCACTACCACCTGTGCAAACAAAATGCTAGATGTTGACATCATGGGCTCCTTGCCACGTAGTTCAAAACAGAATGAGTTTCTTTTTGTTTCTGTTGATGATTGTTCCCAGTGGATTGAGCAGTTCTCCATCTGTCTTGCCAATGCCCAGAATGTTGCATCCATCTTCAGAAAAAAAGTCTAGTGTACAAAATAAGTTTAGTGCAAAACCTAGCACCAAAATGAAAAGGGACTTACTATATTCTAAAGCAGCTCCTTTGAACTATCAAATAACCCTGTGTAATGGGGTGGAGGTAGCATTAGTTGAGGCTCCATATTAGGCATGCTTGGGACTACAAATGTGTTGGACTACAGATCCCATGAGTCCAAGTACTATAAAGGGGGAAATCAAATCTTCTGGCCTTTCTCTTTGTGGGACCATGTGCTGCGTAGGAGAAGCTGTGTGGTATGTTTCAACGCTTGGTGATAATGAAACTAGTCGTTGCCTTGTGAACATTATTAAAGTAAATTGTGGAAGTAAGGGTTGTGACTCATGGTTATGGTTAGTGTAGTCCATTTTAATGTGTGTTTGTTTGTTTGTTTTATAGTATGCTTAAAGGATATATACTGGTGGATGCCTCAGAAATTGAGTAGATTCATTCATTAACACAGGTACTTATTTTAATTGAATATTGGAGTATGTGAAGTTTGCTTTTTTTATTGTTAGGTGTTTTTAATTCTGTTTTTAATTCTATTATTCTAAAGGGGCAATCATGAATTGTATTTTCTTTGTTTTGCAGATGATGCATGATTGCCATTTACTTTTATCTAAAATATTGGTGGGTTAATGTTGGGTTGTAAGATATGACTTTTAACAGTTACACTATGATGAAGTGATTTGAATTTATTGTGGGACTGTGATTTTGTTTCGTTTATTTGTCTTCGTTTTGTGTTAATCAACCAAAGACAAAGGGGTTCCCATTCTTGTATGCATGGTTGACTCTTAAGGTGATTGGGCACAATTTGTAGTGGTTTAAGTCAAGTGCGTGCTGGTTTTCTATTACACTTGTAGTGTTATTGGTTTTGTGCTGTGATTTGAGTGTACTCTTTAATAGTGGAACTGCCATTGTATGGGATTGGGGAACCCTATGGTCTATAGTGGGTTAAACCTTTGTGTTCTTTTCGTTTCTTTGCCACTTCTTATTACCATTTGTGTTTAATAAATCTGTTTGTGCTTGCAAGGAAACACACTGTGGTTGTTGCCCTTCTTTGTAAGACACCAAAGAGGATTGTATGTAAAGCACATATCTGTTATTTGGAAATGTGTCATCCTAAGGCTGAGGAAAAAAGCAGATGGAGATTTTCTGAGAAAATAATCTTTATTTTTCTACTAACAACCATGGGTTGCTTTCTTTCAGGGGGGAGAGTCGTAAACTATATGGCAATGTTTACTTTCACTTTAAATTTTAACGGAATAAGTGGAGTCAATTAACAGTGGAAAGGGAAATGGAGGCGAGGTCTATTACACTTGAAATATGAAAGGAGGACACATCATCAGTGTATGTTGGCTCATGAAGGATTTCCCCTTAAAGTAAGCGATATGGGTTATCCTGTGGAGTTGAAAGAGGGCTGCTTGGTGAACTGGCACTTTCCATGCATGCTGTCTCATGTGACACAGGCTGGCACATTTAAGACCAGCTGTTTTTGGTGAGCTGTTCCAAAGATGAATTCAAGGCCTGTTATTTTCCTTCCTGGAGCCTGATGAGGTTCAGTTACACTCTCCAGCTGCCTTCATAGTCCGCTAATTTTTTTGAATGTGCCCTAATGCCTCAATCTCACACCAACACCCATTCACACACCACCAGACACAAACAGCCCATTCACATTTCATATTCTAATTTATTGCTTGAAATTAGTTGTTATCTGTTTTGTTTTATAAACCTCCAAGTGCTTATTCAGTGTTGTTTTCCCCCCTTCTTTTTATTATGTGCAAACTGTGTTGTGATTGTGGACCCAAATCTGACAGTTGAATACCAAGTTAGAGTGTAACGAGAATGTGTGAGGAAAAATCACTTTTATTTGTTTAATTATTTGTTTTCCCTTTCTTTCTGCCAATCCATAACCTTTTGAGGTGTTTGTTTATAGACACTAAGGAATTAATTGTCATGTGAAATTACAGCCGTTTTTAGATATTTGTATTGTGATATTTGTGTCTTTGTGCAACAGATGGTTTTCTTTGCTATCCTGAGTTAATTAATTTTTGAAAGTTATTTTAAACCTGTCTGGTCCCCAAAATTTTCTTAAAATAAAGAATTTAACTCTTTCCCTGCCATTGACGAGATATCTCGTCTTCTAGAAGACAACACTTCCCTGCCACAGATACTTTTTTTTTTATGCCTTTTCGTGTTTTCACTGTTATATACTCAGGGGCACTATTTACACATCTTCTAAATGAGTACAAAACCTCCCGAACAAAAACACACATGAACAGGATAGAGAAACGAGTGATCTCTTATGTAAATAGATACATATTAAAAACAATGCGATCACCAGCAAAGGAAAACATATAAATTAAAACTGCTTAACATTACAGAGTAAAATGTTGATCCAGGAAGTGGTATGTGTAACAAACCTGGTTTGTAGTCTTCTGTCCGATTGCCACCAGAATTTGCTTGTGCTTTACATTACCTCTTGCACCAAACAGACGGTCACAGATTACCCTGGACTACAGTTCCTACAATGCATCTCACTGATTACATGCACATCTGAGGCCAATTCACATGCTCTACAAAAGGCTTGCTCTCTTGCTCATCTGTGTTAGACTTAGCTACTTTGCAGAGCAGTTTACTTTCTGAGTTTCATTCCATTTCTTAGCTTTAGTTCTATCATTCTAGTTCCTGCCTTAGTTCTTAGTTTTACTATTCTAGTTAGTGATGGCAGAATGAGGCTTCCTGAACCACTGAGACCTCGCAGCCCATTGCTTCACCAAAAGGTTTGTTACTTGAAACTTCATTCGTTATTGCTCACTATAGTGACACCTGGCGTTATTGCTCACTATAGTGACACCTGGCTACACACATTATTTTTATTGAGGAACGGAATTTTTTCAAGTGTGTTGGGGCTTAGACGATTTCTCCTTTTGGACAGAACCTCTCCAGCCTTGGAAAAGATCATTTCGCATGGAACAGAGGTACAAAAGAAAAAAACCTCAATTTACAATGGTTCTCAGTAATAATCACTAATGTGAATATTCACACAACAAAGACATATATTACTTACTGTTTGAAGATTGACCTGCTTCTGAAGAGGCTGGCAGCTGAGCTGGGGGTGTGTTGGTAGAAGCAGAATGGAGACCAGAACTTCTGATCACAGTAGCACATTCCGATTTTAATCTTGATATAGCTTCTTGCAGTTTCCCTTGACTCAAGAATCCCAGCTTATTTTAATCTGGGATCCAATAACGTGGGTATGGTCATCACACTTATTGATTCCAAATGAACTGTGTGTTCCCTTACCCTCCGTCCAAGGCTGTCACCCAGCTGCCTTGTTAAGTTGGACTTAAAGGTGCCATCTGTAATGTTTGGCAAAAAAAATCAAGTCATACTCCACATTCCATACCAGATGGGGGCAGTATGCCTCAATAAAGTGAATTGGTCTACTCTAGAGTAACAAACGAGAAACCGCATAGTCTCTATGCTCCGCCCCTACTTTCACAACAACACTACAGCCATAGCCGAAGCCTAACTGTCAAAAATCGCTCTTGCCGCTCTGCTCATGACGCGGCAGAAAGATTTGTGAGCGCTCAGACGCTCTAACATAGATCGAATGCTTATTTTGTATTTAAAGCGGCCGCAAAGCAAACAAGCTGGTTGATGTCGTGCAGACTAACCACAAGGAGTTATAAGTTAACCTCATTAAATATTGTTGTGGATGAAATATTAGGATCCTTTACTTAAAATGAACAATCTCAGACACCTTGGTCCATGTATCACTTTTAATTTATTTTTTTAATGTCCATGTACGCAAACAGGGACACATCATAGATTAATACAAACGCTAAACAGCAATAATCAGCCTGTCCTTTATTCTGCTTGGAAACTAATGTGCCAACTCTCAAGCATTCACCATGAAACACACGCAATTGACTCTTTTCACCTGCTTTCATGCCACACATCAATTTTTTCACACACCGAAAAACCACGAAGCAAAGAGGACACGGAGACCAACAGACTAGACAGAGCAGGTTAGTTATGATATAATAAAATGAGTAACGTTAAGTTATAGCTAGCTAATTATCAAACGCAGCTACGGTTAGCCATCGCTAACATTAGCACGTTTATAGAACAGCCTTCGATACATTTCTATGTTATAACTTCCCGAAAACAAATACACAAACGTATAAAACAAACTTCTAGTGAAATACTAACAGCATCTAACTTACCAATGCAAAAGAAATGTTGCAAGTTCGGAGTCGAACCTCATTTCTTTCAGGTCCATCAATTGTCTCCAGCGATTAAAAGCAGTGCCGATGTTTACTCTGGTTCGGCTCCTTTTCTTATCGGATTTGATTTGTGATTCCGAGCGCGGTGGTGGTCTCTTGCCAAGGGCTTCAGTCATCCTTTCTCTCTCTCTGAAATGAAATGAACTAGTGGGCTGTACTTTCCACATGATTGACATCAGGTTCAGGCACGCAGACAAGCCGTGCAAGTTATTCGTGTAACACAGGTTGGCTGGTGGTTATGTTGCCCGCATATCGCTTCCCATGGCCGAAACTGGTATTACGACACCTGTCGGGCCGGGGCTAGTAATGCTAATGCTAATTAAGGTTGATATCTCTGCAGCACTATAACTTGACTTTTTTATGACATCATCACCCTTATTTCTTTTCATTCTTTTGATGCATATAGGTCATGTTATGGATATTTTTACCTCAATTTTTGCATATGGCACCTTTTAAGGCCTTCTAGCTTACTCATTACAGCATGATTAAGCATTTTCATCAAAGGTATCACTTTGGAGGCAGACACCCTTTCCTCTCCTGAAAGCTCTACTGTAGCCTGGCGGAAAGGGGCAAGAACATCTAAAGCATCCTGGACTGCCTCATACTCCAAGGCTGTTGCAGGGGTGATGTTGGTCTGTAGAGAGACCAGGGCTGCCCCCACTGGCTCTCTCAGCTGATACAGACGTTCCAGCATGTTGTAAGTGCTGTTCCAGTGAGTGTCCAATTCAATTATAATTTTCAGAACTGGTCTCCCCACTTTATCCTTTATGCCCCACTCCTCATGAGCTTGATATGTCCAGTAGTCAAGTTCTCAGCAGTATGGCTCTTAGGGAAATATTCTACACCTAATACAATAGTGCAGAGCTTGTCATTGTCATCTATAAAATTGCAAGTTACTGCAAGGAAGGCATCCATGTTTAATGATGTCCACATTTAAGAGGTAGGGCTTATAGCCACAACTTCCTGCAATTGCTCTCTGGCCTTCGCCTCCTTGTATTTATGCTCAACCATGGCCTTCAAACCCTGTGGATAAAAATGAATTTAGCTAATCTTACTTTTGAATAATTGTTCAAATTTTTTAAGAATGAATTACTTCTTAAATAATGATGAATCACTTTATTAATCACATACCTTTCGAGTTGGGAGAACATAACTGGGATCCAAAACATGCAGGAGCTCCATAAATCCATCATCCACAATGGAAAAGAGTTGGGAGTCTTTGATGACCATGTTCACCAGGGCCTCATTTACCATTTCTTTTTTGGAATCTATAATAAAATAAAATGCAGGTGTATTGTAGGAGCCTAAAATATTATTTAGATAATGAATATTATTAATTACTTTGACTACTGTGCGGATTGTTAGTAGTCTGTGCTTGCTTGTGCAGTGCTTGATAATGCCTGAGCATGGAGGAGGTGTTATTGTTGTATGTCAGCTCCTTTAGGCACAGCAAGCATTTCACCTAGAAACATAAACGAATAGACATGAAATATAATACAGCCTTATTGTGAGTATTATTATTAGATAAAGACAGTAAAACAATAATACACATACCTTATTGTGACCGACCATTTAAAAAAACTCACAGACAGGGGAGGATTTCATCTTTCTTGCTGGATCCATTACAAGGAAAAAGTAAGAGGTCACAAAAAGCAAACAAATCCAAAAGGGCAATCCAAATCAAAAACCAGCCCATTCCAAATCCAAAAAACCAAAGCAATCCAAAAATTCTTATCTAATTAATATAATAACTACTTTAATTGATAATAACAATATAATATAACTAATCTAACCTGATATAATCTAATACAGCCCTAACACATACAGTACAGACCAAAAGTTTGGAAATA
The DNA here is from genome assembly GCF_023724105.1 of Carassius gibelio. Lineage (NCBI taxonomy): Eukaryota > Metazoa > Chordata > Actinopteri > Cypriniformes > Cyprinidae > Carassius > Carassius gibelio. Next base: position 21,171,629 of record NC_068381.1, read on the forward strand.
TTACTATTTTTAATGTTTTTGAAAGAAGTTTCTTCTGCTCATCAAGCCTGCATTTATTTGATCAAAATACAGAAAAAACTGCAATATTGTGAAACTATTACAACATAAAATAATAGTTTTCTATTTGAATATACTTTAAAAAAAAAAATGTATTCCTGTGATGCAAAGCTGAATTTTCAGCATCATTACTCCAGCCTTCAGTGTCACATGTAACATCCAGTCTTACACATGATCATTTAGAAATCATTCTAATATTCTGATTTATTATGAGTGTTGGAAACAGTTTGCGGTCTAATATATTTTATCAATAAAAGGTTAAAAAGAACTGCATTTATTCAAAAAAAAAATCTAATATATATTCTGATAATATATTTACTTTACTATCACTTTTTATCAATTTAACACATCCTTGCTGAATAAAAGTATTGATTTTATTTAAAAAAAAAAAAAAACTGACCCCAAATTACTGACTGTGTGTATATTGTTATTACAAAATATTTATACTTTAAAAACATCATCTTTTTATTTATTTTTCTTTTACTTTTTATTCATCAAAGTATCCTTAAAAAGTATCACGTTCTGAAAAAATATTAAGCAGCAGAACTGTTTCCAACTTTGATAATTAATCCTCATATCAGAATGATTTGTAATGGATCATGTGATAATGATCCTAAAAATTCAGCTTTGCATCACAGAAATTATAATTTAAAGTATAATCAATTTAAAAACAATGATTTTAAATTGTAATAATATATCACAATATTACTTTTTTTTTTTTTTTTTTTCTGTGTTTTTGATCAAATAATTACAGGCTCGATGAGCAGAAGAAACCTCTTTTAAAAACATTAAAAATAGTAATGTTTCCAAACCTTTGGTCTGTACTGTATATGACACAATAATTCTTAAAACTGATTAATCTACTCCTGACAACACCCACAAGATGGAGAAAACGGCAGTCCCTTTTTCTTTATTGAAGGGTGTTCGTCCCTCGCTGAGGGATAGAACAGCAGTCCCCTGTAGTTATAGCAGCAAGGGTGTTAATTTTTTTATTTCTCCATCTCCTTCTCCTCTTTCTTATTCTCCATCTCCTTCTCATCCTCCTCATTCTCCTCTTCATTCTCATTCTCCATCTCCTCCATCTTTTTCTTCATTTCCTCCTTTTCCTTCTCGAGGGACTGATGGCTGGCAGTGTTAATCAGTTGTGTTCTCTTCAGCTGGAGAACCATGTAGAGAGCTGCTAAAGCTTTTGCGCTATAAGATACATCCAGAGTTGTAGGCCTAATGCATCACTGATACGCTGATGATGATCAGCAATCCATTGCTTTAAGGTATGGAGACTGTTGAAGCTGCGGTGGTTGCTGCGCCTATGCGGAATGAATGGCTGGTACGGGGTCTGTGCCACATGTCTTGAGTTGAAGAGGTCTAAGGGCCGAGAGATGGGGTGTGGGGAAAATGATGGCTGCATCTGAATCTGAAAAAGCTGCCTTTGGAGGATGCATTCCCAGGGTTGGAAAGCATCAAGGCATGTCCGAATTCAATGTTCTCTTCAGATCCTGCCTCCTGAGATACCTTCATCTGGAGGTATCAGCATTAATGAAAATGGCAATCTGAAGTTGAGGCTGGTATCATTATTTTATTTTATGTTGAAACCAGATAAGCCAGACACTTCTTCTCCCATTAGTGACACTCACGCAGTGTTTGCATACTTATCACAGATAAAGTAAATAAAATGCAGTAACTGTCAAAAGAATATGAAGATGTTTCAGAAACGTTTTCATGATCAACAGAAACACTTTTATATACTGCTTAATACAGTGCCATATTTTTCAAGAATAAAAGTTCAACAATCATATACTGTTTAAATACTAATACAGTGGGGTATATATGCTTTTATCTGCGTTGTATGATAAACGTGACTCAATACAACAGTGCGACTACATTAAAAAAGGCTTTTACCATTCTAAAAACACAGATTTGTGGCCATTATTGGAACTGCAAATGTTGTATAAACCCCGAACATGATCGTTGTCTTGTGGTGAATCTGACTAATCGTGAAACAGCTGTGTCGTCATCAGCGCTCCTGCAGTCGCTGCTCTCGAAACACTCTCATGATACTTTGATGCCACACATGACAGTCATGTGGCGCTGGCACAGTCTCGGGTCGGACAAAATTTCTAACTGGCATGCACTGCTTTAAGTCAGATTGCGATCGGTTTGCGCAGTGCTGTGTGAAGTCAAACGCACCTAATTTCTTATACTCAGCGAGTCAGCTGCCTAAAGTATCGGATGCAGCCAGTTACTTCTCACTAGTGATTCCCGATGGGTTTTAGAGGATGATTAGTCCTTGCCGCCCCCTGTTGTTCAGAGAATGGTACACCAGGGTTCTATCACCTTCAAAAGTAAAATCCAAGCACTTCCAAGGACATTTAAATTTTCCAGCACTTTACGACTAGGTAAATTACTTTTATACATACCATATTTTCCGGACTATAAGTCACACTCTTTATTCATCGTTTGGCTGGTCCTGCGACTTATAGTCAGGTGCGACTTATTTATCAAAATTAATTTGACATGAAATTGATCAAGAGAAAACATTACTGTCTACAACCGTGAGAGCCCTCTCTTCTTGGTTCTAAATGAAAGCGACTTATAGTCCAGTGCGACTTATGTTTTTTTTTCCTCGACATGACGTATTTTTGGACTGATGCGACTTCTACTTAGATTGTGACTTATAGTCCGAAAAATACTGCACATACTCTTACCTTAGTTAAAGCACACACCCAGATACCACACAGACACACCTTGCTTGTAAATTGTTTGGATTTTTGGAGGCACATTAGCAATTTGCATTGTTCTAAACAAATCATCAAATTGCCAGCAGGCAGCGCATTTGGACTGGTGCAACAGTGTATGAACGTCCTTGCATTTATTTGAATGTCCTTAGATTTTTGTCACAATGACGGTTAATTTTGCGGGGGAATGACACATCATATTCATACATCCTTCAATAGTTAATTTTAGTAGCTTAAAACAAGATGGTTAATGCATTTTGGATTTAATGTACAGAACTGAGCAACAAACATTCCTGATTAATGACTGATGATCCCACTGCATCTCGCAGACTACACCACAAATTAATTGTTATTTTACGTCATTTGCACTGTTTACAATGACAGGATCCAGTCCAGTGAGAGCATGATCTGAACACAACTGTAGCGTTCAACACCATGTGTGATTAAAGGGATAGTTCACCCAAATAGCAAAATTATGTCATTAATAACTTGCCCTCATGTTGTTCCAAACCTGTAAGACCTCCGTTTATCTTTGGAACACAGTTTAAGATATTTTAGAATTCGTCTGAGAGCTCTCAATTCAATTCGATTCAATTTTATTTGTATAGCGCTTTTTACAATACAAATCGTTACAAAGCAACTTTACAGAAAATTGTTTCTACAATATTTAGTAGTAGCTTATGGTGGTGACTATCAGTTTGTGCACGTTTGACAGGATTTTTTTGAGAAATGAATACAAGACGTAGTCAGCATGACGATGAACATTATTAATTAATAATATTAATAAGTATTATATGATGCAGTTACACTTGTAGCAATATTTGCCCTTGATTCAAGCTCATAACACTAGCACAGAATCAGTTCAGAATCAATGACCAAAAGAATCAGTTAGTTTCAGACACTCTGTGTTAGAGCTGTAATCAGGCATTAAAAGTTTGGCCCGACAGGACCCGAGCCTGACGAGTACATTTTGATTGATAGTTTTTTAAAAGCCCAAACCCGTTTACAGCCGACATTATTCAAATGTGCAAACGCACACAGCTCTTTTGCCTTTTTCAAAAATGAGTAATTTATTCATGTTTTAACATAATTTATTAATAACTAATGTAGACTACACCAGTTGGAATAAAGAAATAAAATAAGTTCTCTGTGACATCTTCACATCTCAGCACTCTAAATAGACATAGGCTCATTTAGCCTATAAATAGACTAACGCACCAATAAAAACTAGTTTTTATTTTTTTAAACAAATTAAATTAAGATAAACTTTAAATTAAGATGGGTATTTGGCAATAACGAAATTAAGATAAAGGCTCCGGATTTGCTTCGCCACTAGCAGCTGACATTTAATAAAAGAATAATGCCAACATTAGTGTATATACTCTGTCCACATTATGCATTTTACCGTAAGACTCAATGAATATTTAGTTTTAATAAAAAAAAACTTGATTACTCACAGCAATTAGGCTAAGCCTACATGTTTTTGGAAAATGATTGAATCCACTGTAGATGGCTTCAGCGCGTTCCTGCGTTCACTGATGGTGCGTCATTATTCTCATTATAAACATGATCAAAATTTTTCCACACCTCAGACTTTGCTTTAGTTTCTGTTGCCGTTACACCTACTCGGCATCCATTTTCGCATCTTTCTCGCACTAATCGAAATGCATCACAAGACCACTCGTTTACCACGCAAACCAGAGCGCAAGCCCGAGCCCGATCCGAGCAAGCGTAAGATGATACAAATGTTCGGGCAAAGATCTTAAGCTCTACTCTGTGTGTCAGATTGCTTCACGCTGAATCACACATGCGCAGTATCATCAGCTCCTCGATTCTCGAATCAGATGAGAGTAGTGTTATCATATCATATCCTTTGTCTCTAAACTGATGATTTATGACCCTGATTTATGGGGTGTCCAGTCAGCGTTGATTGACAGGATGTCATATGTCTACATAGTCAGATTTGGATTGATTTATAGCTATATGGCCTGTCTGTCACAGTGGCTGCCATGTCACTGGGTCTGGTCACCCTTGATTGACATGGCAGAGGTGTGTGTAAATCAAAAGATCAAACATATGTCAGATTTTACTTGTGTTGCACTTATTACTGGATATATGATGGTTGTGTCTCTAACCAGAGCTGTGGGGGTTTCTGTGAATTTCCTTCCTGACCTGTTACCCACTTCCAGTCAGGAGGTGTTTGGTTTCTTCCTGGGAAAAAAAATGGCTGAGGGAAAGTCAATGTATTGACACCTTGAGAGGATCAATGTTTGTTTTATCAATACAGTATATGTTAATACCTAGACACCTACAGGCTAAATGCGCCCTCTGAAAAGGAGGAGGATGTCTGGGCTCTTTCCAGGGGCCTGTTCTTCGTACGTCGCTTATTACATCCGAGATCGAATGACACATCCAAGATGATATCATCGTGCTAATCATGATCCGGCTAATTGGGTTCTTCGAACACACCTGTTGTGTATGATTAGTATCGCTGGATTGAGTTATCTGAGATAATTGTGTGTTCATGTGTTGGCTTAAAAGGGGATATGTATTGATACTCGAAACCATGATCAGCAGTGCAGCGATTGGCTGGTGGCAAGACGGCAATGTAATGACGTCATATAATTTAAAACGACAACCTACGAAAAACTTGACAAATTTCTGGACTTTTATAAGGAAACAGCCAAGCAAACAAAACTACATAAATGTTATAATAGATGCATGAAACAGATAATAGATACATGATTTTTATTGTATTAGAATTTTTTTTCATGATTCCCAATTATTTAGATTTATAATAGTTGTGCAGTCTTTACATTTTTATGCCAATGTAGAAATTATCTATTCATTTCATTTTATATTTGGACAGATTTGTTACGTGACAGCATTAATGAAAGTTTCTTAAGGGTCAATATCATGTTATCTGCATCTCCTGCGCTCCATCAAGCCACTCTAATAATAGCAGTCATCACTCAAAATAATGCACGACTCTATCTGTATAGCATGTGTGTAAGACTCTAATACAATTATGAAGTAATAATTTCATGACAAATAAATATTTCAGTGAGTAAAACTGGTTATAGTAGGCTGTTATGGACTACACAGCATTTTTATATTTTTAAATTTATTTATGATTATTATTTAAAATTATTGTCCCTGGATCATTATGATACTCTTGTAATAAAGTAGCGGTGGTAGCAGACATATTGAGTATCAGTTCTGGTTGAAAAGAAGCGATCTAATCCTGTTTACATGAAATAAGCCTGCTCCCGTGCAGGTTTAAGTTTACAGACCTATTGCTATGACAGCAGCTCGGGGATGAGCTTCAAAGAACCAAATGATTGAAGATCACGCCAAATCGTCAACATTCAAATCCAGCTAACTGAGTTAGCGACGTACGAAGAACAGGCCCCAGGTGAGAATTTTATTTTTATTTTTAGGAAATGCAACAGGGAAAAAGGAAGTACTGACTTAACATCTTAGAAACATCAATGTTGTATTTTTATGTAGGATTTTGACAAGTCAAAGATAGAGAGAGACAATTATTTAAATCGGCAACAACCAAGCCAATGAAGAGATAATTTAATGTTATCTGAAATTACTACAATCAAAAAGGCATTCGTTAATGTTAAGAAAATACTATCCATAATATGTGATGTGTAAAAGTTGAAATCTCACGTTAATTTTAAAACTAACTTTAAAACACTCATAAATAAATGTGTATATTGATATTTAAAATAGGTGATACTATTTTTCTATATAAAAATAGTTTCCTTTTAATTTCTTAAATGCAGAGTGGTCTTATGTTAGGTTGTTAATATTTCACACCGGCGTTGTTTCCTTTGAGGCTGCTGCGGCTACACGTGACACGCCCCTTTTTCGCGACTGCTTTTCGTGTGTACAAAAGCTAACGCCACCGACTAACGCCGCTCTGTGTGTATTTTTTTTATTTATTTTTTAATCAACATCTAGACCTATAAAAGTTTTATCTTACGATGTCAGAAGAAAAGACTAAATAAAACTTTGTGTCCGTACTAGGTTGTTTAAGACGACTTGTTAATCGATACCCGACCGTTACAACTGCTGATCGACATGAAACAGCAACGGGTCATCGTTAGGAAGAAGAGTGCTTGTGACTGCTCAGATCCATGCACCGCCCCAAAGATCTACTAATTCTGCACCTATTGGTATGTATTAATCATTTTATATTATTATTTATAATATATTTGTATCACATCCTTGAAGAAAAAAAAAATGCTTGTTCTTTCCACTCTAGATTGTATGGGGAGTTTTGCTAACAGTATACTGCAAACAATTGCTGATGGTGGTTCTGTTGTAGGTGTTAGGAGACCTTGGGAAGTATCAAGATCATGCCAGGAAGACCAGAACGTGACTGCTCTGCCGGTTCAGGCCGATGGACCAAAGACTGCAAGGCCCTGTGAGACCAGTGTGATACCTATCAACCCTGAGCAAAAAAATTCCAAGACAATCAACTCGTGAGTATAAAGGAATGAAATTAAATGATTATTAGTAGTAGTAGTGGTATTTATTATCAATATTGTATAGAATCAGAAGACCCAGAGTTCTGGAACGAACATTTTGCTCAAGCATGGGATTGATTTGATATGAACGCCCCATCTAATGTGGATCAATAGAAGAATTTAAATCAACCCACAGACACCGTTGAAAATGTCGCAGATTCAGATGATGATGATGCAGACAAGCTTCCTTCAAACCAAGAGGAATACAATAACCAACAGCAGAACAACGCAAACAAAGACATTTTGAACACTATTGTCAAGAACCAAGAAAGAATTATAAATGGACTGCATGTATATAGCGCTTTCAACAGACCACATGGCCATCCAAAGTGCTTTACAATTTGCTTTACATTCACCCATTCACACACTCATTCACACACCGACTGTGGTGTCAACCATTCAAGGTGCCATCCAGCTCGTCAGGAGCAGCTGGGGTTAGGTGTCTTGCTCAAAGACACATCGACACTTGGTAAGGTGGAGCTGGGGATTGAACCACCAACCTTCCGGTTTGTAGACGACGTACATCAACCACTGAGCCACTGCCACCCCAGCATAAGGACTAAGCATGTTTTAGTCTGACTATTGTCAAGAACCAAGAAAGAATTATAGTGGACCAACAGAAACACTGGATCATCCTTAAAGAAACTATTGCATTACAAAAACGTCATGATGGCAGACATGCTCAGACAGCCTGTGATCATGAAATGACTGTAACTCTGTTAACTGAACTGCTGGGACTTTTTATATAACTGTATTGGTGAGTCCTATTTTCTTTACCCAGATTTGTTTTCCTAAGTATGTACTGTTTTTTTTTGTCACAAGTGTGCATAGATGTGGTTTTATGATTAGATTTTTTCTTCTATGTTTAGTTGTGTGGGGTGTGTTTTGTTAATATTTTTTTAATAAATTGGAGTTAGAAATTGCTGCAACACGTTGTCGGGAGTCATATGATGGTGAACAAGATCCTCTGTTAAGGTGCAATAGGGATGATAATTTCCAAAATCAACAAAACACTACAGAAAAGCTACTCGGCTCATACAGACTGTTGATGAGATGAAAAAACACAAGTCATCTAAATTGTTAAAATTAATAAACAAGGTATGATCAAGGGCAGAGCCTCCTCCAGAACCAGCTCTTGATTTTGAACAGTTTGTAAATTCTCAACAGTTAGGTGAGGTGCCAGAACCACGACCTTACCCAATTTTTGAACAGTGTGTAAAGTCTCAACAGACAGGTGAGGGAGCAGGTACCCGGCCACACCACACGCTTGACCTAACAGACCCCTGCATGGGTCTCACACAAGCTGAAGAAGAATCACCTGTAAGAGAGGGTGGTGATGTGGCTGGATACACAGTCTAAGGGAAATATCTTCTACAGATCTATCAGACTACACTGTGTTTTTACATGGCACGTTTTCTGAAATTGTGGCGTTTTCCAGATTATTAGGTGGGGATGGTAGTTCAATTAACATCACTTTGAGTGGTCCTAGCTTGACATCTGATGTTAATACACTCTTGTCAGTTAGCAATGATTACAGTGTCGATCTCTTCATCAGTGATCTTGAAAAAATCATTCAGAGCAACTCGGATGTGCAGTTTGAGTGTTTAAATTTAAGTGTCAATAGCAAGAAGTAAACAAGGAGGCGCTAGACGAAAATTAAGGGATCTAGCCCACAATCAAGTGATTGGTAAGAACAGAGTTAATTTTTTAATCCCCTCAAACATTGCTGGGAAAACAATCTTTGTTTTGCAATCTGCTTCACACACTTTCTTAACCCTAAGAAACCACATACAGAGTTAGAGTCTTTAGCGTCAGCATTGCAGGAGTCTGCAGGATACACTGATCAACATATGATATCACTTCATGATATTGCTCAGTTTGAACGTATGTTGAATATTAAAATGGTGGTTTTCTATAGAACGAATACATGAATGTTGGAGAAATATGCAAACACAGATGTACCACATCCTAAAACGGTGTTTTTGTACCTCCACGACAATCATTATTTTATGATAAAAAAAAAATCTGAAGGGGTTCATTGGCATACCATACGTGTGTGAGTATTGTTATCAAGGGTTTACTGCACGGCAAGATCACAGATGCCGATACACCTGTGACGTTTGCAACACTTCTGAATGCTATCTATTCCCCCAAAAAACAAAACACTGCGGTGACTGTTTGAGGTACTGTAGGTCAGACTATTGTTTTCAGTTGCATAAAAAGCCACCTCCAGGTCAGAAATTTGCACAGTGTGACGTTACCAAATATTGTGGTAAATTTAATAGACGTTACCATGTCAGCGGCATCAACCCCAAGCCACACAATTGTCCTGTAGATTGTTGTGTTCACTGTAGTGAGGGTTTGGTTACCGACGGTGTGCATTAGTGTTTTATTCAGCCAGTTAAGTTGAAGGAGCCAATTTTTGGGGGGGATTTCGAAAATCGTTATGAAAATAACAGCCATTTTGCGATTTTTGTATACACGATCACGTTTGAGGGAGAAGAATTTTTGGCCGAAGGTTCTGATTGTGTGGATCATCTCATCAAGAAATTCAGACAGCCTTGTTATAATAATTACACATGGATTGCACATAATGCATCTGGATTTGATAATTTAATTCTTTTGGAGTACTTCACTAAGATGGGGATACCTCCTAAAATTACAATGCAAGGGTGTCGTCTAATCCATATGTATGACGAGGCATTCAAATTAATTTGACCAACTCTGTGAAGGGTTATTTCCCACATCAGTTCAACAGTGTTGAAAATTATTTGTATGTCGGATCATACCCAGCCAAAGAGTTTTATGGCTATACGACTATGTCAAACAAAGACAGAACAGAGTTCGATGCGTGCTATAGTACTATCTCTGACAAAGAGTTTGATTTTAAAAAAGAACTAGCAATTTATGGAAAAAATTATGTCGTTCTGCTGAGGAATGTATGTATGAAGTACTGTGATGAATTCATTCTGTGTACAGGTCTGGACCCATTTAATTATACCACTCTGGCATCCACCTACATAGCTATCTATAAAACACACGACTTCCCAAAAGACACAATCGCACTGACACACAACAACGCATAAATCAATCAGAACAAAACATACTCAAACTAACCAATAGAATGGCTTGAATATATCAGCAAATCACATTCAGTAGTTGTTCAACACGCGCTAAATCACGGTGAGGTGTCATTCGGCAAGTATTATGTAGAAGGTTTTTATATCGATGGCACAAATAAAAAAGCATTAGAGTTTGCAGGGTGTTTTTTTCACGGTTGTAAACGATGTTATAACCCCAATGATTTAAATCCGTTATTGAAGGTACCTTACGGTCTTCTCAAAAGACAGTTTGATGACAAGATTGAAATTTTACAGAATGCATACAATCTCAATACTGAGATTCAGTGGGAATGTAGCTGGACCCGTGCCAAACAATCTGAGGCTGACGTGATTGCATTCATGTCCACCTACAAACATCCTGAGAGATTGAAATCCAGCAAAACTTTGGATGGTGGTAAAACAAATTCATTCAAGTTATATCACAAGGCAGCAGAAGGCGAGGTCATACGGTATGTGGATTTCACAAGTCTCTATCCATTTTGTCAGGCCACAAAGTGTTTCCCGATAGGACACCCACAAATAATTTTCAAAGATTTTGATAATCCTGCTACCACCTACTACCACCTCGAAAGCTGTTTCACCCAGTACTACCCTACCGCTCAAACAAAAAAGTGGCTTTCCCACTCTGCAGGTTGTGTGCAGAACAGCAGAACCAGACACAAAGATATTGCTTCTTGGACAGAGTCGGGTGAGTTTGTTTTTAAAGGTAGAACCATCCCTGGTTCACACATGCTGGATTTAGTTAAAAGTGTCATGGCTCCGCAAAAGATTCTTGATGAACGGAGACCGGCTGGGTGGAATGAGTTTCTGGAGGCGTTTGCCAGTTTAAATATGCCTTATTCAATGGTCCCAAATCACTATGTTAGACATACGATTAACTCTTTTAAAACCAAATCGACACCACCAATAACCAAATCTTCTAAAAAAAAGTAAAAAACATGAAGTAGACCAAAGTCCTCCTTCAGGACAGTTTAATTATCCAAAAGATGGTGTATTTAAATCCCCCACTCTTGACTGTAGCAAATGGTTAAATTTGAGTTTTTTCCCCTTTCTTTTCTTTTACAGAGATTGTGTTCTCATTTTTTTAATTTACCATGTTATTGATATTTGTGTGCGTGTGCGTGATGTGTAAAATAAACAGTTATAAAAAGAAATTTGTATTTATTTAGAATCAGAATCAGAATCAGAAAGAGCTATATTGCCAAGTATGCTTGCGCAAACAAGGATTTTGTTTTAGTGACATAAGCTTCCAGTACACAGAGACACCAACACACAGACAAAAATAAAAATAAAAATGTAGGCAAATAAATAAGTATAAACAATTGTGCTATAAATGATAATGGAATAGGATTGAATAAGAAAAAACACCAGGGTCAAATACACGTGAATTTTAACCCGTCAACCACACATCAAATATGTGTATTTCACGTGTAAACAACACGTATTTAACGCCTTAAATATGTGTTGTATATGTGTGAAATACATGTATTTAACGTGTTGTTGACGCGTTAAAATTCTCGTGTATTTGACCCTCTTGGCCTTCCATAAGCTTGCAGACTGCCTGTGTGAGACGCGCATCGAGCCACGTGGAAAATGCATGCATGCTAGAATTAGAACTGACGCCTTCAGATATAAATGTTATTTAAAAAATAAAATAATAATAGATTTTCAAATATTGCACCCGTCAAACATAACCTATTTTGCCATTAATACGGTGTCCTTTATCAGTAGGCTTTATATTTATGCTCAACATGAAGTATAGATATTGTTGTCATGAAGACAAGAGCCTGGTCTGTCGGCGGTCTCCCTCTATTGTCACCTACAGCAGTGCGCAGCTGCCACGTAACTGACACGCAGCACAAACGCCACACTCACGCCACGCAACCAGTGTGTCACCGGCCTTATGCCCATTTCACACATACTCCGTCTGCGGTGCGCATGCGTTGAGTAGTTTTTTACGCACCCATGTTAACGGATTCCAGCGTGCACACTGCGTTCACAAATGTGTCTATGAAAGATTGTTACTGTACTGTGATGAAAGAGTATCACAATGCTGAAAAATCTTTTTGATTTGGTGTTTTTTTTTTCTTTTTTTTTCTTTTTTTTTACATGATTTGATATCAAAATAACGGACAAATGTTGTGTTTTGTGGCTTAAACAGCCACGGATCAGTAGCGGACTGCAAACGTGTTCTGTGTGAAAGCACAATGAGTCCGTGCTGCTTCAGCAACACGTACGTAACGCACTCGGACTGCATACGCACTGCAGACGGATTATATGTGAAACAGGCGTTAGTGCTAATGGATCTTAGTGCTCCATTTGACACTATTGATCACAACATTCTTTTGAGTAGACAACAAAATTAAGTTGTAATTAATGGAATTGCATTGTCATGGATCGGATCTTAGTTATCTGACTTTCATTAATTTGTAGCAGTCAACGACAAAATCTCAAATTTATCACAAATACAGTACGGATATATATATATATATATATATATATATATATATATATATATATATATATATATATATATATATATATATATATATATATATATATATATCCATGTTTGGGTGCACTTTGGATTCCCTGTAAGCTATAATGGTGATAGCAAGAGAGTGGTGGATAAAACAACAACGGTATGTCGCATCTGCAACATGACAATAGGGTACACCAGCGGGAATAAAAAATAAATAATAAAAAAAAAAACACCACCGGGAGTACTTGAAACATGTCAACTCATTTACGCCAACATCACCAAAGTCCAAAGTGCACCCAAACACCAGACCTGTTGGTTATTGGAGGATCTTCTATTTCTGGTCTGTTAAATGCATTAGACATTTTGCAACGAGATATCAGCGCGTGCTGAGTGAGCGAGGCCGTTCACATATCGCACCTAAAAACGCGTGGAAAACGCTAGGCGCTTCTTTCTCCTCCTTTCCAAAGCGCTCGGGCAGTTGCGCCCCTGAGGCGTCTGCCTTTGCTAAGCAACAATGACGTGCTCTCTCCATGAAGACGCGGAAATTTCAGCAAAGGATAAATGGATTTGCAGCTCTAAAAATCACTTGCAGTAGGCTAGCTCTGCTACTAAACTTATTTCAAAATTGCAATCCATATACAACTATGATCAGCTGTTCCTTCATCTTGGCTGAGCTTTCAACGTTGTTACGGGAAAGGATGAAGCTGATTGGTTAGTTCTTCACGCTACTCTTCACGCTTTATATGTTACCCTTGGGAGATACCATCAGGAAACATGGTGTTAGCTTTCACTGTTATGCTGATGATACGCAGCTCTATATTTCCTCGCAGCCTGGTGAAACACAAAATTGGAAAAACTAATGGAATGCATAGTCGATATAAAAAATTGGATGACGAGTAATTTCTTACTGCTAAATTCAGAAAAAAACAGAGGTGTTAATCATAGGGCCTAAAAACTCTGCTTGTAATAACCTAGAACACTGTCTAAGACTTGATGGTTGCTCTGTCAATTCTTCGTCATCAGTTAGCATTTGTAAAACTGCATTTTTCCATCTCAAAAATATATCTAAATTACGGCCTATGCTCTCTATGTCAAATGCAGAAATGTTAATCCATGCATTTATGACTTCAAGGTTAGACTATTGTAATGCTTTATTGGGTGGTTGTTCTGCACACTTGGTAAACAAACTACAGCTAGTCCAAAATGCAGCAGCAAGAGTTCTTACTAGAACCAGGAAGTATGACCATATTAGCCTGGTCCTGTCATCGCTCCACTGGCTCCCTATCAAACATCGTATAGATTTTAAAATATTGCTTATTACTTATAAGGCCCTGAATGGTTTAGCACCTCAGTATTTGAATGAGCTCCTTTTACATTATACTCCTCTACGTCCGCTACGTTCTCAAAACTCAGGCAATTTGATAATACCTAGAATATCAAAATCAACTGCGGGCAGCAGATCCTTTTCCTATTTGGCGCCTAAACTCTGGAATAACCTACCTAACATTGTTAGGGAGGCAGACACACTCTTGCAGTTTAAATCTAGATTAAAGACCCATCTCTTTAACCTGGCATACACATAACATACTAATATGCTTTTAATATCCAAATCCGTTAAAGGATTTTTAGGCTGCATTAATTAGGTAAACCAGAACCGGAAACACTTCACATAACACCGTACTTTCTACATCATTAGAAGAATGGCATCTACGCTAATATTTGTCTGTTTCTCTCTTGTTCCGAGGTCACCGTAGCCACCAGATCCAGTCTGTATCCAGATCAGAGGGTCACTGCAGTCACCCGGATCCAGTACGTATCCAGACCAGATGGTGGATCAGCACCTAGAAAGGACCTCTACTGCCATGAAAGACAGCGGAGACCAGGACAACTAGAGCCCCAGATACAGATCCCCTGTAAAGACCTTGTCTCAGAGGAGCACCAGGACAAGACCACAGGAAACAGATGATTCTTCTGCACAATCTGACTTTGCTGCAGCCTGGAATTGAACTACTGGTTTTCGTCTGGTCAGAGGAGAACTGACCCCCCAACTGAGCCTGGTTTCTCCCAAGGTTTTTTTCTCCATTCTGTCACCGATGGAGTTTCGGTTCCTTGCCGCTGTCGCCTCTGGCTTGCTTAGTTGGGGTCACTTCATCTACAGCGATATCGTTTACTTGATTGCAAATAAAAACAGACACTATTTAACTGAACAGAGATGACATAACTGAATTCAATGATGAACTACCTTTAACTATCATTTTGCATTATTGAGACACTGTTTTCCAAATGAATGTTGTTCAGTGCTTTGACGCAATGTATTTTGTTTAAAGCACTATATAAATAAAGGTGATTGATTGATTGATTCTTGTCACATGACCCGCAGTGCGCTTGCGGCATTCTGAAAAGTTGAGATGTTTTTAATTTTTGCTGTATCTAAAACGTACCGAACCGTACCGAACCGTGACATCAGTGTATAGTATCGAACCGAACCGTGAATTTTGTGAACCAATACACCCCTAATATATATATATATATATATATATATATATATATATATACTGGATGACTAGTAATTTTCTATTGCTAAATTCTGAAAAACAGATGTTTTAATTATTGGACCAAAAACCTTACATGTAATTACCTAAAACACTGTCTAGCCCTTAATGGCTGCTCTGTTAATTCTTTGTCATCATTTATGAATCTAGAAAAGCTATTTGATGCAAGTCTCTAGCATCTGTAAAACCAATTTTACCATCTTAAAAATATCTAAATTACAATATATGCTCTCAATGTCAAATGCAGAAACTTGAATTCATATGCATTAATTAACATTCCTGCATTAGATTATTTTAATGCTTTATTGGTTGGTTGCTCTGCTTGCTTAATAAACAAACTCCAGCTGGTCCAAAATGCAGCAGCTATATTTCTTACTAGAACTAGGAATTATGACCATATTAGCCTATTTCGGTCAACTCTGCACTGGCCCCTTATTGAACACAAAAACATTTTAAAATCTTGCTAATTACTTATAAAGCCCTGAATGCTGTAGCTCCTCAATACTTGAGTGAGCTCATATAACATTACAGCTCTTAACATCTGCTGCCATCTCAAAACTGTGGCCATTTGATAAAACCTAGAATATCAAAATCAACTGGGGGTGGCAGATCCTTTTCCTATATGTAGTGCCTAAACTCTGGAACAATATACATAGAATTGATCGGGAGGCAGATACACTCTGTCAATTTAAATATAGATTAAAGACCCATCTGTTTAACTTTGCATACACATAACACACTATCACATTTCTATCATTCAAATCCATTAAAGGATTGTTAGGCTGTATTAATTAGGTCACCCAGAATCGGGAACACTTCCCATAACACTGAATATGCTCACTGCATCATAAGGAGAATCGCAACTACATTAATATTAGTGTCTTTCATTCTTATTCCAAGGTCACCGTAGCCATAGGGATCCAGTCTGTATCCAGATCAGATGGTTACTGTAACCACTGTACTCTACTTGTGTATTTTTGTTGTATAATAAAATGCAAAGATATTTTGAGTTTGTGTTAACCAAAGACTTTATTTTAAGCAATTAAAAAATAAAAAGAAATAATAATAAAAACACTCCAGGACCAGGGAACTGAAAATTATAAAAAGCCGTCTTATTTCCAGGTTTAGACCTCCTAAAACACATAATCTCTGCAGCACACTATAGAGCCCCAAAGTTATGCTGTCAGTCAAAAGTCTGGCACATCACACCAAACAGTCCACGAAAAAGGAGGATGCAGGCATAAGCATGACAGGTGTGAGTGTGGTCACTCTGTCTTGATGTGCAAAGCTGCCGAGTGGCACACAGTTAGCGTGATCATTTATTGTAACACTAACTAATCTTTGTTGGGAAAAGACATTAACATAGTTCAGGATAAAAAAAGTAGTTGGTAATAATTATAAATAATTCACAGCATTAAGAACTGGCTATATTTGTTTCATGATGTTGTTCTTTCCACGATTCTGAAAAAGTCCACATGTGGAGTACTTTTCCTCCTGGAGATGGAAAGTGCTCAGTCAGTTGCCCTCACAACACTCTTCTCCCAACAATAGAAGAGGCCTGCAGACATACTGAGGAATTTGAATGTCAGGCATAAATACAACATTTACACAATTCTTTCCTAGGATGCATAACTCAGGAAAATATATTGAGTGATGTGGATGACGTTTTCTGTACAGTCAGTAATAATATGCTTAATGTATAATTTCCAGTGGTGTTCTCTCCATTAGAGGGACTGTGTAGCAGATTGTGCTGTGCTGAATAACTGCATTACATTATTATAAGTTCTTCCTCAACTGTATTTTATTTATTTATTTAATTTCTTTGAATGGCCATATTAATTTAGAATCAAATAGCTTAGAATTTTAGTCTGTATTTGTAATGGCACCTGAAAGTATGGCCGGCCATCAGTTGCTCTCAGTTTTGCTTGTGTTATTATTGTTTTAAACAAAGCAGACTCTCTATTTGTGTACGAACACCAAGCACTTCTTGATATAAGGTCGTTCATGGAAAATGCAGTGAAATTTAATTTGAGTGGACAAAAATATTCACCCCCTCCTCTGCGCTTGCAAGGGCTACCTGCGTACCTTTGGCGAACTTCGGGTCCTCATAGGAGGAGGAAGAGATCCAGACGCTGGGGAAAATGTGGTAGCCTGCTTGTGGGGAGTCGGCTGCCCAATACTTCGAGTGTGTGTTCACGGTGTGTGTTCACTGCTGTGTGTGTGCACTTTGGATGGATTAAATGCAGAGTATGAATTCAGAGTATGGGTCACCATACTTCGCTGTAAAAAACAAAAAACAAAGTTAAGTGATGACTGTCAGTGTGGATTGCTGTCACTTTGCATCTCAACATTCTCTGGCTCCTGGGCATACCTGGCTGGTACCTGTGGTAGGCTCAATTGACGAGCCCCAGGTTCTCCATTATAGGCCACCCCGCCCAGTGGTGGACAGTAATGGAGTAGCTTTACTTCGTTACTGTACTTAAGTACATTTTTCAATTATCTGTACTTTACTGGAGTAGTTTTAATTTGAGTAACTTACTTTTACTTCACTACATTCCAAAGCATAAGATCTTACTTTTAACTTCACTACATTTCATAAAACATATCATTACTCCCTATAATATATCACGTGCTCCGACACGCAGAAGCGTTGTCTGATTCATCCTGAACGAATTCAGTCTTTTCAAAATAAACTTTTAAATTGGATCACAAATTAACCAAACAATTCGTTTACGAATTAGGATTATCCGATTGCAGCTGTTCACTCACTGATTCAAATGAACCGTTTAGTAGTGCGAGTCTACAGAAGACATGGTGCGTTCAAGTCACCTCGTATAGATCGTATTTATGAGTTGAATGCACATGAACGCCACCACAATATCGTAAATACCAGTGGGGAGCTCGGGATTTTCTTTAAGCCCCGATCTCTAAGAGTTGGGGGCGTGTCAGTGATTAACATGGCGGGATATACAATACTTAAAGGTATTTAGCTGTGATATTGTCAGGCTGTTTTATTTAAAGCGCAGTAAATTAATCGACGACAAATAATATGATGGCATTTGTAATGACGCGGAGGCGGCGTTAGAATCCATGTGCAGTTTAATAACATCCACAGCAGACAAATCCAAACAGTAGGCAGAGAATCGTAATCGTAGAAGGCAGAGAATCATACACAGATAGGCAGTCCAATCCAAACAACAAGACAGTGGGCAAATCCAAAAGCAGAAACGAGGAAACCAGGCAAAGATCATACACAATAAGGCAAACAATGGCAATGGGAAAAACGCTCGGTAAGGCAGACAGGCTGGCAATACTTCCCAACGTGAATGTTGTTGCGGCCATGCTTAAATGTCTATCAAACAGGAAGTACAAGAGAAGCAGAGGGAGTGGAACACAGTCAGTACTCGGGCGAGGGCTCCCTCTGCTGGCGTGGCGTTACAGAATCCCCCCCCCCCCCAAGAGTGCCTCCTGGCGCTCTCCGAGGACGTCCCCGTGGTCGCGGTGCTGGACGACCGGGTCTGGCTCGATGAAATTCCTGAATTAACGAAGGATCCAGTATGTCGTGGGCAGCCACCCATGATCTCTCCTCTGGACCGTAGCCCTCCCAGTCCACCAAGTATTGAAGCTGACCCCCTCTTCGTCTGGAGTCCAACAAATCCTTTACCGCATAAGCCGGGGTTCCATCAATGTCCAGCGGTGGAGGTGGCTCCTGGTTCTCGACATTGGGGTCAGTATTCGGGTGGAATGGTTTCAGGAGGGAGACATGGAAGGAGGGAGAGAACGGGCAGCTCCAGTTCATAAGTGACCGCATTAATCTGTCGTAAGATTTTAAATGGGCCTACGTTCCGTGGGCTGAGTTTCTTGCTGGGCAGCCGCAACTTGAAGTCCCGAGTGGATAGCCACACCCTTTGTCCAGGTTGGTAGGGGGGATGTGGACGACGTCGTCGATTAGCTTGGGCTTCCTGACTCCTGATGGCTCTTTGTAGACGTACATGAGCACTGTCCCATACCCTCTCGCTACGACGAATCCAGTCGTCGACAGCAGGTACTAGTGACGGTTCTCCAGACCATGGGAACATGGGGGGTTGGTATCCTAGCACACACTGGAACGGTGTAAGGCCTGTGGATGAATGCCTTAATTAATTTTGTGCGTACTCTGCCCATGGAAGGAACTGTGACCACCGATGCTGCTCACGTCCACAGTATGATCTGAGGTATCTGCCAGTTTCCTGATTCAGTCTCTCCACTTGTCCATTCGATTGAGGGTGGTAACCTGAAGTTAAACTGACATTAATGTCCAATTGTTTACAAAATGCTCTCCATACCTGAGACGTAAATTGTGGTCCTCAATCAGAGACAATATCTTCGGGGATACCGTACATCCTGAAGACGTTGTGGAACATCGCTTGAGCTGTATCCATAGCTGTGGGAAGACCTTTCAGAGGTATGAGTCTGCATGCCTTAGAGAAGCGGTCAATGATTACAAGGATTGTGGTGAAATTATCAGATGGGGGTAGATCGGTGACAAAGTCAATGGATAGGTGTGACCAAGGTCTCTGTGGTATGGGTAATGGTTGTAGCAGACCTGATGGGAGCTCTTTGGGGGTTTTTGACTGCGCACACACAAGACATGACTTGACGTAATTGGCTACATCTTTGATCATAGCAGGCCACCAGAAGGAATTCTGCGTGAGGTGTAGTGTGCGAGAGATACCCGGATGTCCTGAACACAGAGAAGTATCATAGACAGTAGCTCCTTGTTTCCGACATCATAATTTCGCTCCGCATCTGTGAGTTTCCTGGAGAAATAAGCACAGGGGAAAAGCTTGCCTGGTTGTCCGTGGCGTTGGCACAATCGGAGGCATCCACTTCCAATATAAACGGCAAGTTGGGGTCTGGGTGTTTCAGGATGGGTGCAGTGGAAAAGCTGTTCTTGAGGTTAGAGAATGATTGCGTAACTTGATCAGTCCATTTCAACTTGGAATGCTTCCCCTTTAATAATGATGTCAAAGGTGCGGCGGTGATGCTGTAGTTCCTTATGAAGTGCGGATAGAAAAGTGCAAATCCTAGAAAGCGTTGAAGCTCCTTCACGGTGGTTGGTTGTGGCCATTCCGTGACTGCTTTGATCTTGGATTGGTCCACTTCCACACCTTGATGGTTGACGTTGTACCCTAGAAAGGATGTTCGTGTTACATGGAATTCACATTTCTCTGCCTTGACATACAGTTGATTCTCTAACAGCCTGGTAAGTATTGTCCTGACATGACCCTTGTGTTCTTCTTCTGACTTGGAATAGATCAAGATATCGTCAATTTAAACTATCACAAATTTGTTCAAGAAAATCCTTGAAAATCTCATTCATAAACGACTGGAATACCGCAGGTGCATTGGCCAGTCCGTACGGCATAACCTGGTACTCATAATGCCCCCTAGTGGTCAGAAATGCAGTTTTCCATTCATCACCTTCCCTGATCCTGATGAGGTTATATGCACTTCACAAATCTAATTTAGTGTAGATCTTGGCTTCTCTAAGTTGTTCAAGTGCAGCAGGAACTAGTGGCAGTGGATAACGGAATTTGACAGTAACATTGTTCAAACCTCTATAATCAATGCAGGGGCTTAGTCCTCCATCCTTTTTCTCCACAAAGAAGAATCCTGCTGCAGCTGGTGAAGTGGATGGACGGATAAATCCAGAGCTGAGAGCTTCCTCAATATATGCATCCATAGCTTGACTTTCTGGAAGTGACAGTGGATAGATCTTACTTTTGGGTGGCATGGTGTTTGGTAATAGATCTATGGCGCAGTCCCAATGACAATGAGGTGGTAGTTGAGTGGCCTTGGTTTTGCTGAGACTTCCTGAAGATCCTGATAATGGGATGGAATGGTGACAGGCCTGCACTCTGGACTTTCGACGCTGGTAGTGAGACAAGGCTTAGAAAGGACATTATTCAAACATGTGAAAAAAACAGAATTGTAACCAACGTTTGATCTCACCTCTCTGCCAGGAGATGGTTGGGTCATGAACAGATAACCAGGGGTATCCAAGGATGATTTCATGGCATGGTGAGTCGATGACATAGAATGTAATCATCTCCTGGTGAAATAGGCCTATCTGCATCTTCACAGGTTGTGTTTGGTGAGTGATACCGCTTCCAATGGGTTTGTTGTTCATGGCTTTTACCTCAATAGGTGGGTCACATGGTAGGACGGGGATGTGGTATCTATTAGCAAGATCCCGTTGAATGAGGTTTAATGCCGAGCCAAAGTCAATCAGCGCTGTGAATTCAAACGATTTGTTCTCAGTAGTTATTTTGACCATGGTAGTGAGATTTTTAACGTTGTGCTTCGAAACACTCACCCGGCTGTTATCACTGTAGTCCCTCCGGGCTTTGAGTGGACACATTGTGTTGCGATGGGCTGCACTACTGCAGTAAAAACATAATCTCTGAGTGACTCTTCTTGATCTCTCTTCGGATGACAGCCTGGTAATTCCTAGTTGCATAGGCTCAGAGTTGGCATGATCACTGACATGACATGTTTCAGACATCTGTGTAGTTAGAGGGGTAGGCATGACATTTGTAAACTTGGGTTGAGGGCAATGGGTATGGATGAGGTTATCGATCCTGATAGCCAACGTGATATAATCAGAAAAGGAATAATCCTCACCTTTACAAGCGAGCTCTGCCTGTAATTCCAGGCTTAAACTGCGACAAAACATGGCCTTAAGTGCAACGTCGTTCCATCCACTCTGAGCAGCAATTGTTCTGAATTCGATAGCATGGTCGGCGGCCGATTTGCGGGCTTGAGTGAGTTGCATTAGCCGAGTGGAAACATCCTTGCTCCCTGCTGGGTATTCAAACACATCTCTGAGTTGTTTTATGAAATATGGAAAAGATGTTTGTAACATACGGTCGCTTTCCCAAACTGCTGCGGCCCACCCGATCGCTTTGCCCATTAGCTCTGCTGGCGTGGCGTTACAGCATTATAATATAACAATGCAACTTGTAACAATAAAGTTGGCAGTTGCTTCATAAATTAATTAAAAACGTTAAAAAACGAAGTATACCTACTGCACATTTCTTTGTTCTTCATTTTCTACAACAAGAGTTTAAGAACATTGCTGTATTTTTGTGTTATTAATTAAGATACAGTACTCACAACGCATAAACGTTGCGTACAAACTTCCCAGGAGGACTTGAATGCACCATAAGAACCGGGAGATCTTGCGAGCGTGCGTGCATCTGATGATGCTAAGAGTGAGTTATTAATGTCTAAATTTAGGATTAATTACTGAAAATCATATTTAGGTCAAAATTGTCAGTTGTTTGGGAACTAAATCCGCTGTAAAGAGTGATCTATTTAAGCCCACTGAAATGCTCCAGTGCAGACTATGCAGACACATCAATCAGCATTTTAGGTAAAAACAAAAAAACAAAAAAAAACAATTAACCATTAAACTAACACAGATTAAATAAAATAACTCATGCATGTTCAAATTCCCCAGTGCCATTTTATTAAAATGCTACCATGTCTTATGTGACGTCTGTTTTTATATTGTTTATCAACAGTAACGTTATATTGTTTGGATTAACTAGACGAGTAGACAGACATGAATGTTTATTCATAACCGTACTGGAAAAAAGTAATTATTGTTAGCTGATGCTAACTGTCTAGCTAACAAGCTTGCTGATGCTAACTTGGGGTAATTTTTATAAATAATGTCCAAATATTTTTATTCAACCACCTATATATAGATTACATCTGGGGAGAAAAGAAAGGATGTGATGTTCATAACAAGGTACAGTAACTACAGTAAGTATCAAAATGGGAAGAGATGCACCCCGTTTGGCCAGGGGTGTTTTTACACCACAGACAAGGTTTATATAATATATAAGGTTAAAATAATATATAATTATATTTTCCTTAAAATGTTCTTCCTAACTTCAGGCCTTATTATCATGTCATATATAACTGTAATGTTCTGTAAAACAACAAACTTTAAAATACTTTTTTCTTACTGGTGAAAATTAGATGGTCAACTCTGCTTTCTCTCAGGTACATCACAGTGTAAGCTTCACAGTGAAAATTACTCTCGTCAACGTAGTCCATATTTACAACAAAAATAAATCTTGACTCCATATAGTGGTTATTTTGGAAAAAAATCCCAGGTATTTTGAGCAGTAGGATTATAAAAAAAAATATATATATTTATATTAAATTAAATTAAGTAGCCTATATAAAATTGCAAACATCTATTTTTCAGTACTTTTTTACTTAAGTACATACACAATTGAGTACTTTTGTACTTTCACTTGAGTAGAATTGAAAAAGGAGTACTTCTACTTTTACTGGAGTAATATTTTATTATACGTATCTGTACTTTTATTTGATTTGTGTACTTGGTGGACACCTGGCTTGCCAGATCCCTGACACTACTAAAAACTGCTAGATCCAATTAATTTTCATCTCTTTTAGAAGAAAACAAACATGACCCCAGGTATGTATTCAATACAGTGGCTAAATTAAAGAAAAATAAAGCTTCAAAAAGTGTTGACATTTCCCAACATCACAGCAGTAACGACTTTATGAACTACTTTACTTCTAAAATCAATACTATTAGAGATAATATTGTAACCATCAGCCGTCAGCTACAGTATCGCATCAGACACTGCACTATAGACCCCCTGAGGAACAGTTCCACTCATTCTCTACCATTGAGAACTGATGAACTGATGATACTGCGCATGCGCGATTCAGCGTGAAGCCAACTGACTCACAGCATGTCTGAACCGAAGGGATTCTTTTGGTGATTGATTCTGATTCTGTACTACAATTGATTATGTTTAGTAAGTGGATCATGGTTTCTGCGCTGATGACACCTAATTTATTTACTTTATATCTTCAAGACTTAAATCCTCATATGCACATTATTGCTGTTACTGTATTCAGGTGTTGTTGCAAAACTCAAATGTAAACTTTTCATGATTATGAGGTTTTAACTGACTAAAGTTATGATTACTGACTTTATATATTTGAATGTTTGATAGACATGACGCCATTACATCATCACCAATGACGTCATTACGTCGAGCGTGGAAGAACCGATGAACCGTTTTTTTCAACCGGTTTATTGAATCGAACCGTCCGAAAGAACCGGTTCGCGGAAAAGAATCGAACTTCCCATCACTATTATAGATCAATCTCGAATCTCCCTTTTCTGTCCAAGATACTAGAAAAGGTGGTATCCTCACAATTATATTCTTTCTTAGAGAAAAATGGTATATGTGAGGATTTCCAGTTAGTATTTAGACCGTATCATAGTACTGAGACTGCTCTCCTTAGAGTTACAAATGATCTGCTCTTATCATCTGATTGTGGTTGTATCTCTCTATTAGTTTTATTGGATCTTAGTGCTGCGTTTGACACAATTGACCACAACATTCTTTTGCATAGACTTGAACACTTTGTTGGCATTAATGGAAGTGCATTAGCATGGTTTAAATCGTACCGCTACTCTTCACGCTTTATATGTTACCCTTGGGAGATATCATCAGAAAACATGGTGTTAGCTGATACTCGTCTCTATATTTCTTTTTGGCCCGGTGAAACACTCCAATTTGAAAAACTATTGGAAGGGATAGTCGATATTAAAAACTGTATGATGAGTAATTTCTTACTGCTAAATTCTGAAAAAAAAACAAAGGTGTTAATTATAGTACCTAAAAACTCTGCATTTATTAACCTAGAACACTGTCTAAGACTTGATGGCTGCTCTGTCAATTCTTCATCATCAGTTAGGAACCTAGGTGTGCTATTTGATCGCAATCTTTCCTTAGAAAGCCACGTTTCTAGCATTTGTAAAACTGCATTTTTCCATCTCAAAAATATATCTAAATTACGGCCTATTCTCTCAATGTCAGATGCAGGAATGTTAATCCATGCATTTATGACCTCAAGGTTAGATTATTGTAATGCTTTATTGGGTGGTTGTTCTCCACGCTTAGTAAACAAACTACAGCTAGTCCAAAATGCATCAGCAAAAGTTCTTACTAGAACCAGGAATTATGACCATATTAGCCCAGTCCTGTCAACACTGCACTGGCTCCCTATCAAACATTGTATAGATTTTAAAATATTGCTTATTACTTATAAAGCCCTGAATGGTTTAGCACCTCAGTATTTGAATGAGCTCCTTTTACATTATATTCCTCTACGTCCGCTACGTTGATAATACCTAGAATATCAAAATCAACTGCGGGCGGCAGATCCTTTTCCTAAACTCTGGAATACCTACCTAACATTGTTCGGGAGGCAGACACACTTTTGCAGTTTAAATCTAGATTAAAGACCCATTTCTTTAACCTGGCTTACACACAACATACTAATATGCTTTCAATATCCAAATCCGTTAAAGGATTTTTAGGCTGCATTAATTAGGTAAACCGGAACCGGGAACACTTCCCATAACACCCGATGTACTTGCTACATCTTTAGAAGAATGGCATCTATGCTAATATTAGTCTGTTTCTCTCTTATTCCGAGGTCACCGTAGCCACCAGATCCATTCTGTTTCCAGATCAGAGGGTCACTCCGGTCACCCGGATCCAGTACGTATCCAGACCAGATGGTGGATCAGCACCTAGAAAGGACCTCTACATCCCTGAAGGACAGCGGAGACCAGGACAACTAGAGCCCCAGATACAGATCCCTTTTAAAGACCTTGTCTCAGACGACCACACCAGGACAAGACCACAAGAAACAGATGATTCTTCTGCACAATCTAACTTT
Source organism: Carassius gibelio (assembly GCF_023724105.1). Lineage (NCBI taxonomy): Eukaryota > Metazoa > Chordata > Actinopteri > Cypriniformes > Cyprinidae > Carassius > Carassius gibelio. Next base: position 21,197,906 of record NC_068381.1, read on the forward strand.
GCTGCAGCCTGGAATTTAACTGCTGGTTTCATTCATGGTTTTCATTTATCAGGTCTTTCGGGATGCTGGGTATGAAAGTCTGTGAGCAGGTTGGGGTCGAGGATATCCTGATGATACCCAACATCTTTCCTCTGGTCCATAATCCTCCCAGTCTACCAAAAATGTCGGGAGTCCAGAATCTCTTGTACAGTTTAGATGAGTTCAGCGTCAATGGGTGGCAACGGGGGTGTCGTCAGGGACCGGGTCTGTGGAAGGAACAGAAACAGGAGCGTGACAGGGCTTTAACAGGGAAATGTGAAAGCTGTGGTGTATCCGATATTGAGCAGGTAGCGTAGACGATAAGTGACAAGGTTAATTTCTACTGGGAAAGGTCGTATATACTTAGGGCTGAGTTTTCTGCAAGGTTGTCTTAATCGGATGTCTCGAGGTGAGAGCCACACCATTTGTCCAATTTGGTATTTGGGGTTCGGCTCGGTGAGTATCGACATAGCGCTGGTGGCGATTCATGGCCTGTTGGAGATGATGGTGGGCCTGGTCCCATACCCTCTCACTGTTGTTGAGCTTGTTCGTGGAGCATTTCATCTAAATCCCGTTGAATGGAATTTAACAAATAATTTGGTGGGCAAGATGGGCTCCGTTTCCTCAGAGGTTTCCTCAAGGGTTTGGAGACGAGACAGAGTATCAGCTATGGTGTTCTTTGATCTGGGACAGTAAGCTATCTGAAAATGAAATCTGGTGAATAATAAAGCCCACCTAGCTTGACGAGGGTTGAGTCTCTTGGCTTCCTTCAGATATTGCAGGTTCTTATGATTCGTCAGCACAAGAAGCGGTAGTTTGGCCCCCTCCAGCCAGTGTCTCCACTCTTCCAATGCCAGTTTCACTGCTGGGAGTTCTCTGTTGCCTATATCAGAATTTCTCTCTGGTGGAGACAACGGCACAGGGCATAGGTTTAGCTGCGTTCTCAGAATATTGGATACTATGAACTACCTCTCAGGGTCTGGGTGTTGAAGCATGGGGGCTTGGGTAAAAGCGGTTTTCAGAGCTTGGAATGCTTGTTCAGCTTTGCGGTTCCATTGGAGGATCTTGGGTTTTCCCTTTACGAGAGAGGTAAGGGGTGCGGTAATCATACTGTACTGATGAATAAATCTGCAGTAGAACTTAGCGAACCCCAGGAACTTTTGGAGCTCCTTGATGGTCTTGGGTGTTGGCCATGATGTAATGGCTTGTGTCTTTCGATCATCCATCTTCACTCCTTCCTTGTTGATAGTGTACCCTAGGAACTCAATGGATTGCTGGTGAAAGACACACTTCACAGCTTTGACAAAGAGGGCAAATTCTCTGAGACGTTGGAGTACCTTGGCAACATGATACTGGTGATCCTTTTCATTGGGTGAGTAAATAAGGACGTCATCTATATAGATGAGAGCAAAACGGTTCATGTACTCACGGAGGACTTCATCCATGAAGCTTTGGAAGATGGAGGGGGCATTTACTAGACCGGACGGCATCACCAATATTCGTAGTGTCCAGCAGGGGTGATGAAAGCCATTTTCCACTCATCTCCCTCTATAATCCTGACCAGGCTGTATGCGCATCCCAGAGCTGTATCGAGAGAAGATGGGATTAGTGGAAGAGGATAGCTGAACCTTTCAGTTATTTTATTTTGGGGTCTGTAGTCGATGCATGGTCTCAACCCTCCATCCTTCTTCAGAACAAAGAAGAAACTAGCCACTGCTGGAGAGGTGGATGGCCAGATGTACCCTTGCCCTAGGGCTTCTTCCACGTTCTCTTTCATGGCTTCATGTTCAGGGATGGATAGAGAGTAAATTCGTCCCTTAGAAATGGTCTCTCCAGGGACCAGATCTATCGTGCAATCCCAAGGGCGGTGAGGTGGAAGCTTAGAGGCTGCTAGGGGGTTGAAAACATGTTCAAAGGAGGCATAACAAGGTGGGACATTGACAGACTGGTTTTCCTTGGGACTCAATTGACATGGAATTCAGTGATCGAGAGACAGGCTGGTTATCAACAGAGGGCATTGAATGTCTTACTTGGGTGATTTGACAGTTACAACCCCACTTAAGTATTTTCCCTGTGGTCCAATCTATAAAGGGCTGGTGCTGGATCAGCCAAGGGCAGCCTAGTATCAGTTCTGCACAGCTATTGGTAAGTATGAATGGTGTGAATTTTTCTTGGTGTTCAGGTTCAACACAGAGAGTAATTGATGCAATTTGAGATTTCACGTAACTCTTATTTATCATTTCTCTGGTGACTGTGTAGATGGAGTAGGGCTTTGAAGTTCTAGTCCTTTGGAGACGATGGGTTTTAACGAACTTCCCTGAAATGAAATTTCCAGCAGATCCGGCGTCAACAATGGCGGTAGCCTCGACATAGGGACCTCTAAACTTCACAGAGATGGTTAGTGGGTTAGAAACAGAGGGTTGAGGAAGGACTGAACTCACCACTAACCGTGGAGGACAAGATGGTCAGGTGCGTATGAAATGGTCCCCACTCTCGCAGTGCAGGCACAATTTTGTTCTCTATGACGATTTCGTTCCTCTGGAGATAATCCTTGGGAATCTACTTGCATCTTTTCTGGTGGTGGTTCAGGAGCTTTCTCATGTATGCTTCAGCGAGGAACATTATCCAGTGGGTGTGTTTCTCGATAGCAGGACTGTGACCTCAGGTGAACACGGAGAGCATGCTGCATGAATTTTTCCAATCCCAGATTATCATCATATATGGTGATTTGGAGTCAGAGTGCAGGATTTAGTCCTTGTCGATACACTGTCAGTAGGGCCTTTTCATTCCATCCACTTGCTGCGGCCAAAGTGCGAAACTCAAGGGAATACTCTGAAATGGTCCTTTTGCCCTATCGCAGATTTAAAAGCTGATCACTGACCGAAGTATCCCCCACCGGACATCCAAACACTTCCTTGAAATGGTCGATGAAATTCTGTAAGGATGAGGTGATTGTGGATTCTTGGAACCATAGCGCTTTGGCCCATCTCAGTGCTGGTCTGGACAATTGCTGTATGATAAACAAGATTTTTAATCTCTCCATAGGAAACTAGGGTGCGTGTTGCTCAAGTGCCAAGTGAACATTGTAGTAAAAACCCATTGCAATCTTCTTCTCTACTGGAGAAGGGCGCTGGTCGGGATATTGAGCTTGCCATATACACCAACGTGAGAGTGGAACTAGTGGAAGCCCTGTCCTTCGGCTGCGCTAAATTTATCCTTGTTGTCTTTTCGGTCAAGCCTTCTATCAGGATAGATTCGGGACACAGAGGTAGGTGAATTCAGAACAGTGTATTTATTTAAAAGGTTACAAGTTCTCTGTGAATCCTTAGTCCTCAGGTGCATTGTGAAAGCTCCATTCTTCAAGTGCGGGCTGTATGGTAATCAAATGGAATGGGATAGCGAACAGGTGAGTTAGCTCGGTACAGAGGTGTCAAAGCCACAGTCACAGATTGCTCACTAATATTCTGATCCTTCTTAGATGCCGAAGACAGTACCAGCTCAGGATAATCACAGGAGACTAGAGTGACCATCGAATCACTGGATGCTAAATGGTGATCCGCGGTCCGGAGGGCAGCAGAACAAGGACACAGGTTAGTGTAACACAAAGGTGAGTATACGTTACGTCTGGCTTGCAGGAGCTCAGGAGACAAGTACGAGGAGACTGTTCCTGTTGGAGGCTTGACGGGGAACTGAGGTGCGGGTGAGTTCTTTTAAGGTGTCAGTGATTGGCTCTGTGATGCGGGGCAGGTGTGGCTGGTTAATAATCAGGGGACTGTGAGCATTGTTGAATGGTGGAGACCGGGCTTCCCAGATCCCTGACAATAACAAAGACTTTATAAATGACTTTTCAGATTTTTTTTTTGGCATGATTTTTTTGCATAAATATGATTGAATTTGATATGTTGGGGACTTTAGCATTCATGTTTATTGCCATAAAAAGCTATTGGATAAAGTGTTTTAAGATCTTAATGAGTCATTTAATTTAACACAGTGTGTGGATAGCCCCACACTCCAGCATGGACATGTGTTAGATTTGGTTTTATCATGTGGTCTACTGGTCTGTAATATTGAAGTATGTGTTGCCTCTTTTTCTGTACACAAGCCTGTTTTATTTGAAATTTGTCTTTCTCGTATCCCTAAACCGAATGTCCCAGCACTTAATTGTCGGGCAATTAGCCCTGTAACTGCTGAGCTGTTTTCAGATGCCTTCAATAGCATCAATGGGGTTTATTCAGTGTATTTGTCACGTACGGGAACACAGGAGACAGATGATCCAAGTGCAGTGTGGTTTATTTAAGGGTAATCCAAATCAAGGTCAAAAACAAGCCGGGGTCCTAACCAACAAGATCCAAACAGAAACAAACAAACAAACAGGAACAAGAACTGGAACTCAAGGACTAGGAAATGCGAGGAAACTAGGTGACTGAAAGTAAGGACTCCATGCAGACAATTGGAAGCAGACTGGATTATATATAGGCAGGGTAATGACTATCTAGTGAAGAAACCTGAGTGCAACTAACTTAGTTATCGGCGCGTAAGCACATCAAGTAAACAATATGCAATGTTGTCATCAAACTGCACTTTCCACATGTACAGCTTAAAAATAAAAAAAAGATATAAGGTGTAACTTAGTCAATTTCCAAAACCGCTAAGCAAATATATACAGTTTCAGTACATACCACATAGAGACGTCGTTGCTGATGCTGCTCTTGTTAAATTTCAGCCTCTGGATCTGATTCTTGATCATAAATATACGCTGAATCTGACTGTTAGCCATGGTTTGTTTTGGATGTTTTTTTCCTCACGGTAATGTCACAGCTTCCAAACGCTCTCAACACAAAAGCTTACTCGCGCTCGTGATTCTTTAGCTCCGCCCACACGTCACGCCTCCAGCCACTCGTGTTTTTCTGGGAAAAATCGGTACAGACTATCTTTCTCTTATGAATATAATAAAACTAAAGTCTTTTTGGAGTAATGAAGGATGCAGTACTATTCTATAGGTACTCAAGATTAACAGGATATTGAGTGAAAACGAGCATTTCACCCCCCCTTTAAGATCTTTGTCCGAACCCGACGGGACCCGCTGGGACAGGTTCGGGCTTAATTTATATCATCTTATGCGGCCTCGGCCCGGGCTTGGGATTGCGCTCCAGTTTGCGAGGTAAACAAGTGGTCATGTGATGTGTTTCGATTAGCGCGAAAATGGATGCTGAGTAGTTGTAACAGATGCTTCCCTCTGGCGATTATGTTTTGGTAGCACCAGCAACTAAAGCAAAGTCTGAGGTGTGGAAAAGTTTTGAACATGTTTATAATGAGAGCAAGTGAGCGCAGGAACACGCTGAAGACATCTACAGTGGATTCAATCATTTTCCAAAAACATATAGGCTTTGCCTAATCGCTGTGAGTAATAAAGATATTTCAAATGAAAACTAAATTTTCATTGAGTCTTAAATGCATAATGTGGACTGAGTATTTATGCTAATGTTGGCATTATTCTTTTATTAAATGTCAGCTGCCAATGGCGAAGCAAATCCGCCGGAGCCTTTATCTTAATTTCGTAATTGCCAAATACCCAAGTTAATTAAAAATTTATCTTAATTTAATTTGTTAAAAAAGACTTGTTTTTACTGGTGCGTTGGTCTATTTATAGGCTAAATGAGCCTATGTCAAGAATGCTGAGATGTTACGATGTCACAGAGGACTTATTTTATTTCTTTATTCCAATTGGTGTAGTCCACGTTATGTATTAATAAATTATGTTAAAACATGAATAAATGACTCATTTTTGACAAAGGCAAAAGAGCTGTGTGTGTGTGCACATTTGAATAATGTCGGGCTGTAAACGGGTTCGGGCTTTTAAAAAGCTGTCAATCAAAATGTACTTGTCAGGCTCAGGCCGAAACCTGTCCGGCTCCATGTCACGCTGTCTGGTCTCTGTTTCCCGGGGGGTCCACTAGTGGTCTCACTTCCCCATAGGCACCTCACCGCAGGCACTACATTTCCCACAAAGCCTTGTCTCTTCATCACAGTAATTGCATTCCTGTTAATTGCACTCAGGTGTCTTCACTTGATAGTCAATACCCTGTCTATATATGTCAGGACCCAAGAGTGGAATGAGGCTGAAAAATAGTATTTTATTAAAGAGGACATCTTAACGTCAAAAAACAAAACAAAAAACCACTGGGGAAAAAATCAGTCTTGACTTCAAACTGATCAGCGGGCAGGTCGTGCGGTCAGCCTCCGAGAACGCCAGGAGAGAGGAAGCAACAAATCCAAAACGGTAGGCAGGAGAATGGTCGGACAGACAAGGGGTCAAGCGAGGTGCAGACAGGACTGAGAACGGCGGGCAGTACCAGGGTCAAAAACAGTCCAGGTCGAAAACCAGAAGAGCGGTCCATATTGTTGTAATTGTTGTGATTGTTTGTGACATTGACAGTGTGTCAATAATGCAAAATGACAGTTAAAGGCAGTTCATCATTGAATTCAGTGATGTCATCATCTCAGTTCAGTTTAAATAGTATCTGTGCAATCAGCTGCACAGTCAATCAAGTCAACAATATCACTGTAAATTAAGTGACCCCAACTAAGCAAGCCAGAGGCAACAGCGGCAAGGAACCAAAACTCCATCTGTGACAGAATGGATAAAAAAACCTTGGGTGAAACCATACTCAGTTGGGGGGGCAGTTCTCCCCTGAACAGATGAAAACAGCAGTTCAATTCCAGGTTGCATCAAAGTCAGATTGTGCAGAAGGATCATCTTCTGAATCAAGTTTCCTGTGGTCTTGTTCTGATGGTTGTCTGAGACAAGGTTTTTACAGGGGATCTGGATCTGGGGCTCTAGTTGTCCTGGTCTCCGCTGTCTATCAGGGCTGTAGAGGTCCTTTCTAGTTGATAGAAAGTTTAAGGCCTTCACAAGCCGAAGGGCAAACTCATCTAATCTGCAGCCTATTATGCATCAAACTAAGATTGCTGTAAAGACACAAAGCACTGCCATCAAGTTCACATTTTGATACATTTGCTCACTAAAAAATAAATTTCTAATAAATTACTTTATAACCACAAACAATCTGGATTTTATCAATCAATCAATCAATCAATCACCTTTATTTTTTATAGTGCTTTAAACAAAATACATTGCGTCAAAGCACTGAACAACATTCATTTGGAAAACAGTGTTTCAATAATGCAAAATGATAGTTAAAGGCAGTTCATCATTGAATTCAGTTATGTCATCTCTGTTCAGTTAAATAGTGTCTGTGCATTTATTTGCAATCAAGTCAATGATATCGCTGTAGATGAAGTGACCCCAACTAAGCAAGCCAGAGGCGACAGCGGCAAGGAACCAAAACTCCATCGGTGACAGAATGGAGAAAAAAACCTTGGGAGAAACCAGGCTCAGTTGGGGGACCAGTTCTCCTCTGACCAGACGAAACCAGTAGTTCAATTCCAGGCTGCAGCAAAGTCAGATTGTGCAGAAGAAACATCTGTTTCCTGTGGTCTTGTCCTGGTGGTCCTCTGAGACAAGGTCTTTACAGGGGATCTGTATCTGGGGCTCTAGTTGTCCTGGTCTCCGCTGTCTTTCTGGGCAATAGAGGTCCTTTCTAGGTGCTGATCCACCATCTGGTCTGGATACGTACTGGATCCGGGCGACTGCAGTGACCCTCTGATCTGGATACAGACTGGATCTGGTGGCGACAGTGACCTCGGAACAAGAGAGATACAGACAAATATTAGCATAGATGCCATTCTTCTAATGATGTAGCAAATACATCGGGTGTTATGTGAAGTGTTTCTGATTCCGGTTAACCTAATTAATGCAGCCTAAAAATCCTTGAACGGATTTGGATATTAAAAGCATATTAGTATGTTATGTGTATGCCAGGTTAAAGAGATGGGTCTTTAATCTAGATTTAAACTGCAAGAGTGTGTCTGCCTCCCGAAAAATGTTAGGTAGGTTATTCCAGAGTTTAGGCACCAAATAGGAAAAGGATCTGCTGCCCGTAGTTGATTTTGATATTCTAGGTATTATCAAATTGCCGGAGTTTTCAGAACGTAGCAGAAGTAGAGGAGTATAATGTAAAAGGCGCTCATTCAAATACTGAGGTGCTAAACCATTCAGGGCTTTATAAGTAATAAGCAATATTTTAAAATCTATACAATGTTTGATAGGGAGCCAGTGCAGTGTGGACAGGACCGGGCTAATATGGTCATACTTCCTGGTTCTAGTAAGAACTCTTGCTGCTGCATTTTGGACTAGCTGTAGTTTGTTTACTAAGCGTGCAGAACAACCACCCAATAAAGCATTACAATAGTCTAACCTTGAAGTCATAAATGCATGGATTAACATTTCTGCATTTGACATTGAGAGCATAGGCCGTAATTGAGATATATTTTTGAGATGGAAAAATGCAGTTTTACAAATGCTAGAAACGTGGCTTTCTAAGGAAAGATTGCGATCAAGTAGCACACCTAGGTTCCTAACTGATGACGAAGAATTGACAGAGCAACCATCAAGTCTTAGACAGTGTTCTAGGTTATTACAAGCAGAGTTTTTAGGCCCTATAATTAACACCTCTGTTTTTTCTGAATTTAGCAGTAAGAAATTACTCGTCATCCAATTTTTTATATCGACTATGCATTCCATTAGTTTTTCAAATTGGTGTGTTTCACTGGGCTGCGAGGAAATATAGAGCTGAGTATCATCAGCATAACAGTGAAAGCTAACACCATGTTTACTGATGATATCTCCCAAGGGTAACATATAAAGCGTGAAGAGTAGCGGCCCTAGTACTGAGCCTTGAGTTAGTCCATAGTGCACTTGTGATCGATATGATACATCTTCATTCACTGCTACGAACTGATGGCGGTCAAATAAGTACGATTTAAACCATGCTAATGCACTTCCACTAATGCCAACAAAGTGTTCAAGTCTATGCAAAAGAATGCTGTGGTCAATTGTGTCAAACGCAGCACTAAGATCCAATAAAACTAATAGAGAGATACACCCACGATCAGAAGATAGGAGCAGATCATTTGTAACTCTAAGGAGAGCAGTCTCAGTACTATGATACGGTCTAAATCCTGACTGGAAATCCTCACATATACCATTTTTCTCTAAGAAGGAATATAATTGTGAGGATACCACCTTTTCTAGTATCTTTATCTAGTATTTTATGTTTCTAAATGAAACATGGCTTGAAGACAGCTGCAGTGCAACAATCCTCAATGAAGCAGCCCCTCCTGACTTCACTAACATGAGTGTTTGCAAGGCTGTTAGGAGAGGTGGAGGTGTAGCTGCTCTATTTAAAAATGTCTATCAATGCAAGCAAGTGTCATTTTGTCAGTTCTTGTCTTTTGAATATATAGGGATTGTGCTGAAATGTGCTCCACGCATTCTGTTTATTATTATTTACAGGCCTCCAAAATACTCTCCAGCCTTTGTTGAAGAGGTCACAGAAAATGTTATAAATGATTTCCTCAGAGTTTGACTGTTTTGTTACTGCAGGGGATTTTAATATTCACATAGATAATGCAGAAACCAAAACTACAAAAGAAATGCTAACAGTTCTAAACACCTTTGACCTGATTCAGCATGTGCACAGACCCACACACAAAGTTGGACACACTCAAGATTCAATCATTAGTAGGGGTCTAAACATTTCGTCCATTGTTATTAAGGAGTGGATGTGGTGGAAGATGAAACTTGAAATTCACTATAGCATCTATAAAGACAGCCTTCATGCTTTTAATATGAAACTAGCCACAGCTAGACAGAATTTCTTCTCAAATCTTATAAACAGTAACTTAAACAACACTCATACTCTTTTTGCCATTGTTGAGAGACTGACAAACCCCCCAAGTCAGATTCCTGTGAAATGCTATCAGACAGCAAATGTAATGAGTTTGCTGCATTCTTCTCTGAGAGGATCATCAATATCAGGAAGGCGATTAGCACATCCTCAAGTAATGCAGAAGTCAAACAGATTCAGTCACAATATCAAAAAGATACTATGTCCATTTTTGAAGAAATTGATAGCAATTTTTTTAAGAAATAGTGCTGCACCTAAAATCATCAACCTGCTTTCTTGATACAATTCCCATATCTTTTTTAAATGTGTGTTTAACTGTTTAGAAGCAGATCTCTTAGAAATGGTGAACCCCTAACTTCTTTTCTGGGACATTACCAAACTCCCTAAAAACTGCAGTTGTTAAGCCCCTCCTGAAAAAGAGCAATCTTAATAACACCATTTTGAGAAATTATAGACCAATTATCTAATCTTCCTTTTATAGTCAAAATTATAGAAAATGTAGTTTTTAATCAGCTGAACAAATACTTAAACTCAAATGGATACCTGGACAATTTTCAATCTGGTTTCAGACCGCATCACAGCACAGAGACAGCACTCATTAAGAATATAAATGATATTCACTTAAATTCTGACTCTGGCAAAATATCGGTGCTAGTATTGCTAGATCTTAGTACTGCGTTTGACACTGTTGATCATAACATACTACTAGAGAGACTGGAAAACTGGGTCGGCCTTTCTGGGATGGTACTCAAATGGTTCAGGTCATACTTAGAAGGGAGAGGTTATTATGTGAGTCTAGGAGAGCATAAGTCTAAGTGGATGTCCATGACATGTGGAGTCCCCCAAGGCTAGAACCAAATTGCCTATCACAGCTTTGCTGATGATACCCAGGTTTACCTAGCCTTATTTCCAAATGACTACAGCCCCATTGACTCCCTCTGCCAATGCCATCCATCATCTTCCGCTTATCCGGGGCCAGGTCGCGGGGGCAACAGTCTAAGCAGAGACGCCCAGACTTCCCTCTCCCTAGCCACTTCTTCCAGCTCTTCCGGGGGGCCCCCGAGACGTTCCCAGGCCAACCGTGAGACATAGTCCCTCCAGCGTGTCCTAGGTCTTCCCCGGGGCCTCCTCCCGGTGAGACGTGCCTGGAACACCTCCCTGGGAAGGCGTCCAGGAGGCATCCGAAATAGATGCCCGAGTCACCTCAGCTGGCTCCTCTCGATGTGGAGGAGGAACGGCTCTACTCTGTGCTCCTCCAGAGTGAACGAGCTTCTCACCCTATCTCTAAGGGTGCGCACAGCCACCCGAGTAATTGAAGTAATTGAATTTGGAAACAAAGATGAAGTTTTCAAGGTGAATGCATACCTTCACTCTAGGGGTCAAACTACTAAAAATAAAATCAGTAATCTTGATGTGATACTTTCCTGCCAAGCAATGTGAAATACCTCTAGTTTTGTTTCCCTCCAGCTGCATTCCATGCTCCCTTTAGGTTGGGAGTGTGCTCATTATACGATGGTGTCAGGCTCTTTTCCTTAATCTTCCTTAAGCATAAATGAGCAACTGTATGGTAGAAAAGAGAGAGTACATAGTTTGTTACATCATCAAGTTGTTCTGAGGTTTTGGATATGCTAAGGAATCTGGATACATAATGAAGATTACTTAAAAAGCAGTCTTTGTGGTAGAAGTGATGGTTCTAAAGTTTTAGAATTTACAGTTTTAGCTATATGAAGTTTGCACAAAACTAAATAATGATCTGAGATATCATCACTTGGCTGCATAATTTCAACACCATCAACATCAGTTCCATGTGAAAGTATTAAATCTAGAGTATGATTTCGACAATAAGTAGGTTCTGAGACGTGTTGTCTAACCCCAATAGAGTTTAGAATGTCTATAAATGCTGATCCCAATGCATAATTTGGACCCACTTTATATTAAGTGGCCTTAACTACTATGTACTTACATTTTAATTAATAATTTAGTACAATGTACTTATTGTGTACGTACATGTTTTTACATTGTACTTATATTAAAAAAACTACTTGTAATTACATCTGTATTTAATTTCTGTAATTACATTTATAATTACTGTAATTACATTGGTGTCGCTGTTGGACAGTGTTTTCTCTACTTCCTGTTGGCCTTCTGTAGCTAATCATAGCTCCATGTAGCTGTTTTTATTTTATATTTTTTCTCTATAATCTTTCTTACTATCACTGTCTGTTTGTTTGTTTTTTTAATTGTAAAATATAACTTAATTCACACCATATTTCTGATATTATCGATCAGTCTTATCAGATTAACTTTGATCGTTCACTCTTCCGTGACTGCAGCACACCTGCAAAGCGTTAGCACTCGTTAGCTTGTCATTAGCGTTTTCTTTTCTCCTCTCCTCTCCTCTCTCACGCTGCAGTTTTCCACAAGTTCATCAAACAACCGCAGTAAGAATATTTCATCAAGCACGGTGAGTAATGGCTTCTCCTACAATTGTTATTTGCACCTCTTGCCACATGTACAGTTTATCTATCTCTGTCGCTGATGAGGGATTCACATGTGATAAATGCAGGGAAACAGTTAGGCTGACAGAGAAGATTTCAGAATTAGAGACACGCATCCAAACTTTAATTGAGGACAGTAAGAATGTTAGGGCTCTAGATATGGCTTTGGATGCGTCTAGCCCAGGGATTCCTGTACATTGTCCGGTTCCAGCAGAGCCCCTGCAGCAGGGCAACTGGGTGACGGTGAGGCAGCGTAGTCGTGGGTCAAAACACCGCTCTTCTGTTCCGATCAAAACATTAAACAGGTTCTCCCCACTCAGTGATGCACCCACTGAGAAACCTGATGAAAGTGCTCTAGTTATTGGCGATTCTATTGTACGGAACGTGAATATAGAGACACCAGCCACCATAGTCAAATGTTTACCGGGAGCCAGAGCGCCTGACATCTTGGCAAATTTAAAAGTGCTGGCTAATGCTAAACGTAAATACAGTAAGATTGTTATTCATGCCGGCGCTAATGATGTTCGACTTCGCCAGTCGGAGATCACTAAAAATAACTTTAAAGAGGTGTGTGAACTTGCAAGCACGATGTCAGACACTGTAATATGCTCTGGTCCCCTCCCTGCTTACCGTGGTGATGAGATGCATAGCAGATTGTCATCACTCAATGGCTGGATGTCTAAGTGGTGCCCACAGAATAACATAGGTTATATAGACAATTGGACGAGCTTTTGGGGCAGACCTGACCTGTTTAAAAGAGATGGTCTTCATCCCTCCTGGGGTGGCGCCACTCTTCTGTCTAGAAATATGGCAAATAGTCTTAGTGTTTATACTTGACTAACTGGGGCCCAGGTCAGGAAGCAGACAGACTGGCTAAACCGACCGTCTGCTAGCTGCCTCCCGTCACAGAGGTCAGTTAATTCTCAGCACATAGAGACTCTTTCACCTAGATATCACACTATAGAGACTGTGTCTGTTCCCCGAACTAGAAAATACAAAAAACGTCCAAACCAAGTTAAGGTTAACAATTTAATTGAGGTTCAACAAATAAAAAACAAATGCAATATGGATAAACAAATGATAAAGATTGGCTTATTGAATATCAGATCCATTTCTACGAAAACACTTTTTGTAAATAATATGATAACTGATCATAATATAGATGTGCTCTGCTTGACAGAAACCTGGCTAAAACCTGATGATTAGATTATTTTAAATGAGTCCACCCCCCAAGATTATTGTTATAAACACGAGCCGCGTCTAAAAGGCAAAGGGGGAGGAGTTGCTTCAATTTATAATAACGTTTTCAGGATTTCTCAGAGGGCAGGCTTCAAGTATAACTCGTTTGAAGTAATGGTGCTTCATATAACATTATCCAGAGAAACCAATGTTAATGATAAATCCCCTGTTATGTTTGTACTGGCTACTGTATACAGGCCACCAGGGCACCATACAGACTTTATTAAAGAGTTTGGTGATTTTACATCCGAGTTAGTTCTGGCTGCAGATAAAGTCTTAATAGTTGGTGATTTTAATATCCATGTCGATAATGAAAAAGATGTATTGGGATCAGCATTTATAGACATTCTGAACTCTATTGGTGTTAGACAACACGTTTCAGGACCTACTCATTGTCGAAATCATACTCTAGATTTAATACTGTCACATGGAATTGATGTTGATAGTGTTGAAATTATTCATCCAAGTGATGATATCTCAGATCATTATTTAGTTCTGTGTAAACTTCATATAGCCAAAATTGTAAATTCTACTTCTTGTTACAAGTATCGAAGAACCATCACTTCTACCACAAAAGACTGCTTTTTAAGTTATCTTCCTGATGTATCCGAATTCCTTAGCATATCCAAAACCTCAGAACAACTTGATGATGTAACAGAAACTATGGAATCTCTCTTTTCTAGCACTTTAAATACAGTTGCTCCTTTACGCTTAAGAAAGGTTAAGGAAAACAGTTTGACACCATGGTATAATGAGCATACTCGCACCCTAAAGAGAGCAGCCCGAAAAATGGAGCGCAGCTGGAGGAAAACAAAACTAGAGGTATTTCGTATTGCTTGGCGGGAAAGTAGCATATCCTACCGAAAAGCATTAAAAACTGCTAGATCTGATTACTTTTCTTCTCTTTTAGAAGAAAACAAACATAACCCCAGGTATTTATTCAATACAGTGGCTAAATTAACGAAAAATAAAGCCTCAACAAGTGTTGACATTTCCCAACACCACAGCAGTAATGACTTTATGAACTACTTTACTTCTAAAATCGATACTATTAGAGATAAAATTGCAACCATTCAGCCGTCAGCTACAGTTTCGCATCAGACAGTGCACTATAGACCCCCTGAGGAACAGTTCCACTCATTCTCTACTATAGGAGAGGAAGAATTGTATAAACTTGTTAAATCATCTAAACTTACAACATGTATGTTAGACCCTATACCATCTAAGCTCTTAAAAGAGGTGCTTCCAGAAGTCATAGGTCCTCTTCTGACTATTATTAATTCCTCATTGTCATTAGGATATGTCCCCAAAACCTTCAAACTGGCTGTTATTAAGCCTCTCATAAAAAAGCCACAACTTGACCCCAGAGAACTAGTTAATTATAGACCAATCTCGAATCTCCCTTTTCTGTCCAAGATACTAGAAAAGGTGGTATCCTCACAATTATATTCCTTCTTAGAGAAAAATGGTATATGTGAGGATTTCCAGTCAGGATTTAGACCGTATCATAGTACTGAGACTGCTCTCCTTAGAGTTACAAATGATCTGCTCTTATCATCTGATCGTGGGTGTATCTCTCTATTAGTTTTATTGGATCTTAGTGCTGCGTTTGACACAATTGACCACAACATTCTTTTGCATAGACTTGAACACTTTGTTGGCATCAGTGGAAGTGCATTAGCATGGTTTAAATCGTACTTATATGACCGCCATCAGTTCGTAGCAGTGAATGAAGATATATCATATCGATCACAAGTGCAGTATGGAGTACCTCAAGGCTCAGTTCTAGGGCCGCTACTCTTCACGCTTTATATGTTACCCTTGGGAGATATCATCAGGAAACATGGTGTTAGCTTTCACTGTTATGCTGATGATACGCAGCTCTATATTTCCTCGCAGCCCGGTGAAACACACCAATTTGAAAAACTAATGGAATGCATAGTCGATATAAAAAATTGGATGACGAGTAATTTCTTACTGCTAAATTCAGAAAAAACAGAGGTGTTAATCATAGGGCCTAAAAACTCTACTTGTAATAACCTAGAACACTGTCTAAGACTTGATGGTTGCTCTGTCAATTCTTCGTCATCAGTTAGGAACCTAGGTGTGCTACTTGATCGCAATCTTTCCTTAGAAAGCCACGTTTCTAGCATTTGTAAAACTGCATTTTTCCATCTCAAAAATATATCTAAATTACGGCCTATGCTCTCAATGTCAAATGCAGAAATGTTAATCCATGCATTTATGACTTCAAGGTTAGACTACTGTAATGCTTTATTGGGTGGTTGTTCTGCACGCTTGGTAAACAAACTACAGCTAGTCCAAAATGCAGCAGCAAGAGTTCTTACTAGAACCAGGAAGTATGACCATATTAGCCCGGTCCTGTCCACACTGCACTGGCTCCCTATCAAACATCGTATAGATTTTAAAATATTGCTTATTACTTATAAAGCCCTGAATGGTTTAGCACCTCAGTATTTGAATGAGCTCCTTTTACATTATACTCCTCTACGTCCGCTACGTTCTCAAAACTCAGGCAATTTGATAATACCTAGAATATCAAAATCAACTGCGGGCGGCAGATCCTTTTCCTATTTGGCGCCTAAACTCTGGAATAACCTACCTAACATTGTTCGGGAGGCAGACACACTCTTGCAGTTTAAATCTAGATTAAAGACCCATCTCTTTAACCTGGCATACACATAACATACTAATATGCTTTTAATATCCAAATCCGTTAAAGGATTTTTAGGCTGCATTAATTAGGTAAACTGGAACCGGAACACTTCACATAACTCCGTACTTTCTACATCATTAGAAGAATGGCATCTACGCTAATATTTGTCTGTTTCTCTCTTGTTCCGAGGTCACCGTGGCCACCAGATCCAGTCTGTGTCCAGATCAGAGGGTCACTGCAGTCACCCGGATCCAGTACGTATCCAGACCAGATGGTGGATCAGCACCTAGAAAGGACCTCTACTGCCCTGAAAGACAGCGGAGACCAGGACAACTAGAGCCCCAGATACAGATCCCCTGTAAAGACCTTGTCTCAGAGGAGCACCAGGACAAGACCACAGGAAACAGATGATTCTTCTGCACAATCTGACTTTGCTGCAGCCTGGAATTGAACTACTGGTTTCGTCTGGTCAGAGGAGAACTGGCCCCCCAACTGAGCCTGGTTTCTCCCAAGGTTTTTTTCTCCATTCTGTCACTGATGGAGTTTCGGTTCCTTGCCGCTGTCGCCTCTGGCTTGCTTAGTTGGGGTCACTTCATCTACAGCGATATCGTTGACTTGATTGCAAATTAAAACAGACACTATTTCAACTGAACAGAGATGACATCAATGAATTCAATGATGAACTGCCTTTAACTATCATTTTGCATTATTGAGACACTGTTTTCCAAATGAATGTTGTTCAGTGCTTTGGCGCAATGTATTTTGTTTAAAGCACTATATAAATAAAGGTAAAAAAAAAAAAAAAAAAAAAAAAATTACATTGTTGACCCAAACTTTACACCTTAACCCACCCTTAAACCCATACCTCCAAACCTCTCCCTAACCTTACCCCTATCCCACCTCAATAGCAGCAAAAGTGTTTTACAATACAATATGAACACAATAAGTTCATTGTACGTATTTTTTTGTGTAAGTACATAGTAGTTAAGGCCACCTAAAATAAAGTGGGACCCATCATTTTTATTATCAACATGGATATCACCAACTTTTAAATCTTTATCTGCAGCCAGCACTAACTCGGATGTAAAATCTCCCAACTCTTTAATAAAGTCTGTACGGTGCCCTGGTGGCCTGTATACAGTAGCCTGTACAAACATCATAGGGGATTTATCATTAACATTCTGGATAGCGTTATATGAAGTACCATTACTCCAAATGAGTTATTCTTGAAGCCTGCCCTCTAAGAAATCCTGAAATCATTGAAAACACCCCCCCCCACCCCCTTTTGGATGTGGCACATGATTATAACAGTAATCTTGGGGGATAGACTCATTTAAAATAATGTAATCATCAGGTTTTAGATTATGATTGGGGATCATATTATTTACAGAAAGTGCTTTTCTAGAAAGGGACCTGATATTTAATAAGCCAATATTTATCATTTGTTTATCCTTATTGCATCTGTTTTTTATGTGTTGAAAGTCAATTAAATTGTTACTCTTGAATTGGTTTGGACGGTGGTTTTTTTCTAGTTCGGGGAACAGACACAGTCTCTATGGTGTAATATCTAGGTGAAAGAGTCTATGTGCTGAGAATTAATTGACTTGGGATGTGAGGCAGCTAGCAGACGGTCAGTTTAACCAGTCTGTCTGCTTCCTGACCTGGGCCCCAGTTAGTCAAGTACAAACTCTAAGACTATGTGCCATATTTCTAGAGGAATAGAAGAGCGGCACCACCCTAGGAGGGATGAAGACCATCTCTTTTCAACAGGTCAGGTCTGCCCCAAAAGCTCGTCCAATTGTCTATGAAACCTATGTTATTCTGCGTGCACCACTAAGACATCCAGCCATTGAGTGATGACAATCTGCATGAATAACAATCTTACTGTATTTACGTTTAGCATTAGCCAGCACTTTTACATTTTTCAAGTTGTCAGGAGCTCTGACTCCCGGTAAACATTTGACTATGGTGGCTGGTGTCTCAATATTCACATTCTGTACAATAGACTCGCCAATAACTAGAGCACTTTCATCAGGTTTCTCAGTGGGTGCATCAAGTGGGAAGAACCTTTTAATGTTTTGAGTGGAACAGAAGAGCGGTGTTTTGACCCGCGACTATGCTGCCTCACTGTCACCCAGTTGCCCTGCTGTGGGGGTTCTATTACCAGAACAGAACAATGCACAGGACTCCCTGAGCTAGACGCATCCAAAGTTGTATAGAGTCCTCACATTGTTACTGTTCTCAATTACAGTTTGGATGCATGTCTCTAATTCTGAAATCTTCTCTGTCAGCCTAACTATTTCCCTGCATTTATCACATATTTTCCCGGATCCAATACGTATCCAGATGGTGGATCAGCACCTAGAAAGGACCTCTACAGCCCTGAAAGACAGCGGAGACCGATGGAGTTTCGGTTCCTTGCCGTTGTCGCCTCTGGCTTGCTTACTTGGGGTCACTTCATCTACAGCGATATCGTTGACTTGCAAACAAATGAACAGACACTATTTAAACTGAACAGAGATGACATCACTGAATTCAATGATGAACTGCCTTTAACTATCATTTTGCATTTGTAATGATAAAATCTTCATATGACCCTTCCTGTCAGAGCAAGCCACACAACTTCTTGTCCAAGCTCTTGTTCTCTCCAGACTGGACTATTGTAATTCTCTCTTGGCAGGCCTTCCTGCATGTACTATCAAGCCTCTGCAACTAATCCAGAATGCAGCAGCTAGGGTTGTCTTCAATGAGCCAAAAAAAGCTCATGTTACTCCTCTCATCATCAGGTTACACTGGCTACCAGTAGGTGCTCGTATCAAATTCAAGGCACTGATGCTTCCCTACAAGACGACCACTGGTGCGGCACCAACATGCCTAAACTCACCAGTTCAAACTTATGCACCCTCTAGAAGCTTACATTCTGCAAGTGAGTGACCCTTATTGTGCCATCCCAAAGAGGTTCAAAATCACCCTCACAGACCTTTTTCTGGACTGTGCCCAGCTGGTGGAATGACCTTCCAATCTTAACTCGAACAGCTAAGTCTTTACTAATTTTTAAAGAATTAAGACCAGGGCTCTGAATCGGTTCAAGGAACGAAAGCAAAAACCTGAAACGAACGATATTTTGACAGGAACAGAACCAGAACCAGAAACTAAATGAATTTTTTTAGTTCCGAACAGAATCAAAAATTTGAAATGGACAGTAACCGGTTAATAACGTTATTTTATCGTTCCGTTTAATATTTAAAATTTGCTGTCAACCAATCACGAATTCCAGCAGTACAGCATACGCAAATGTCACGCTGAAGCCAGCGAGTGAAATGTCCGCTCAGCTGTGAACTCAGTCAAGTCTCAATGGCAATGCACCGCCTTCAGGGCCGGATTAAGACCAAATTTGGCCTATTTTTTCTAGGCGTTGGTGCATGTGCATTCGATACTCAAGTAGAGACCTGGGAGTACCGCGGGACCCAGCACAACCGAGTGCGTCGCGGGACAATATTTGATGGATGAATGCGGACATGGGCGGCAAGATATTATTGTGTGCGGGTTGCGGGAAAATAAAGTTATTTGCGGAACTCCCGCAAAGTGGAAATATCTAGCAAAATAAAATTACTAAAAACAGATAAACCTTTATTTATAATAAACTGAAATAAAATAAAATAAAATAGACTTTGCGGAATGGGAGGATGCTGATGAAACCATGGACAGCGACATGTAATTCCATTCCGAAATAGCGAGAGATCCAGTGGTGGAAAAGGCGATGTCAAGAGTTTCCGAGATTAAGCAAAGTAACACGCCATGTAGGCTACTTTGCATTCCAGCTCCCAGCGCACCATTGGAGAGGGCTTTCAGTAATTGCGGTCGCATAAGTGGGCAGAGACGGATTAATCTGAAGCCCTCATCAATGAAGGACATGCTATTCCTGCATGGACTACATTAGACGTCGTAGTCTACAATTGTTTTTTAAATTCTGTTTCTTTTTAATTATTTATTTATTTTGCTAAATATTTAAAATTGGTCTATTTTGTTATTGAGGAAAAATTATTTTGTATTTGTTTGTTTGTTTAATGTTAGAGGAAAAGAAGGCATTCTTAAGCAGTATAGGCTAATCTTCCTTTGAACATGAAATAAATCCAGGTTTATTATTATTATATAATTGATTAGGCTATACTATAGCCTAATAGGTATATTTTTATTTACATTTCGTACTTTTTTACTGTATTTCTATGTTCTATTTTAAGTTCCATTTTCATTCCTTTCATCCATTTAATTAAACGCAAATAAAACAAAACATTTGTTTCTTTTTTAAATTTATATCCAACAGGGGAGCAATTGAAAAAATAACAGAGTAACAGGCAGAATATGCAATGCAATAAAAAAAAAAAAACTAAATCCCGCAGGACGAAACTTGATTGTTCACACGCGCGAGCGGGAGCAAATAACATATTTTTCAGGGAGAGTGATAAAATCTTGCGGGAACGGGATGGAAAAATCCATCCTGCGCAGGTCTCTACACTCAAGCGCCAGCATGCTAAGCCTTTTCCTGCCCAACCGAGGACCGCAGCTCTCCTTTGATTATTCCAAACTTTGAGAAGCTCCGCTAGCCAGAGTCATTGGACATCATCATGCACAGATAGATGCGCTAACCAATTTCGACATATGGAAACGTCTGAGAAAGACAAACGATGACAAAAGCTCGTACAAGCTCTGCTGCTGATTCATTCACAGTCACCGGTTTCTGAGTTTAGCAAACTCAGATCAGCTGATTTTGACTGATTAATAATCAGTTAAATGGTTTAAAAAGTCATTTATTTATTTTCAGTAAATTATCAAAATATTTAAAAAGGTTTACCTGCATGGTTTATATATATATATATATATATATATATATATATATATATATTTATATATTAGAGCCCGACCGATATATCGGCCGGCCGATATGAGCTTATTGCATTTAAATCGGCATCTGCGTTTATAACGGCCGATGAAACATGAGAAACAGAGTCTCATGCTTTACTCATGTTATGAGTGTTGCATAGTTTTCCCACCAGAGGGAGCTCTGCAGCTGCAGAGTTGACAACAGCGCCAGAAATCCACTAGCGAAGGCAAGCCACGGAGATGTACTGTTTTGACGGTGAGTCTGTCGTTCGTCATGTGAAATGATTTAGTTCATACACTGTACATAAAAACGGTGTGGTAGTTCTAGCTAACTGTCCTATCATTATCACTTCAAAATATTCTATAACATCACTTACAGCCGCTAATGCATTGCTATATTAGATAAGCCACAAAGCTAATACCATGTTTATCAGTGGAAGAGTGCAAACGTTAATAAGAGGTCAAACTATAACGTTAGCGTTTAACTTATTCTAAATATATCTGCAGTGTTTCCCACATAATGAACGAGTAACTGTTGCAGGGGGGAGCGTGTAATCAGTCAATGACTAGAAGTTATGTACAGCGTGCCTCGAAAAAACAACAACTGTTATGTTATTCTAACGCTAATATAGCTTCCTTTTTAGCAGGCCCCTTAAATGCTTGCTATTAACATGTTTGAATGTGGTTCTTCTCAAAATTGACAGCGGTGTGTTCATGACAGTAACGTTAACTATTCAACTTCAAATTGATTCCGTAATCTTCCGCACAAAGAGAAGAGAAGATATACGGGTCCGTTGTGAATGTGTCTGTGAGAGCAAATATAGTGTAGTTACAGTAACTGCAGTAGGTGCGTCAGAAATGATTAAACCAGAGGGGACATGTAAATAATGTGAGCTGAACAAGCGCTTTTTTCTTTTTTACAGATTGTTTCAAAGCAGCTTTACAGACATAACAGGAAAATGTTGTAATAATATTGTTAAATATAAGTAGGTAATAGGTAATACCTATTGCTTGACAAAAAAAGAAATCCGACTGCACATACAGCGTTACTCATTATACATTTACTATTATTCCATATCCTTTATATTAAATAACATTTTAGCATCCAGATACGTCGGGAACATGGAGACATTTGGATTCGTGCCGAATGAGAGAGAGCCTAAACTTCAAAGGATTTGATTTGAAGAGAAACTAATAACTGTTTTTATAATGTTTTTAAACATTTTGCTTTAGACTACAGGCATTTTAGCCTTCATTATTTCAGAAAGTAATAGGGCTAATAAAATACAATGTGAGCCTCGACATTGTATTAATTTTTTTTTTTTTTTACTCTCAAAACGCAATCTTATACAAGTGTTTTTTAAATATCTTTAAAAAAAAATTTAAGTAGGCCTACATTTGGACAAAATCTGGTGCAAGCTGTAAACTGTAAGCGTTAGATCTGTATTTATTCCTTTCTTTTGAGTAAGGAAATGCTATACTTTATTATTTTATTAAATTATTATTATTAGGCAAATTATAGGCAAATAATATTGTTTTTAAAAAATAATGTTATTAATCGGTATTTTTTCCTCCCGAAGCAGTTTCGGAACGGTAATAATATCAGAGGACCCAGAACAGAACCGTTAAAATATTGATTCTGTTCGGAGTGAAATGATTGAATTTCTTTTTCCGTTTTCAAGCCCTGCTTAAGACTTATCTTTTCACCAGCACTTAACCAACTAATACTAGCACTTACCTGACGTTTTCTTGTCTATTCTATTCTATTCTTAAAAAAAAAACAAAAAAAAAAAACATAGCTACGTGTTCTGTGCTAGACTAACTGAGACTTGTCATGAGACTTGTATCCTGTTGATGTTCTCTCTTTGTTCTCTCTTTGGTCTGATTGCTTCTGTTGTTCTTATTTGTAAGTCACTTTGGATAAAAACATCTGCTAAAGGATTAAATGTAAATAAAAATGTAAATATAGCCCTAGATTGCAGGTCAATACCACAGTCCCATGGCCAATGTAGAGGAATTTGGGTTGCCTGAAAACAGCCTGGAGTGCCCGGTACTCTGTTGGAATCTCCACCTTATGTTCCACTTCAGGGCTCTCAACTGTGGTAGAATTAATAGACAGATGTAGGTTTCTGTTTGGGAAAGGTTTGAGAATGAGGAATGGAAGGTTTCTGGACAGATGATAGGCAGGTATGGAAACAAGTATATCCATTTCAGTATTTCACCAGTGTTCCAGTTGATACTATGGTGCTGTGACATCCACATGCATCCTAGCATGATATCCATGGTGGATCCTTTCAGCACTATGAACGTGATCTCTTCTGTGTGCAAACATCCAATGCGTTGCGTCGGTGTGGGAGAGAAGTGACGGATGTTACCACGGCTTTCCTTGGATGTTGTGAATTCTCAATTCCCGGGAGCAGCATTTCCTCCTGACATAACATTTTTGGAGAAAGTGGGTTAACCTGTAAGCCGCAACCCCGACGCCCGTGTTCTCAACTCTCCGTGTTCACACGTGTCAACATTTACGAATTAAATTAAATTAAATTAAATTAAATTAAATTAATCAGGACAAAATTAATCTTGACAAACTTTTCGATCATTGTTTTTCAATGGAAAGCTTATAAAGAATGTATTTTCTAAATTTGTGTAAGCAGTATCGTCGTACCAGATTCGTCGTAATAACGAGTCATAAACACATCCACAGCTGTAAATCCCGATTTAGTTAGAAAGGTGAGGGTCCACTGAATGAAATCTCATGGAGCACATTTAGTACAACAAAGCAATAACGTTGTAATATTGATGATAATTCCTTTGTTTACATTTCAGTTCTTCAGGGACAGTATTGTTTGTGTCCGTTATGGAATAACTCACACTCAGAAACTGCCTCTTGGTAGTAAAAAAAAAACAGCATAAAAAAAAACATTTTGCAGTATACAGTGTCACAAACAGAATGAGACGATCCACAGAAAAACTGAAGGAAAGGAGGAAGATTATTTATTTGAATTCTGGCACTCTCTCGTGATGGCTCGTGACGCGCGCTCTGATACACCTGTCATCTGATGGAGGCGGAACTTAGCAATTGTCTTTTTCTTTATTTGTTTTATTTTTCTACAGTTTGTGTATATGTGTGAGTGTGTTTTATGTTGATTGTACCTGTATCTGCATGATTACCATCTGTTTGAGTGCAAATCAGCTCGCTGTTAGTGTGTAATCATGGCTATCAATGTGAACGGCATCTATATGAATAGAGAGTGGTTTATTGACCTTATGGCGCATTTCTATTATTACCATGTCTATAACTGGCCATTAGCACATTAGCAGGTATTTTCATTGTAATTCATTGATCTCAGGATCTCCTGTAATTGGCATACAAAGTTCATTAAAAAAATCATTTTTATTTTTCTTATTTTTCTTACTCAAATTATTCTTATTGTATTTTTCTAGTGCTCAAATAAATTACTAATATTTCAAATTTGCCGTCTAGTGTTTTATAATTGAAACATGCTGTGGTATGTTTAATGACTAAAATAGTTTGTAAAACCCTTCAATACAGTTGGTAAATATTTTTATATTGGGGGGGGGGGGGACATAGTCATAGTCCCCAAGAAATGGTTGCAGGAATCTAATTTTTCATGGTATCTTCTTCAGATTTTAAATAGAAACTCATGAGACATTTGGCTTTCAACCAATTACTTTTCTAGATTGCTCCTGGACTGATTTCATGTATTTTTATATATAAAAAAAAAAAAAAAAAAAAAACATTTCAAGGCACTTCAGTGTCTGTAACTTTTAATATTTTTGAGCATTATCAACTCTGGTTGATAAAAATACAGCCCAAATGATGTGTGTAACACACTAAAGGAAGAAACTGTTACAATTTTAAGTTAGGTAGGGCACTTTTAAATGACACCCCAGTCCGACAAAGATACAGGTGAATACTCCCTACACAGTAGCAGGCTGTAAAGGACCACATCAAACAGCTTCAGGATAGCAGAGTGATCAGGGAGAGTAGCAGCCCTCACGCATCACCAGTTGTCCTGGTGCAAAAGAAAACTGGAGAGTTACGGATGTGTGTCAATTACCGTCAACTTAACGCCAAGACAAGAAAGGATGCCTACCCATTACCTCGTATTGAGGAGTCGTTGACTGCCTTTATGCTATTGGATTGGATGCTATGATGTCATAATCTGTTCTTCTTCTGTGGCCCAGCACTTGCCGAGACTGGAGATGGTCCTCAGCCGACTCCAACAGAAAGGGAATAAGTCAAAGCTGAGTAAGTGCCATTTTTTTTCAGAAGGGAAGTGCAGTACTTGGGACACTGGTGTCCAAACAACGTGTGGCCACTGATCCAGCAAAGGTATCTGCTGTGAATAACTGGAGGACGCCTTGTGATGTGACCGAAGTCTGATCATTTCTTGGTTTTTGCAGCTATTACCATCCCTTCGTTAAAGGGTTTGCTCAGTTAGTGGCTCCACTTCACCAACTAGTGGCAGATGCTATTAAAACTGCAAAGATGAGTAGGACCAGGCCAGCTGCCATCCTACCCAGAATGAGGACTGAAAAATGTGAGAGATCAAGAGGATGTTTACAAGTGCTCCCTTTTTAGCATTCGCTGATTTCACCAAGCCCTTTGTCTAGGAGATAGATGCTAGTCACCAAGGGCTAGGTGCAGTCCTGTCCCAGGAGAAGGAGGGAAAATTGAGAGCTGTGTCATATGCTAGTCGCTCATTGCGTGGTTCAGATCATAACATAGAGAATTATAGCTCCATGCTTATGGAGTTCTTATGATTTCTTAGCTTGGCAGCAAATGTACAGTTTACATTGATAATAACCCTTTAAGTCATTTTCAGACCCTGAAGCTGGGTGCAACTGAACAAAGATGGTTTACCCAGATGGTAGCTTTCGATTTCACTGTACATTAACGCCCAGGTAAAAATAATGCTGACTCTCTCTCTCGGCAGTACACCACGCAGGCAGAGAACACAGCTCTGGAGATTGACCTGTGGAGAGTTGAATCTTACCATCCCCTCATCCCCGATAGAGCTGAAGGAGCCATATCTCACAAAATTGGAGTCCTTCAAAGTTGATCCAATGCTGATCTGGCAATGTTGCGGGAGGTGGATCCTGTTTTGAAAGACCTTCTCTCTCTTTGGAGACTAGGAAGGCCTCCTAGCAAAGAACAGCGGGCCAAACTCACCAAGGATGTACAACCTCTCCTTTGGTGGTGGAATTGTATCCTGGAGAAGGACGGCCTGAAGACCAGAAGACAACTGCCCCTCATGGAGACCCATATACCCAACTACTGCCCCAGTGTCTTCACCAGGAACTTCTCTGGGGTCTCCATGACCAAAATGGACGTCAAGGAGTACGGCAAACTACTGAGGCAATAGTGTTACTGGCCAGGGATGTGAGCGGAAATTGAGAAGTACTGTCAGAACTTCCAACACTGTTGTGCGCGTTGGGTTTATTTTTCATGTAGGTACTGTTGGTCATGGTAGAGCATGTTTAATCACTGACATTTGAATTTGAATACTTATTTATTTCATTTTATCAGGGTAATTTCTAGAAGCATGTGTCTACTCTTCACGGAGGACACAGGCTTCTGCATGGAGATTTAATATTTGTCATGATCACCTCATTGTCACCTGAGCTCCTGGGCTGGTAAATGTCTTAATATGCACATTTTCCATTGAGTGTTTCAATGAGCTGTGGGACAGTTCAGCATACTGAAAAGTAGGCCTATATTTTCTAGCTATGTTTGAGTTGATTATGCTATGCTGTGTAATGAGGCTAGCAACTAATATGATCATTTTCTCCTGAAAAGGGACCATGCCAGCCATTGTTTTCTTGAAATTAATATGCATTTCTTCTTTGTTTTGTTGGTTTGTTTGTTTAGTTATGTGATTTTGCCTCTGGGTCTACCACCCATGTGCCCCACTTGTAGCATTGTTCATTAACTAGTGGTGCTATCAATGCTGGTGGTTCTCCTCCCTAACTATGTCTTCTGCTTAGGCTATCCCGGTACAGGGCTGGATCC
The DNA here is from genome assembly GCF_023724105.1 of Carassius gibelio. Lineage (NCBI taxonomy): Eukaryota > Metazoa > Chordata > Actinopteri > Cypriniformes > Cyprinidae > Carassius > Carassius gibelio. Next base: position 21,225,065 of record NC_068381.1, read on the forward strand.
ACACTGATGCTTTGCCCCTTCTTGCCAAGGGAACACATTAGGAGAGACACTGTTTTGAGGTGTACTTATAACTACAACACGATATGAGATTTTGTAGTGGTATCTGGAGATCTTAAGTGTGTAGTGCTTGCTGTGTTGCATGCTTCGTCTAGTGTTTGGGTTGCTGTCTCCTGTTTCTTTTTTTTTTTTGTCTCACCAGGGGTCCTCCTGAACAGGGGTTTCGCATTGGCTGATCCGACCTTCCTAGCCTGAGGAGAATCCATCAGTTGTTTATAGCAGTATTTAAGATCCATCTAAATTACTTTTTTACACCTTTTGTACTGAATTGTAATAAATTTGAAATACATTTACATACCTTGCTCTTGTCAACTGTCCCTTTGTGGGGAAATATAGATTTTGCTACACTACATTCAGGGCAGATTTGTGGGTCCTCCTGCCCATCATCATGGGGTGGTGTAGTCAGACTGTAAAGAAGGTTTCCTGCTTGATGGGTACCACACATGCTAATGCCAACAAAGTTTTCTATTCTATTCAAGATAATGTTATGGTCAGTAGTGTCGAATGCAGCACTAAGATCCAATAGCACTAATAGAGAGATACATCCACGGTCAGATAATAAAAGCAGGTCATTTGTAACTCTAAGGAGTGCAGTCTCAGTACTATGATATGGTCTAAATCCTGATACTATTTTCTCTAAAAAGGAATATAATTGTAAGGATACTAACTTTTCTAGTATTTTGGATCAAAAAGGAAGATTCAAGATCGGTCTGTAATTAACTAGTTCTTTGGGGTCTAGTTGTGTGTATTTTTTTTTTTTTTTTTTTTTTGATGAGAGGCTCAATAATAGCCAGTTTGAAGGTTTTGGGGACATATACTAATGTCAATGAGGAATTAATAATAGTCAGAAGAGGATCTATGACTTCTGGAAGCTCCTCTTTTAGGAGCTTCGATGGAATAGGGTCTAACATACAGGTTGTTGGTTTAGATGATTTCAGAAGTTTATACAATTCTTCCCCTCCTATAGCAAAGAATGAGTGGAACTGTTCCTCAGGGGATCTAAAGTGCACTGTGTGATGCTATACTGTAGCTGACGCTGCGTGGTTGCAATTTTATCTCTAATAGTTTTGATCATGGAATTAAAGTAGTTGAGAAAGTCATTACTGCTGTGGTGTGCTGTTGGGAAATGTCAACACACTTTATTTTTTGTCAATCTGGCCTCTTTATTGAATAAATATCTGGGGTTATATTGTTTTCTTCTAAAAAAGAGATGAAAATAATCAGATCTAGCAGTTTTTCATGCTTTTCTGTAGGATAGTGTACTGTCCCGCCAAGCAATACAAAATACCTTTTCCTGCAGCTGGGTTTCATTTTCCTGGCTGCTCTCTTTAGGGTGTGAGTGTGCTCATTATACCTCAGTAAGACTGTTTTCCTTAAACTTCCTTAAGCGTAAAGGAGCAACCATATCTAAAATGCTAGAAAAGAGAAAGTCCATAGTTTCTTTTATATTATCAAGTTGTTCAGTTTTTAGATGCGCTAAGGAATTGAGATAAATCAGAAAGATTAGTTACAAAGCAGTTTTTTGTGGTAAAAGTTGCAGTTGTACAATACTTGTAATAAGGGGTAGAATTTAAAATTTTGGCTATATGTGTAACGGTCAGGAACACAGGAGACGAGAGATCCAAGAGCAGTGTGAGTTTTATTGCGTAATCCGAAATCTAAATCCAAAAACAGGCAAAAGGTCATAACCAGAAACATCCGTCCGAAAACAAAACAAACAGGAAACAAGAAACAAGAAACTAGAACCACAAGGGAATGTGAGGAAACTAGGAGACAGAAGGTAAGGACTCCATGAAACAAACAGCAAACAGACCGGTATAAATAGGCAGGATAATGACTATTAAGTGAAGACACCTGAGTTAAATTAACAGGTGTGCAATTACTGTGATGAAGGGACAAGGCCTTGTGGGAATTGTATTGCCTGCGGTGAGGCACCTATCGGGAAGTTATACCCCTAGTGGAGACCCAGGGAAACACAGAACAGACACCGTGACATTACCCCCTCCTCTACAGAGCATCTACCAGATGCTCAACCCGGACATAAGAACAACCCAAGGAACACAGAGAACAGGAGGGAGGACCGGCGGAGGAAATCTGGTCTTTTTTTTTTTTTTTTTCAAATGTCTACATAGACTAACAATAGAGGGACAGAAATCGCACAGATTTCATTAAAAATATCTTCCTTTTTGATCAGGAGATGAACAAAACTCTTATGGGTTTGGAATGACATGAGGGTAATGAGAGTAAATGATGACAGAATTTTCATTTTTTGGATGAACTATCCCTTAAGTTGTATTGAAACCCCAGAATATTCTTTAAGAGATCAAAGTAATTTAAAACAAAAACTGACCTGAGCTTTGTAGTACAAAATGCACAGCGGAAGCAAGTCTTGTGGTAAATCTGCTGATTGGCAACATGTTTCTCTAATGGGTAAACAGTCTTCTGGCAGGAAACACATCTTTCCTGGACAGGCAGGTGAAATTTCTGTTCGGAGGGGAAGTATAATAACCATCTCATCAGCAAAGAAATTCAGTATTTAGTATAAATATTAGATTTCTATGGTATCAAATCTTGTATTCCATACTAACAGTTAGCAGATTGTCCCAACATTTTTTAAAGAATTTAATGTTCATATTCTATACTTTACCACGGACAAACTGTATTATTTTTAATTTTGTATTTGACTATTAGCTATTATTTGCTAAATATAAAAGTGTTTTCTCCAGGTAGAATTAAATCTTTGTATGAACATAAAATCCATAAGCTTTTGTTTTAGATTAATATAAATTAATGCGTAGGCCACAGACCCTGGTCTCTTTAGGAGGGTCCTTGTTCTCTGATACAACTGTTGCTCCACTGGGGCTTGTGTGTACATGCTCTCCTAAAGGAAACACAAATAAATGGCAGATCACTACATACCGTACACTATATAGAGTACATCTTTCTGGCCTACCATTTTCTTCATAGTGTTTTTTTTTTCAGTCCATCCATCCATCATAAAACCCCTTAATTCACAAATTTACAAAAAAAGTAAGCTTCATATACTGCAAGACAATGACAATTCTAGAGGGAGGGCTGACATGTTAGGACTAGAGAATAATATTTTTAGCTTGCATAGTTTTTAAGTCTAAAGGCATGTGTGCATATAACATAACTCACTATTTATAAAATCAGCTCATGGTTTCAGTATAGAATTGTAATAAAACAATGGACTCACCATTGATATTTGTGCAATTTGACCCAGGGAGTGTGCTCTGTATCAAATCAGAGAGAAAGGAGGAACAATCAATAAAGTAAATAGGAGTTTGTTAAATCTTAAACAATTTACTATTTTGACAAACATTTATTATAACACCATGAGACATTCACTTAGAAAAGTCTAAATAACATATTTAGACTAGATTTAGAAGGAAACATGGCTGTACCACTATCTGTCCATCACCAGCAGGTGGCGAAATATCCTTATGTTCCTTGCAGGGAACCTCTGTTTCTGACTGGTTTGCCTGAAACAAATGACAATCAATCCAAATCAGTGTACTTTAAAAATAATCCAATCATGCATAAATAAAACAACATCATTTGTATGTTATATGTGTTTTACCACACATTTCTCACCCTAAGGGATTTACAGTTCTGCTACAATTACTATCTTCTAATTCTTCATTGTATAATGCCCATGACGATTGGAAGTAATTATTATTATTATTTGCAGTGTGATTTGTTGTTCTGGAAAGGATGATTCTGTGAAAGAAGTTTCTTTAACTCTGCAGTTACTGTACATCATTCTTATCAAGCAGTTAATTTTAATGAAAACACTATTGTTGTTTAGCATTGTAATGGAAATTATATAGTTAATGTATTTATTGTTTTTATTTAGTTAATTTAGTCTAGTGTTTAGTCATAAATGATCCCTTCTAGTGAGCATTTCTCTCCAATCTCCACAAGAAAGAGTTGAGATTGTGGGGAAATCATACCCCAGATTCCATAGTAACCTTTGATAGTTCAAATTATTCAAATGTGAGGGGACTTGTCATGGGTATGAGAAGTTGGGTATGGGTATGACTTGTCATGGGTATGAGTTGCTATCTCAATCTCTCCCCTGGTGTGGCCCCTGATGTTGCCCTTCAAGCCATGTCAAACTACAGTACACTGCAGTTGGTGGGCAAGGCTTACTTAGCAGTAGTCCATGCTGGTGAAGCCCAGCAAACTATGACTTTCTGAGAATGCTTTTGCTATTTCCTCTTATGAGGACTGATGGTTGAGCAGACAGTGGATAGAGCAGAGGATAACTCGCTTTCTCCTGTAATTGGATGTTAAAGTAGATTTTCACTTCAGTTGGGTTGCTTTTAAGAGCGTTTTAATATGCTAAGGCCTGGGGACATCTTAGGTAATGGTGTTGTAGTCTGCCCCTTCCAGATTGGAGGTCATTGGCATCCGCAGCTGTAGCTCAAGCCTCCCTGGTTAGGTCATGCCTCTAAAGCAGGGTTCCTCAAATCTTGCCCTGGAGGGCCAATGCGCTGTAGAGTTTAACTCCAACCCTGATCAAACTTACCTACCTGTGATTTTCTAATGATCCTGAAGACGTTGATTCGCAAAGTGGATCTTGTGGGCCAGATTTGAGGATCCCTGATCTAGAGGCTTTAGTATATAGATTTGGTGTTGAACCAGTCTGTTTGTGGGAGTGTCCCAACTAAGGCGTAATGAACTGTGGTAGTATTCTGTGTCTCTAGGCACCAAGTTCTTGGTCACATCAGTATGGTAACTTCAGCTACATTTAATTTCAAAGCAGGTGAGCAGGCATTTATTCAGTATAGCACAGTGGGAATTAATGTTCCCATAGCATCAAGACCATGACAGCGTCAAAGTTTCCTTCGAAAGGGAACAGCTTAGGTTTATGTATATTTCAGATGGAAGATGGGATACTGTGTCTTATTGCCATACTTCAGGCATGACTGCACATCTTCCTTCAGACAATTTAAAGTTGATGAACCTTTATATGGGCCTTTTATAGTTTGCTGGTGCACTAGTGATATCAAATGACTGCTGTAGCCAATCAAAATTGGTGTTTATGTACATGTGATTTGTCCTGTTCCCATCTCAGGGAACCCGGTAATGTACATAACCCCAAAATGCTTTACAGACTCTAGTAAGCCAACATATACACATTCAGTTCAAGGTGTAATGTAGGACCAAACAACAGACGATGCTTAAATAAATTCTGCATGCACAAGAATAAAAACTTCATGGTATTAAATGTACTCACAGAGCGTGGCACAGTAAAAGAAGCCTGTCTGGTGACCGCCAATTGATATTTCTCCATCCTGTCCTTGATAGAGGCGCTGCGCTTCAGACTTGGTGTACCTATGAAAGATTTTATTTATTTCTGTATTCATTTATTTACTTACTTTCCTTCAGGAACTAGACATCATAGAGACAGGTGAATTAGTCTTTGTTTTGACTGAATGTTTTCTATTATTTACCTTTGTTGCCCATTTGTGTCCACATCCTCAGAGCTGCTTTTCACGTCTGCTTGCACCTGAGGAATTAAGTACAAACCATGTAAACCAGTGACAGATTGAAAACATCTGCCTATAAAATTTGACACAGAATTTGTAGTGAACATACAACAATAGTATTCACATGCTTGTGTCGAAGGTAATAGCACAAAGTTGACATCAACATACTATGCATCCACTGGAACATCAACTGTAATGTCTTCAATAACCTCTGAAGCTTTTATAGGTAGTGCCAATCCTTTTAAGATAATTATCTTCGCAGTGAACAAAAATAATAAAATAATAAATCATTTTTAATATAAATAATTAAATAAATTTAACATTCAGCGATGGATACATTTAGAACATGAACATGTTTAAATAAACCAGGTTACATCAGCGAGGGAAAAAATCAAGGAGACAAATGGATAAACAAACGGTGTGTGGTCTGTTGAAGGCTTTGTACTCCTGCAGAGATCTGGTTTAAAGAACATGCTTATGTGTATACCAGTGCCATGACATCATCAATGGCATACAACACAAGCATGAAGCAAACACATGAGGAATACTATAGCTGTGTTTTGCATAACGTGTTTTGCGTGTACCAAGTTGAGCATGACAGTACACATATAGAACTAAGACATTTTTGTAAAGCGTCTATCTGTTTCGCTCCATCTGAATACTAGCAATTAACACACATTGTGATCAAATTTAGACTGATTCCATGGTTTAACAGCACAAAAACATTAAGTGAATAAGTGTAAACAATTGAAGGTCTAGTGCTAAAAAAAACATACTGTATACATATATGTAAACACAGAGATAATAACAGCTAATGTAGAAAAAAAAAAAATTATCTTTCCATTATCAAAGATGGTTTCAGCACAGTCTCTGTGAATCTACCAGCAGCAAATGGGAAAAACAAAAGTAAGTAGATTTGAATGAATAAAAGAACACTACACTGGACAAATTATCTTTTTACTATAGATACAGATATGTTTTATTAAATTTAATCAAAATGTCAAAATGTATGCTTATTATGGTTTTGCAGCACAGAAAGACAGACTTTGAAAAAGGTTTAACTGAGTTAATTAGTAATAACCATACCATCAGATAACACTAAAGCATCAGTTATATTCTTATAGAAAAAAAATGTGGTTCTTTAAAAAAAAACATTTGAGGACTACTTAATGTCTACAGTACAAAATGTCTACAGTATATTGAACATTACTCATCTCCCAAAGTCAACTAAAACATTCATTGTCTGTAATGGCACAGTTTGTGATGTATGAGTCTATAACAGAGTTTCCCGTTCAGGAACTCAAGCTACGTCGAGAAATGCTTTGGGAATGCCCCTACGTGGCTGCGTTTTGAATTAAATGTAAAATCAGTCCAATGGAGCAGCGAGACGTCACAAGTCAGATGACGTGAGCAACCAGGAAGTATAAAAGTACATCTGGCAGAGCCCAAGTTACCTTCTGCTCTTCAGCAGCGTATTTGACTAGTACGTGTCAGTCCTATTAACTGTTGTCAGTCCACAAGCACTTCATTAAGTATGTCTAAAGCGAAGTCAAATTCTATGGCAAGCGAATGGCATTTCAGACGTTGTGTTCCTCCCTGCCCACGATATCTGGCGGCAGGAGATTCACATGATCTATGTGTTGTTTGTTTAGGAGCTGAGCATGCACGGTCAGCACTCGTGTTTGATGAGAATGGCCAGGCTCCTACATGGTACCCTGAGGGTAAGGCCAGCGCAGTGCACTAACGTGCTTCATGGGACCTGGCAGTGATGCTGGAGGGCTTGTGCAATCCCCCCTTTGAACCCATTTCAGTCAGTTCAGTCAAGTTTCTCATGCTCAAGACAATTTTTTCTTGTCAATATTTCCTCACTAAAATGTATCGGGAATCTTCAGGCTCTTTCTGTATCATGCCTGGAATTTGCTCCAGGGAAGGTTAGGGCGCTCCTTTACACGAGTGTGGGGTATGTCCCTAAGGTGCCTACTTCTTCGCCAGGGTCCATAGTACTTCAGGCATTCTGTCTGTGTTCCAGGAAGTAGGGCCAAAAAGGCTTAATCTGGTCTGTTCAGTTTGAGCACTGGACGCTTACGTACACAGAGCTGCCCCATGGCATAAGGCAGATCAGCGGTTTGTTTGCTTTGGTCTGGCAAAGAAAGGATCTCCAGTGACCAAGCAGACTGTGAGTAGGTGGGTGGTCGAGACCATCTCACTAGACTACGAGTCCTCTGGCCTCCCTTCACCTATTGGGGTCAGAGCGCACTCGACCAGGAGTATGGCGGCCTCCAAATCTTTCAACTTGGGTGTGGCCTCTCAGGATATTTGTGCTGCGGTGGGCTGTAATTAGTATTTTGCATGGAAATTGTGTTCAATTACCATAAAATAAAATGTAAAATGAATTGTCCTAAGTAGACTGTATCTGCTTTATGCAAAATACAGTTTTAGATGTATTTTCTTTGATTAAGTGGTAAAAAATTTGAAATGTAGAAAATACAACTAATGTTTTTGTTGCTTTTTTTGTTGTTGTTGTTGTTGTTGCTTTTTTCACAAAGAACCAGGAAGTTAAATATGCAGAGTGCAGAGAGAGGTAATGACATTCATATGTAACTATCTCACCTTGCTTTTGCCTTTTTCATATTTCATTTTTAGGTTTTTGAGGGCTGGTTTCTCCACAGGGGAACATGGATCGGTTGCAGTCATACTTTTTTCATCCTCTTTTGCACATTTTGTTTGTTTAGTCTCCATTTCTGGCTTTATTTTTGTAGTTCTCTCATGGGAGGTTGACTCCTGAGTCAGGCTGGGCTGTCGCATGAGTTTGCTGGAGGAAGCAGGTGCTTCTGGAGGACTGCTGGGTTTGCAGGAAGCAGACCGAGCTGTCAGGCTCACAGGTGCCACACACAGCTGAGGAGCCGATTTCTTCTGATGTGTCTGTTCCCAGCGTTTCTTCAGAACACTCAGGTTTCCTGATCGCAGGGACAGAGGCACACTGTCAACAGACTGAGGAAGAGTGCAAGTTATTAATTTATTTAGAGATCAATTACAAACATACAATGAAAAAACAAACAAATAAACAAACAAACAAAAAAAAAACCTGTGGTGAATTACTTTAGTATGTTCTGTAAGAAAATATGTGGGGCTTGTCACAATGTTAGGGTGTTGCTAGAGTGTTGCTATGTGGTTGCTAGGGTATTAACAGAATTCTATGGCAAAGAGGCCTGATTTCTTAGAAAGGTTATAAATTACATACTCTCCTGCTCTGCATGTATCATTAATATTGTATGTTGTAAAACTGTATATTCTTCAGAATAACCCCCCCCCCCGTTATCTGAACTGTTATCGAGGGTGGTTTTATATAGTCTTCAAAGCTCATTTCAAGAATTTAAACAAAACCATTATAACCATTGCATTAATAAATATAATCAATAAATAGTTAGTTAGTTAGTTGGTCAATTAAAATATATCTGAAATAAATATAAATACAGTATAAGATCTAAAGATAACTAAATTAACATTTTAAATGTTACCTTGACAACTAACTGAAATAAGTTTGTTAAAGCACTAAAATTACTGAATGTAAATATTTTAGGATATTTTGTTTGGAACAGATGTGTCAAGGTAATTAAACTCCACAGCAACAGGCAAATGTTTGAACATGATGAGTTATGGGACAATACCTCCACACAAGACTACGACAACAATCCAGGAGGACGGCTGTTTAAAACATCTCCACATAAACACAGTCAGGGTTTAATCACTAGGACGCTTGCCAAATAACACCGAATATTGACACACTGCCCCCAAACACTCTCATTTCGTCAAACCACCAGACATTGTTACATCACCGGTTTAGTACAAGAATCCATTAATCAACTTATTGATAGTTATTGTTTTTGATTTTATTTCAAAGTGTATTACATCACTGCCATCAACATGTCGAGCAGAATGCCAACACCAAACTCTTCTTATGTGTGTTTAAGGAGTTAAAACTGTCAAATAGACAAATCAAACAAAGAATGGCTGTTTTCTTCCGCAAAATGTCTCGCTTAAGTATACTCGGGCTCAGTAGATAGAGGACTGCATTCATGCAACAGTCTTCGTGAAACCGTGCTGAAACAAGACCCCAGAAAGAGAAGTTGTGGGAGATGAGAGGAAAGACCTGGATGGACAGGGCGCTCTTTATGTCTTTTCTCTGTTCTGCTTTCTCCGAGCTCCTTGGGCGCTGGACATCAGTGATAAAGCTCTACCAGATGTGCAGCAGGCAAGAAAACTGTAAGAACTAGTCAAGCTCAACAGAACAGCCCACTTGAAGGAAGGAAAGAGAGAAGTGAAAGGAAAGGGGGAAGTGTGAGATAGAGGGGTGGGACATGATTAACAGGCGCCTGCAGTGAAACCTGCATACAGGAAATTATGCATGTGATGAAATGTAACTCTTTTCTGACTATTTCATGAGGATACATAAGGCTGTAAACTCATAGGCAAAAACAAAAAATAAAATAAAATAAAAAATATAAACCAGATGACTATCTACTGGGAGTTAACAGTAAACCACTGATTGACTAGCCTTCTAGTCATGATTCTGTTTGCATGTTTCTGATGTTTTAAAAGTTAAATGTGTTAAGAAATATTTAAACCAGAAATGGAAATTCATACCTCATATAATGTCTGTTGAATTTATTATCTTTTTTATATAACAAAATGTCTAGAGACGTATGGGTTGGACATCCAAGAGTGTATAGTTAAATTCAAATAGTTTCCATTAAATTAAATTCTAGTAAGTAAAATATATATATAATAATACAATTTTAAACAACTTTACTGATTTTTTCTTTTCTGCACTTGCTTCCTCTGCGGCTTTCTGATATCTGAAAAAGAATAGTATAAGTAAATGTCAAGTTTCATAATCACAATCAAGCTAAACATTTATTTATTTATTTATTTATTTATTCATTTTTTATCAACATTAGAATACATTTTCCACTTTTGGTTTAATATGCACACAAAAAAATATATTTCCCTGAAAAGTAAAAACACTATGACTCAATCAAAACATCTCTGTTTGTTGTAGTATCTTGACCCATCTGACATAGAGTTTTGTGTGGGATTATATTTGTCTGCTCAGTATCAGATGAAACCTGGAAACCTCTTTGAAAAATACTTTGATGACACTAAAGGCAAAGATATACACACTTGAGAAAAATAATAAGAACTGCCCAAGAGGTGAAAGATCACTAGTGAATTCTTACAGCTCAAAAATAATTTAGTGATATGATATCAAAACAAGTTCAAAACAAATACATTGAATGGAAACAGATTATTTACGCCGCTTAATTGTTCAAAGCTTAAGGCCCTGAAGTGAAAAAAAAAAGAAAAAGAAAAAAAATCAATGTTGGCCCAAATCTACATGGTAGATTGCTGACCCCTACTGGCACTAGCAGTAAGCAATTTTCAGCTTTCCTTTCTTTGCTTCCATTTGAAGGCAAAAAGAATTTTGTCAGCAAACCAGTGTTGTAGATAATATATATATATATATATTATATATATATATATATATATATATATATATATATATATATATATATATATATATAATTATTTTTTTTTTGCAATAGTAAGAGTTACTCATATTATAATTAGTGTTTCAATGTAATTATCTGTGTACTTGCCAGTGTTACGGGAGTTGTCAAAACAAAGAAACTTCAGTCTACCAAAATCTGCCAAATATCCCAGCTACCATTGGCAGATATGTTTTCTCATATGACATTTTTTAAGTTTTTTTTTTTCATTCTTTTATTTTGGAGTGTTAACACTTAAATAACAAAAAATTATAATCATTGCCCCAGTCTTTCGGCTAAAACTTTTATAGACAATATTCGTATAGGCTTCATGTTGAAATAAAACAATTAAAACCATGCTTGGGCTCACTGCTTTGAACCATTTTGACAACAATACAATTCATTCCTTAAAATACATGTTTAACATAAAATAAAGTTTCAGTGGTTTTGTTGATATTTAAATGTTATGACTTTAAATGGTACAATTTTTAAACTGGTTGTACCATTTTCATTATATTTCTAATGAATAAAAATCTGAATAGCAATGCAGGTTGTCTTTTTATTGTGTCTCTTTTTAATTAGCATCACCCTGGTTTCCTCAACAAAAAGTCAAAATGATTTTTCAGTGGCTTTTAGATAATTGCAGAAAATCAGTATGAAAATAAAACCATAAAAATCTATTATTCCTACATGTTTTGTTCATAAAGACAATCTTTACAAATAAAGACAATTTTTTCCTCTTTAAATATTCCCCATAGCCATGTAATAAGCGCTGATAATGTGGAGAGAAAAAGTGAATATCACTTACTTGGAAAAGCACTCAGTGATGGCATTGTTCTTGCCACGACTCCCAACCAATGAGAGCTCTTTGGCTGTGAATCGTAGCGACTGTGATGCCCAGTGTTTCCTGCTAAATGGCCCCGCATCCATCTCTGCCAAACAGAAAATCAATTAATGGAACAGCAAAGATGTAAAATGTAGCATTTATAAATCTGAAACTAGTGTTGTGTACAACAAACATTCTAACTAATAGTTTGGCCTAAGGTTCTAAACAATAAACAATGTTTTAACATCTAAAACATGTGACGGCTTGGCCCATGTCACACTTGTCCATAGATCATAGTTTAATGTTTCCATTAAAACCTCTTCTTTACCAGCTTCATTATGTAGCTGACCTACCTGAATGGAAAATACTCAGATATGTTGCTAATCCTAAATCACATTAAATAAATTAATCTCTTGTCCCTGTTGAATGGTCTTTCCCATTGCATTGATACACTTATGGGGAAACTCCTGTTTACCCTCATACTTAATCATACATTTTTCACGTCCGTGTAGCTGCATGATCATATGGTGCTTCAGCCCAACAAAAGAGTTGGAACCGACTGCTTATATAAGTCGGCTCTGAGTGTCATTTCATCACAATTTTCTCCTTCAACTCGAGAACATCATCTCACCACTGGAAGCAAGAAGCTTGAAGCCTGGTACTTTGGGTAAAAGAGCTCCAGCAGTGGAAGGACACCCCTCATAAGCGATCCCCATGCCACCATCTGGGGTTCTCAAAGAGCATTTCCTAAGACTTTTCCTAAATTTTGTGCCACTAGTATGGCTCAGAGGGGCACAGTGAATGCGTTGCTTGCCGGGGCAGTGCCCATGCTGAGACTGTGCTCACTGGGATAGAGTGCTCTCATTGTGAGAGCATGAGTCTCACCCTGCTTCGCTCATGGATCACCTTCTTTCATGAAGGCTGTCCTCCCCTGTATCTCACCACCTAGAAGCGAAACAGCTTGGCAACAGGACTGATTTTTTTGGGACTTTTGGGACTGCTAGCACAGGTCCTGCATGCCTCACTCCTACTGTAGCGCCTCAATTCCCCAGTGTATTTCATCCATGAGGATCAGCATCCCTTGTCAGCAGAGCCGGCCCTAGACCTTTGGGGGCCCTAAGCAAAATTGGTTGGAGGCCCCTTTGACCGTTTTAAGTAAGGCCTACAGAAATTAATGACTACCTTGTAACTATACTGTACGTATTATATCTACTATGTTATTTTTAAATTTTTTAGTCTATTAAATTATGTTTTAATTATTCTATGTATGCTGTATGTTAATTATCTTTTTTACGCTGCTGGCCCTGAGTAAGTATTTCGTTCTTATGTAGCAACAGGTACAGAATGACAAGAAAAGACCTTGAGTTCTTGAGTTGAGTTCCATGTTTGATGTCTAACAGGAAAATTATGATACCACTGAGCTGAATGGCAGTGCAGTTCAACGAACACACACTGATTCAGATTCAGATTCAGATTCAACTTTATTGTCATTGCACATGTGGGCACAAGGCAACGAAATACAGTGGACAGGGGAAGAGATAACAGCAAAACATTAGGAAAGAGAGGAGAAAAAAACCAGCACCCAGACTGTGCTCCTATGGGAGCACCGTTTGAGAACAGTAAAAACACCACAGCACAAATGCACATAATCAATACACCATAAACACACGACTAGCAACTGGGGATGGAAATTTGGGGGGTCGAGGCGATCCAGTCCAGGCAATCAGCATCCGGTCCAACAGCCATTACAGCGCTGGTCACAGGCCCTCTTGCCAGACTGGCGGAACAAAGCGTCGAAGGCGATGAACTTGCTGAATAAAAAGACTGATAAAGTGATTTTCACTGACCATAAAATAAACATTTTTAATTGACACCAGAGTTTAAGAGGCACAAACAACAGCCTTTATATAGAATTTAAATGAAATAGAGCAAATAGAACTGAATACTGTGTTGTGAACCAGGAAAAGTATTATGTTATTAGCATTTATTACATGGCTTGGTTGAATCCCAATGTAGAATGCGGTTTGTTATTTCTTGATAACAGACCGCTGCGAAGTAGAACACACCATTGCCATAAACAGAGCGTTGCTATGGACGCGGAGCAGACTATTTTCTTTAACATGGAGTCACAGTGTGCAGCGCTGCGCTGCTCAAGTGCGCATTTAAAAGTTCACGGCACAAAGCGAAGAAATGTCGAGCGCACAAATCCTAATGTATATCTGTCCAACAGTTTATTGATCATTTGTTTCTTCACAGTTTTAAATTCCAGTTAGTGTGTGTTTGATGCCTTTTCATAGTCCTTGTGATGTGTCCGTGATCTATCACTACACAAGGTAGCGAGTCGTTTAAAAACAGCAACAAACATAAAATACAAATACACGAAATAAAGTCATCTTATGCAAATCCACAGCCTTTTATCTACAGATCAAGCATTATAATGTGAATATATCATATATTGAAGAGAGTTTTACCATGCACGAGGCGCGCGCTGTTTGAATAACGTTACTGAATGGAGAATGATTTACGAGGAAAAACGAGTTTCCGTAAACTTTAATTTAATGATGTAAATAGTCTTCTGTCCCTCACATTAAGCTATGGAATGGCTTCAGATGACTTCGTGAAATTATAATCAGACGGACCCTCTCAGATCCAAGTCACCCAAAATGACGAAAAAAAGCGGGAGGCGCCGAAAAGCGCGCTGTAAGTGTTTGCATCCCAATATAAGACTTTTAGACTGCAGATTATCTATACAGGTATCGGAAAATTAAGCCTACAGGTTTACGTACCTTTATTGTCGTTTTTCATGGCCAGAAAGATATTTTCGTTTCTTGTCAGACATCGTCGACGCTGGAGTACGTTAACTGACTGACAGACACTGACCGGGTGACGAGTGACATCATAGGGGTCAGTCAGGGTCAAGATTCGCGGGGAACTCGGCATAATAAAGAACTAAATAAAAAACAACTTTGCCCATCATGATGCCTGATAAAGAGCCCTGTAGGCCCATTTCTTTTTATTTATTTATTTTATGTTACTTTTGTTGTATGATTTTTTTTCACCCACTATAGCAGTGACTCAAGGGGGCCCTCTGCTGGACACGGGGCCCTTTGCAATTGCAAGGGTCGCTTAGTGGCTCGGCCGGCTCTGCTTGTCAGTAGCAAGCAACTTGAACTCTATCGGTGGATTAGAGTAGGTAGTTGTTGCCATTGACTGCATTTCAAGTCTCTGTAATTAATTTTCAAAATGAAACAGAAATCTGTCCAAATCTGTAGGCTACAGCTGAAATCCTGTTGCTGTTGTGCACAGTGGAGCTTTATAAATATGATAAAGGCTAAATAAGTGTTTCTGTGGCTCAGTTGTAGCGCATTGCATTAGCAGCACAATAGGTTGTGGGTTCAATTCCAAGAGAACACACATAGTGGTGAAAAAAATTATAGCCTGAATGCACTGTAAGTTGCTTTGGATAAAAGTGTCTGCTAAATGCATAAATGCAAATATCAAGGCTACCTGGCAAAAAAAAAAGGGTTTTGGACGTAGGCTACATATTTAATAGATGACACTAGCCTACACTTGGTCCACATGTGTTGCCCCCGCTTTCTCTCACACACACCCAACCATAACAGAAGGCTTACTCTACCGCGACACAGCAGCGAGCTGATCATGTCCGTATAATTTAACTTGTTTTGATGACATTTATAGATGGGCATGAGGGTGATTTGCATGTGGAGTATTGATGCGGCTCAGGTGGAGGGTGGCGCTGGAGCATCATTACTATGAAGCAAAGGTAATTTATTGTGTCTGCACCAGATGGGAGTGGCACGGCACACCAACATACTATTATAATAGAGCTAGAAAAAGAATAGAACTATAGAAATAAGTTGTTTAATATTAAATAACTTATCATAATAAGTGATGCTATCTTTGAGGCGTGGCGCAGCGCAACATGACACAACACGACAAATCCCCGACAGTAAACTGAAGCCTCGTTTTGTTTATGATGTAGCTACTGACACAGAGTGAAATCTATTTGCAATGTACACTTTGTCACATCCAGTGTAGACAGAATTTAAATGTTGCGGAGCGACACAACAATTGTCACGCCCCTTGTAGAAATGGTGTCAGAATGCGGTGATAGCCTGTTGATACGAGTGCAATAATTCCAAACGAATGCCCAAAAGATAAAATAAAGTGTCTGTCCTTTTTTTCTGCCCTTGCTGTGCTTTCACCCTAGGCTGCTGCCTAGATGCCTATATGCTTGTGCTGGCCCTGGCCTTGCAGTACCGCTTCTGCTCTAGCAGGCAGGGCTTATTTCGTGGCTGGCTCAGCACGCCATACAATAATGGTGCCTTTAAATGACTGAGCTGTCTCTGCATGCTACAAAGGCCTGTCACAATTGTTTCCCAAACAAGGTCACATCTTCGTCATTTAAACTGCATTATTTCAACAATTTATGGCCATTGTAAATTATATTACACGCATGTGGCGGAACTTTTGCTAATTAATTGATTCAAGATCTCTGAGATGCTGGTATATTGTAGTTGGCTCCAGATTACTCATTTACTATGTTTTGTTCCCTGTTATTTTGCTTTATTTGATGTTTGATTCATTGCGTGTTTCCTCTTATATCATACTCTGGGGTTCTCTTAGGCCTTTATGCACATGCACACTCTTCAAAAACTGCACTTATTGATGCTTTAAAATGTATTGATTAAAATGTATACATATATTTAAATAGAATGGAAAGAATAGATTGTACTGCATGATAGCTTGCTTATTGTGCCCAAGAGCATAATTTATAATTTAAGTCCATAGTATCTTAACAAGAAACTCTGCTTCTAACCACAAGTGGAGAACTGTAGTTCCTACCACGTAAGTTTGCAATGCTGTTTGTGAATGTTCATTTAATTTATGGTTTCAGGAAACACCAAATCGTTGAACTATGTTGGTAATGACGGAACTTCTGACCATTGTTGGCTTAACAATGCTTTTGGGAAACATCATCTTTGGTTGAATTTGAAAAGGTTGCTTTCCTCATCTCCTCTGTGTCCACCACACGATTATTTTGCCCTGACATGGATGGTTTTGATGAGTGCTTCATGACGGAACAGAAGTCATCACAGGTTATGCGACACTTTCTGCCAAAGCATTCTAGCTCAACGGCTGGTTTAAGTTGACAGAATGCTCCATCCATCCTTGTGTCAGCAAGTATGGTGAACAGTGATAAATGTAGGGGGATTTATATCACAAGTGTATCAACGCAATGTTCATTCCCTTATTTGCAGGGAACCGAAGTTACGTCAGTAACCACAGCATTTTCAACTTTCAACTCCTCTCAATAAGTGAGATTGTTTGTGGTATTTAAGCCATATTTATCGGTTCTTCCGAGCTCACGCGCCAAAGAATGTGATGCCATTTTCACAAGTGCTAATCTAGT
Organism: Carassius gibelio; assembly: GCF_023724105.1. Classification (NCBI taxonomy): domain Eukaryota; kingdom Metazoa; phylum Chordata; class Actinopteri; order Cypriniformes; family Cyprinidae; genus Carassius; species Carassius gibelio. Next base: position 21,242,444 of record NC_068381.1, read on the forward strand.
CTGTTCTTTTCGGAATTAATTGTTATGTCACTTATTTGCTACAATGCTATATTGCTATTATGTTTAAGTATAAATATTGTGTAGAAGTAACCGAGTGAGTTCATATTTCATTACTAATTGGTTATTGTTATTAATGTTTGTTTTAGGGATGTAAACAATTAATCGATTATCGTTTAATTGTTGATAAGAGATACAATCGATTTAGGCTGTCGATGGTCGGTTAACCGATTTAATTGTGGGCTGCATGCGGCTCGTGCGCAGAACACTTGCAAGCGGCTGTGAGTGACGTTGACGTATAAATGCATCATCATTAATTCACAATGTACTAATTAATCTTTCAATGGGATTTAAACTTTAAAAGTACATTTAAATAAAAACAACACAAAGCTATTCAAAATGAAAAGCAATAGAAATTTAGTAGAAATGTAGCCACAGGACAGATAGACTATTCATTCCTACAACTTGTTAATTCGTTCCTACAACTTATTAATTTGTCGACAAATGTGACAATTGTCCATGTTTCATTAATTTTGTTCCTTAAATAACCCATGATTTAACTGAAATGAGGGAACAAATTATTAAATTGAACGAATTCTTAAATCATGAATCTTTCATTTCCCTTCCCATATTTACCACACAAAGTAAGAGATGCGATTAAAAGTGAAAAATAAAATAAACCTGCGAAATTAGAGGGTTAGACTGTGAAGATTTAAGAAAAGAAACCGGCAAACCAGAACAAAGCCACATTAATGAAGGCTCTATCTCGAACGGCATCCAGAGGCATGGTCACAATCTAACATTTTCTTAACCCTGCGAAAAAGGAACCTGGAGCACACGTATATTCTAGCGATTCAAACTTACATTGCAGTCTGCTCATTATCAAAATAAAATGCAGTCAACTAAACATTTAAAAGGTTACACTGGTCAGTTTAAATAGACCGGTATACATGTCCACTCTGCTGTTATGCCAGTGACGTTTTTTGCTCATATGAAGACGATCATCTTTTCTGTATATGTGTGAATGTGTAAATAGTTTATTGGGACAATAAAGCCCTCCTTACACCTACCCTAACCGTACCCAAAACTTTAATTTCAACTTTGATTATTTCCTTAATTTTTATTGAAAATAAATGCCTTTCCACAGTGATATGATATTTGAAAAGGGAGGAAAAAAAGTTGGGTTTGAAAAACCATCTACACAACTGAAACTGCTGTTTTATGAGTGTTTTTTGTAGTGTTGACTACACCGATCACGTTGGTGGAATTACGCACTGTCACGCACTGTCACGATCTAATGCACTGTATGTCGGATTTTTTTAAACAAATAGGCTAGGCCTACTGGAACGCAAAAATTCCAAATCTGATATTTTCTAGAACAGAATCCAGCAGGATCAAATTAATGTGAGCAACACTGTGTTTTGCTGCAGCAGCGCCTATGAAAGCAGTTCACTTACTGCGCACCGCAAGGCACACGTGTGCCACATTAATAATTTATTTAAAATGCCATAATGTCAGTTGAAAACATTGCAATTGTGTTTTAAAATAGAACAACGAGTACCACAAAACCATTTAAAGAGGCTCGTTCAGCAGTCTCCGTGCCAAAAAACAGTCAACAAAGTTAATTTTCTCAAACATATGGTGCGCTCTCTTGATTTTATCATATGATCATAATCACATCTATTCATTTTATAATCCTGCTACTAGCATTTTATTCAGACTAAATCCCCATTAATTCAAGTGAGAAAGCGTTTTGTGTGTGTGTGTGTGTGTGGCATTTGCACATCCTGTCATGCCGGTGACTGCTGCCTGCAATAGATGAATTTTGCAGCATTATGGTAAACGATTAGTTGATTGTTAATTTAAACAACAATCGATCATGGAATTAATCCTATCCTAGATCAAGGTAATCTTAGATTAATCCAGATTCTAGACCTGACCTTCCTGAGCCCACAGTCAGACCTAGATGAGTGTTGCAGCTCCCCAGTTACATGTTCCCCCCGGTAAAGAGAGTACATACAAGGGACTAGCCCCTACCATCCTGAACTTTATGAAGTGAGATCTGAGAGAGTTCTCCTGTCTGTGCATTGCTTTGGAGAACAGAAAGTTGGAGGAAGCCCTGTTGATTGCAGACTCACTCAGACTATTGCAACTTATTATACCCCTTCTCGAATACAATGGAGGCACTTAACCAACAGTACGGACAGCCTCACCAGTTGGCCCTTCATAGAATAGCAGAGCTTATGGACGCTCTGAACATCAGCCAAGGGGATGTGAGAGCTAGAGCTGTAGTCAAGTCCAGCTTTGTCGAGTCCAAGTCAAGTCCAAGTCCAGGACTAGTCGAGACCGAGTCAAGACCGAGTCCAAAGAGGTTCGAGTCCAACTCAAGTCCAAGTCCAAATTTTTCGAGTCCAAGTCAAGACCGAGTCCAAATGAGAGAAAAAAGGGTCTTCTTCAAGACCACATACTTAACTACTGATAATGTATGTGATGCGAGAGACAGCATATCTCCTATTCTAAGAAAATAATTTTACATTATTATTTGTAATTATCAAAAAGCATGTGCAAAGTAAAAACTCTGTATGACAGGGGTCTCCAAACTAGATCCTGGATGGCCAATGTCCTGAAAAGTTTAGCTCCATCTGGCCTTAACACACCTGGAAGATTAGTATGTCTAGTAAGAGCTTGATTAGCTGGTTCAAGTGTGTATAATTAGGGTTAAAGCTAACAGGGGCGTTACACAAGATGCCGGGCCCTATGCATAGACAGTCCTGATGGGCCCCCATGCCCCCCACCCATGAAAATATCCAGGTAAAATAAAATATATTTCAGATTCATACTTTTCAAGGGCCCTCTCTTCCTTTGGGGCCCTGGTAATGAACACTGGTTTTACCCCCAGTCCGACCCTGGGAGCTAAACTTTAAAGGACACTGGCCCTCTAGAGCAAAGTTTGGGACTGTAAGGTCAAATAATTTGTATGTACTTTATTTTCATTTTATTTACTTAATGCTGCTTTTGCTGACATTATGTCTCTGGTCAAAGATGTATATGACTGATGCCTTGGCACAGTGCACAGACACACGCAAAGCGCTGCAAAGCTAGGTGAGGCAAGGCGTTTGGCTCTACTGGGCATGCGCACATAAATACAGTGACGTTTTTGTCATACTATACTAGTGCTTACATAGACTAGTCGAGCACTGTCGGAAACAATCGACTACTCCAGCATGTATTAACCATAATGCATACAAAGTGTTGGCAAGTACGATGTGAATTTTAGAATTACAATATTTGGCTCCCAAACTCTGGAATAGCCTTCCTGATAATGTTCGGGGTTCAGACACACTCTCTCTGTTTAAATCTAGATTAAAAACACATCTCTTTCGCCAATCATTCGAATAATGTATCTTTTAATTTGTGATTGTAGTTGCATCTGATCAAAGGTGCATTTTTATTCATTAGCTTGGGTTAAACTAATTTTACTTTGCTGGATCAGCAGCTATGCTAATGATGTCTGTATTTTGTTTCTATGTTTCGCCACGGGATTCACATCCCGTGGTAACTAGGATTTACACAAGCTCCAGTCTGGATCCAGAAAACCTGAGAAGAGATGATGCTGACCCCTCAGAGGACCTCAGATGATGCTAACCTTGATTCAACAAACAGAACTAACAATTATTGCTAAATGTGTGACTGAATCATATAATAACTTAATTAATAATATTGATAGTTCATCGTCTTGTATTATTATTTTTTTTTTTCTAAAATCCTGTCAAATATGCACAAACTACTAGCCAGTGCTTTAAGTGGGCCGGTACGCACCGGTACTCAGTACCGCCACTTCCAAATATAGCTCTTGAGCGTACCGCCACCTCTCTGTGCGCCAAGACCGTGCTTTTAGCGTACCGGTACGCTCATTTGGACATCTGTTTTAATAGAGGTTTTAATCCTTTGCCAGTGCTGCCGTTTTTCAGAGCGCCCTTCACAATGTAAGCTTCCTAATTCATCCCACTGAGAGCAGAGACTACATCACTCACACACCCATGACTTTTACAAGTGAGAAGCGCTTGCGTTGCTTTTGTCGCTGTCAGTAACAACTTAACGTGGCCGGAGAGAATTTGTGAAACACGCACAAAAATTCAAATACAGTGAACAACACTTAATATGCTCTCCTGACTTCAGATTCTGAGTACTATGATGAAGAGAGCGCAAGTTGCTGCAGCTGCGAGGAGGACAGTGATGCACGCGTACAGAAGTGATTGACAGTCCGCGGCACTGTGTACAAAAAAATACTCCGCTACACAATTATATATATAAAAAACACTATATATATATGCTATAATAGAGTACCGGCACCTCTTTTGGGCCACTTAAAGCACTGCTACTAGCTACTACTAAATATTGTAGAAACATAATTTTCTGTAAAGTTGCTTTGTAACGATTTGTTTTGTAAAAAGCGCTATACAAATAAACTTGAATTGAATTGAATTGAATAGAATTGAATATTGTGTGGAGCTGTTACTATATGACATTATCTAAGGGAAGTCGTGGCCTAATGGTTAGAGGGTTGGACTCCCAATCGAAGGGTTGTGGGTTCTAGTCTCGGGCCGGACGGAATTGTGGGTGGGGGGAGTGCATGTACAGTTCTCTCTCCACCTTCAATACCACGACTTAGGTGCCCTTGAGCAAGGCATCGAACCCCCAACTGCTCCCCGGGTGCCGCAGCATAAATGGCTGCCCACTGCTCCGAGTGTGTGCTCACAGTGTGTGTGTGTGTGTTCATTGCTCTGTGTGTGTGCATTTCGGATGGGTTAAATGCAGAGCACAAATTCTGAGTATGGGTCACTTCACCTTCACCTTCTATGTTGCATGTAAAAAATAAAATATGTAATAATTAGGGTTGTGCCTGAAGCCGAATGCCTTATTCGGAATGGCTTAAAAAACGAAAAACGGACAAGGAATAATTCTGCCTGAATACTCGACTGAAGCTGACACAGTCTGGTGTTTGCTAGATAACAGGTGACCCAGGGGTGTAAACTTTGAGTGAAAAGAGCGCAAATCAAACACGCTGTGGTCGCCTCTCTGTGCATCTCAGCGCGCTCACCAATCAAACAGCAGCATTGCGCGTCTCAGTCTCTCAAAAACCATTCAGTTCAAGAGTCGACTAATAATCAGCTTAGATACGGATACATTGTCTACTTGTCCTACATGTTTGCATCTTTAACTTTTGCTGGTTTGCGCGGCACTCACATCTGTTAAGTGAAGTTCATTAACATCAAGACTCGCTCAAGTGTTCTGTTTTGCGTAATGAAAATGTGCGCATTGAATGGATCCAGTCGTGTTCAAATGATCACTTAACGTTTGTCATGACATCTCTCTGCTTGCATGATAAATATTATTTTAAAAATTAATAATTATTTTAGTTTAACACGACATACTTGTTCAGTGATAACTACGAAAAAAAAATATAGAAAGTTATAAGGGTCTTATCAAGTAACTGTATGATGTTGTATCCGAATGCAGATACGAAAAGTGTTGTGATTGTAACAGATACAAATACTGGCTGTTACATGACAATTAAATATGTAATGTCATAATTATAAAGTTTTTAAAATTTACATATGTAATTGTTGCATAAGGCTATACATGAATATGTGTTGATTGATAAAAAAAATTACTATTTAATGTGTTTTCGTTTACAATAGCATGAACCACGAGTAGTCCAGTAACTCGAGCATTTTTTCTTTAAAAAATCTACTAGCAGAAATCAGTAGTCTTGCAACCCCTATACTGTACAACAATAATTAGTATTTCATTATTGTAAAGGGGACGTTTGTGTCACATACCTGGACTCATTTAGTGTGTTTTTGCCCCTGTGACCCAGTTTCTGTCTTCCGTGTTTGGTTTGATTAGTTCCCAGGTGTGTCTATTCTATTCCTCATGTGTTCCATGTCCCTGGTAATTTAGTGATTCCATCCACCTTTGTTTCCCTATTATCCTTTGTACATAAGCCTTGTCCTTTCAGTTCTGTTTTGTCGGGTCTACTCACTGACTACTTGCTACTAACTCACTCACATGCTACTTGCGTGTGTCTTCCTCTGTGATCCATGTTTGGATAACTCCTATGTTGGAAAATAAAACCTTATTTCGTTTATCCTCGGCTCCGTGTTTCTTCCGGCAGTGTAAATCGTGACAGAAGACCCGACCTTAAAAAAGAAAGTATAAAACTGCGTGTTTTTCCCTCCGTTTTGCTTTCGTTTTTTCACAGTCTTTTCTTTTCTTAGTTTCTATGGATCCCCTCTATCGCCCCAAATTCCTCATCCTCCTGCTGAAGCAGGAAGGATGTTCTCTCGAGGACCATACCAGACGGTTTCTTCTATTAGCTAATGCCACCAGCTACCCGGACGACGCGCTCTGCACCTTCTACAACACCAGCCTGAACTCCAAGTGCAGAGCGTTGTTCCCCGAAGATGGTCCTCGGGAGGATTTCGCCGCATTCGTGGGAGCCGGATCTCGAGAGCGCGACTGACCAGGTGTGTCAACACCGTGCATCGTGGGAGTCCTTGTGGAGATCGAGGGCGTGGAGGAAAGCCCTGCCCACACTCCTGCGACTGAGGGTGAGCTGTATGCAGTCTCTGAAGGTCATATGGAGCAAGTTCTGGATCTGATGGACTGGTCTATGGAGGTAATCCCTAATATTCCTGTTTCTCCGCTGGTTCCGTCCAGCCCTGACTCCCCTGTATACCCTCTCAGTCTCCCACTCCTACCTCCTCCAGTCATTTCCTCTGCTCCATTTCCGCTGGTTCCATCCAGCTCTGAATTTTCTGTTTCTCCGCTGGTTCCGCCCAGCTCTGAATTTTCTGTTTCTCTGCTGGTTCCGCCCAGCCCTGAATTTTCTGTTTCTCCGCTGGTTCCGCCCAGCTCTGAATTTTCTGTTTCTCCGCTGGTTCCGCCCAGCTCTGAATTTTCTGTTTCTCCGCTGGTTCCGCCCAGCTCTGAATCTTCTGTCTCTCCGATGGTTCTGCCCAGCCCTGAATCTTCTGTCTCTCCGCTGGTTCCGCCCAGCCCTGAATCTTCTGTCTCTCCGCTGGTTCCGCCCAGCCCTGAATCTTCTGTCTCTCCGCTGGTTCCGCCCAGCCCTGAATCTTCTGTGTCTCCGCTGGTTCCGCCCAGCCCTGAATCTTCTGTGTCTCCGCTGGTTCCGCCCAGCTCTGAATCTTCTGTATCTCCTGTGTTCCCTCCCGGCCTCCCTCTCCCACCTCCTCCAGGACCTGCTGGTCCCTCTGCTCCACTTTCGCTGGTTCCGTCCAGCCCTGATCTTCCTGTCCTTCCTCCCATCCTTCTCCTCTCTCCTCCTCCTAGACCAGCCAGTTCCTCGTCATCCCTGCTGGTGCCAGTCAGTCCCGCAGCTCACCCTCAGTCCGCGCCATCGGGGCGCGATGGTTCGCCGCTGGACTGCCTCCGCCTTGGCGCGTTAAGGCCCTGTCTCCGCCTCCAGCCTCTGAGCCCTGGACTCCTCCTCGGTCCCTCGTCCCTCCGGCTCCACCTTGGTCAGTCGTCGACCATCCGCCGCCTCGGGACTCCACTCCTCTGGTTCCACCTCGTCATTCCATCCCTCCGGCTCTGTCAGGCTCCTCCTTCCCTCCGGTTCCACCTCCATCCTCGGTCACTCCAGCTCCACAGCGGTCTGCCAGGACCCCACCTCCGCCTTGGTCGCCTGAGCCTTCTGCTCCACCTAGGCCCTCCGGAACCTCGACGTCACCCTGGCTCTGCGGCTGTGCTGCTCCATCTTGGGCTCCTCACCCGCCGGTGCAGTCTCCGCCTGTCGGCCCCCTGGTGTCGTCGACCCCTCCTTCACCATGGCTCCTCCCGCCGTCGACTCCACCTTGGATCTCCGTCCTGGCTGGTCTCTGGTGGGCCATCTGGCTCCTCCTGCTCCTGTCTCCTCCCTGGCTCCTCCCTCCGTCGTCTCCTCCCTGGCTCCTTCCTCCGTGGTCCCTGTCTGCTGGCCCCCTCCTGGGAGTCTGTCCTCCACCGGAACCTCCTCCCAAGTTCCCACACACGCCTCCCTTGGTTGTTTCTACGGTGCGAGGACGCACCTACCGGGAGGGGGGAGTACTGTCACATACCTGGACTCATTTAGTGTGTTTTTGCCCCTGTGACCCAGTTTCTGTCTTCCGTGTTTGGTTTGATTAGTTCCCAGGTGTGTCTATTCTATTCCTCATGTGTTCCATGTCCCTGGTAATTTAGTGATTCCATCCACCTGTGTTTCCCTATTATCCTTTGTACATAAGCCTTGTCCTTTCAGTTCAGTTTTGTCGGGTCTACTCACTGACTACTTGCTACTAACTCACTCACATGCTATTTACGTGTGTCTTCCTCTGTGTTTGGATAACTCCTATGTTGGAAAATAAAACCTTATTTCGTTTATCCTCGGCTCCGTGTTCCTTCCGGCAGCGTAAATCGTGACAGTTTGAGGCGATCTAGGTGTAGACGTAAATAAAACACAATCTAACAGGTAGAAATTAAATTAGAAACATCTAAACTTTTCAGGTCGCAGTAAGTGCACCGCTGGTCATGCACATCCTTTCCTGAAAGCTTGGCCAATATGGAGAAACAGATGATCATAGCTGTACAAGGATAGCCATTTTGTAAATGAATATATTAGCAGAGTTACTACAAGGGATGTTTAGTGCTGGAAATCCATTTATTCTTTGCTGAAACTTCTGCGTCATCATGGAGAGCGGGTCATGGTTGCCCAGCAACAGCAGACGCCACTGGAGCGCGAGCGCAGATTACAGAGTGCTTTGGAAATAAGGAGAGCGACGCGCCTAGCATTTTCCTCCCGATTTCAGTCGCGAAATCATGCAAATGTGTTATTGTTTTGAAGGAGAATTTTTTTTTTTTTTTTGCTGGACTCGGTCGAGACCAACTAGAAGACTTGGCGAGTCCAATGGCCAAGTCCGAGACAAGTCCGAGTGCAAATGCAAAGAGTCCGAGACAAGTCCGAGACGACAGAAAAATGTCTCGAGTCCGGACTCGAGTCCAAGACTAGACTCGAGTACTACACCCCTAGTGAGAGCCTTCCGAATGTTTGCACTGAAAGTTTGCTCTTTAGTTAGTATGCTTCGGCAGCTGGGGAATAAAGGCTACATGGAGTTAGAGTGCATTTCCCATGTATCAAGACTGTTGTGTAAGCTTCCACATGAACTGCAGACTAGTTTTAGACGGTCTGTCTATCCCCAACAAGTTCCCATCCCTACCTTGCTCAATCTTTCAGCATGGAAAGAGTTTGAACTGCAAGTTCAAGAAGACAGTACCAGGTTCTATCCTTCAATGGGTAAGCCAATGTCCATACACAAGAGGGACACCAGAGAGACACAAGACAGCCAATGAAGGCCATGAGTATCTTCATCGGTACAGAGACAGACAGCAGTGACATGTAAGGTAAAGCTTCCAACCCTAAGTCTATAGACAGGAAGATGTTCTGCCCATATTGTGATGCTCAAGACCAATACTTGGATGGGTGTGTCAGTTTCCAGATATTTAACAGAGATCAGAAAGGGCATTGGATACAATCACACAAGAGATGTTGGCATTGTGGAAGAACCCATCAAGCCGGAAAGTTTCTGTAACCTCAAGACACCCTGCAAGATTTGTAATCGCCGCCATATGTACATCCTCAACAAAGTTAACGGTCAATCCTTTGTGAAAATGCTTGAGACACCTAAGGTCGGACCTTCAGAGAATTGCTTGGTGACCACGACCACAGAGACACTGTATCTAGATCGGCCCACTGACAGTCAACATGTCTTACTAAAGATCTGTAAAGTACTCCTCAGAAATGGCAGTCAGTGCTAAGAGACATGTTTACTATTTTACTACACTATATAGTAGTAAAAAACATGTGAACAGTAGCCTACTTTTTGATCAGTTCATCATAAATATTCAGGAAATAATAGATATTGAATGGATGTTTGAACTTATTTGCAAGTTTGTTTTTGTATTTGATTGTTGTTGTTGTTGTTTTGTCTTTTTATTCTCATTCCAAATGATCAGAAAAAAAAACTAGAAAAATAGTACATTATTACTATATCACTTTGCCATAGTAAAATACATTTGCCTATTTTTTTATCAGTTGACCAGCTATCTGCTCAATCAGGTATCTATGTGACACAGTTCGTAGTTCATGAGAGTATGGTTCCTCTCATTCCTTGCATGTCACAGCGCAGAGCACACCTTCCCCACACAGAATGCACCTGTACTGTCTGCCGGCCGTGCATTAGAGCGTGCGCGATCAGCAACAGCTCTTCTTTGGACACTATGAACACATCCAACTCTGCCACCTGCATCCCCGTTGAACAAAGGGTCAAACTGATCACTTGTTTGTGCTTCGTGAACACTCTCGCCTTGCACAGCAGCACCATTGTGCTGCAAAGATGTACTGCGAGAAGTGCGATCATTAGACGGCCGATCGTCATTTCCAAAAGGCAAATATTCCCCTTCAGCGAACAACATTTGCAACACATCCTCGCGGTACAACTTTGTATTAGCCATCTGGCGATTTTCTCTCATAAATCTCACCATTTACACTCATGCTATGAAATGAATTGCTTCCGCATCAATGACATGAGAGTTCACTTGCTCTGCTATTTCCTCGAACACTTTGAACAGAAACAATGCATAATGTTGGTCTAGAATCAAAGTACTACATGTGTGCCATCTAGTGAATGGCAATACAAAGGCTTAGAGGGTTAAGTTCAACCCACCAAGCGATTCACTCTTTGGAGGCTGTTAAGATCCCTAAAATCAGGTCTTTGTTCTACTACAGGGGATCAAATTGTGACAGAGGAAGTACTGCAAACTGTGCTTGTTGAGATTTGTGGTGTCTTTTGCCGGTCCTCCAAAGAATCAAACTCAGTTAGGGATTTTTCTCTCAGAAGAAAAGACTTTATTTTAAGCAAAACAAAGCCGAGAGTTCCTTGCAAGGAGATCTCCCGAATGCTATGTAGCATCTCATTATATACCCTATACAGGGCGTTTCCAAATAGTCAGGCTTTTCCTTATACTCACTTTTCATGCATCCCTAGAGAGGAGAGGCCCTCTGCTTGATTTTCTCTAAACACAGGCCCTCAATGTATGTCTGACCATGTGTTTCTCATCATTTTTGTACATTCCAGGGCGTAGGCAACTTTCTATTAGATTTTAGGCCTATAAGATTTTAATAGAATAACAACTAGCAGCAAAAATGGCTAGATTCACATTGATTATATACTTGATTAATTAAAACCTTACTAATAAAAATCTTCCACATATTCTCCCCTTTGAGAATTAATAAGTCTCACATTTGATTATTCTTATCCAGAGTGCTACTCCATAATCCAGTCATATTAGTTACACTTCTTAGTGACTAAATAAGTCACATTATATTATCACCAGTGACTAGATTATGAAATTCCACTCTGAGGGATTACTGGACCAAACATCTCTCTCCTTCTTTGACTAGGAGCGAGTAAAAGATCCAGTCTCCCTAATTCCTTTTTCTAATAGTACACAATGTTAAAAGCGTGAGCGTGCAATTGGTTCAGCACTTGCCTGTGGTTATCACAGTTATGTATAAAAGACATAAAATACATGCATTACATCAATAATTGAATATCACAAGATTATAAAAGTTGATCTTCAGCTCAGATACCTTATGTATCGTAGAGAGCCTCTCTGGGCCAAAGTTCAACTGGCACTTATATCAAGGGTATTGTTCACCCTTAGACATCTTCATCATCCTCAGAGTCAATAGAACTATCGTCAAAAGTTTGCTCATTCAAGTTCAGTTTGTTTGGCCATCCTTCATAATATTCCTCCAGACTCCTTTCAATGATCCTTTGTTGATTATTCGGGACTTTTATCACTTCCATTTGCTTAACAGCAGCATTGACGATTAATGATCTTAATAAAGGTAATACACAGCAAAATAATAATCCTCCTATTAATATGGCAACTCCTAAAAACATTCCTAGTTTAACAAACCATGCTCCAAATTTCACATCAATCCAATCCCAAATGTGTTGGTCTCTTCCGGCATTTGCTGTAATTTCATTTCTTAATTTTTTTATTTTTGTCATAACTTCACTGAAAGCTCCTCCAGGGGCGGTGTTATTTGGGATAAATGTACAACATTGATCTCCAAACATAACACAAACTCCTCCCTTGTCTGACAAGAGCCAATTAAGAGCCTGTCTGTTTTGCCATGTCATTCTACTTGTTGCATGCACTTGGTCGCCTTATAAGGTTAAGGCCTCATCAGTATAATTAATAAATCTTGGTTGATTATAATAGATATAATTAATCCACTCTGTATTTTCGTTTGGTGTGATCCAAACCAGGATTGACTCAAAACCTCCTTTTATTTCACTTCTTGCCTTGAATTTATTAGGAATTCCTCTTGGCTGTCCAATTGAGTCTAAATATACATTGGGGTCTGGCTCGTATCCTCTTTTAGTTCTATTGTCTTCCTTGTTTGTGCTCTGTTCTGTTCCCCATTGTGCCATGCTAACTTCTTGAAGTAACCGTACTCTTACACATATACCTTTCCATCCAACTGGTAATGAAGGCAATAATATTTCACCTCCACAGATCCAAAAGAAATCTGCTATTATTAATGATTGATCTTCATAAATTTCTATTAGAGGTAAGGCTATAGTTTGATTTTCACATTTTTCAAGTGCTATCTTACTTCCTTTAGTTGTTCCGAATGCTAAAAGTTCTGGAGCTCTAGAAGGAACTCCTGATTTCCAAGAATTTTTCTTATCTATATACCAAATAATAGCACATCTTCCTTTGAATTTACCCACATCTTGGGTTCCTTTTGGTTTATGGAAACACTCATATTCTTGTTTATAATCTATGCTATACCATTTTGGAATCTCTGCTTTTTGTTTTTCAATTTTTATATTTTGACCGATATCTGAATACTGACACCAGGATCCCCAGAGTGGTCTAAAGAAATAATCTGTTAATTTAGGATTTCCTAAAAATCCAAGGCATTCAGCAATACAATATGGCCTGGTAAAATCTGTTAAATGACAAAAGTTTCTCCCAAATTGGGCACATTTTCGGTAGTCATATGGATTTGGTATGGCTATTACTTTGTTTAACGGAGATTTGGAGCACAGCAAGCAATTTTCTTTTCCTGTTTCTTTAGCTGTAAAGGCTGCCCATTTATACCATTCATTATTTTGGGCTGTATCCCATAATGCATCAATTTGACTAACGTCTTCATCACCTTGAACATCATAATCAATGTCTCTACGATTTTTGATTATCATTGGTTCTGTTGAGTTGATCACATTGTCACTTTTGTTCAAAGGTTGTAAAGTCAATTGAAGGGAAGTCAGGTTGCTTTCTATCTGTTGAGTTTGAGTCTGCATTATGAGATGCATTAGGCATAGGATGGTCTTCAGACATGTTGTCAGACTTATTCTCTGTCCTCTCCAGTTTGTTTGACAGGAGGAAAGAGCTCTCGTCAGTTTGCACTTCATCATGTGTCTCTGATTCTCCCTCATTGCTCTCTCCTTCATTGTCTGGTTGTCTGTTTTCCTTTCTTTCTGCCTTTGCTGTGGGAACTCTAGTACAGTGGTTTAGATGATACCAGGGTGTGCTTCCCTCCACTTGGACTGCTGTTGGAGTAGCTCTCACCACTGTGTAGGGTCCTTCTCTCCTGGGCTCATTCCATTTTCTCCAGGAATACCCTCAGATAAACTTGGACCCCTGGAACAACTGGACAGGCCGTCTCCGATTCCTCACTGGGCTCTTTTCTTTTGTCCTGTAAATAGATAGCTTTATGTATGGCAGTTAGTTTCTTCATATAAGAGCGAAGTTCCATTTGTAATTGTTCTAGAGGCGGTCCTTTATAGGGACCTCTACAATATGGCACAGGCATGGGTCGACCCGTAAGCATTTCATGCGGTGTTAAGTGCGTGTTCCTGTTAGTTTGCATGCGGTAGCTCATTAGTGTGAGCGGTAAAGCATCAATCCAATTAAGTTTAGTACTTTCACATATTTTGTTTATTTTGGCCTTGATAACTCCATTAACCCTCTCCACTAACCCTTGTGACTGAGGTCTATAAATGCATCCTGGTCTCTGTTTTATTCTTAATTGTTCCAACACTTGTTTCCCAGTTTTTTGTATGAATGCCGACCCATTATCTGAACTTATTTCTGATGGAATTCCAAATCTAGGAATTACCTCTCTTGTTAGAAATTTAATTACCGTTTCTGCTCTTAGATCTGCGGATGGTACCGCCTCCACCCATCTGCTAAACCTGTCTATGATAACAAGCATGTATCTTTTGCCTTGTACACGCTTTATCATATCCACATAATCGCATACAAGATGTTTAAAGGGGCCTTCGGGTGTTGGAATATGGCCTATTGGTGTCACTATGCCTTTTCTTACATTGTATTTAGCACATACTTCACATGTGGACAAAAATTAATCCACCATTGCATAGAAATAAGGAACCAATATCCTTGCGGTTTAATTTTTCTTAATACTTCTCCCCTTGCACAATGGTTAAAACCATGTGCATCTGTAATAAGAATATTCAACAGTGAAGTAGGTGCAACAATGTGTCCTTCATGTGTACGCCAGATCTCCTGTGAGTCTTTTTTAGCTCCCCTTTGTTGCCACATTGATTGTTCATAGGGGCCTGCTTGTTGTTGAATTTGAATAATGTCATCCAATTGAGGATGATGTTCGATAAGTACAACAGGTGCTAATACTGCTACTTGACACCCTGAAGCTTTTTTAGCTTCTAAATCTGCTGCATTATTTCCTTTGATGACATAGTCATTTCCCTTCTTGTGTGCTTGACATTTGATTATTGCTAGTCGTTTTGGTAGCATCATAGCAGAAATCAATTGCCCTATTTGTTCACTATGTTGGATGGGAGTCCCATCAATCTTTTTGAAACCTCTTTGTTTCCACACTGCTCCGAATAGATGACATACACCATGAGCATACGCTGAATCTGTAAAAATGTTAGCAGTTTGTCCTTTTGCTAATTGACATGCAGTTGTGAGAGCTTTTAATTCTGCTAATTGAGCAGAGCAAGGCTGTACACAATGTTGTGATATCACAGATTCAAATTCTTTTTTGTTTTTCTTCACTACTGAATATCCTGTATGATTTCCTTCGTGATCCCTAAAGCTAGAACCATCTACAAAGTAAGTTACTTCTGCTTCAGTAATAGGTGTTGATTCTAGATCGGGTCGTAATCTAGTAAATGCCAAGGACTCATTCACACACTCATGAGGTTCTCCTTCGAAAGCCAAAGGAATTAATTCAGCTGGATTAACTGTATGGCATCTTTTAATGGTAACATCTGGATATGTGAGTAATGAGGAATAGGCTAGAATTCGAGCTTGTGTCAGAACAAATTTCCCTTGTTCTATTAATTCCACAACTTTGTGATGGGTATATATTGTTACTGGATACCCCATAGTTAATGTGGATGCTTTTTCATAGGCATAATACACTGCAGCTAAACCATGTTGGTAACATGGTGGGTATCCCTGGGCTACATTGTCTAACTTTGTGCTGTAGTATGCTATAGGCTGTTTTTTCCTCCCACTACAGGTCTCTTGCATTAATACAGCTGATGCATAACCATCAACTCTATTTGCCACATATAGATGAAACATTTTATCATATTCTGCCATTCCCAGGGCAGGGGCCTGTTGTAATTCTTTTTTTATTGTTTCAAATGCTAGTAAGGCATCTGTGTTCCATTTTAATGGATTGCTTAAATGTTGTAATCCTGCTTGTTTCATCATTTCTCTCAAAGGCCCTGTCTTTACTGCATAGTCTTCTATCCAATCGGCACTAAAGCCCGTCATTCCTAGAAAAGTCATCATTTGTCCTACTGTCTGAGGTAACGGTGTTTTACTTATACCTTCTAACTGAGCTGGAGCTATAGCTCGTGTACCAAATGCAATTAATCTTCCCAAGTATTCCACTTGAGGCTGGCAATACTGCAATTTGTTTTTAGACACCTTGTGTCCTCTTTGTGCTAATTTTGTCAACACCTTAATTGAGTCCTTGTGACATTGTTCTAGTGAGGTAGAACAGATAATTAAATCATCCATGTATTGTAATAGTGTACCGTCTATTACAAGGTCTTCTAAATCAGCCTTCAGAATCTTGTTGAATATATGTGGTGAATGTTTATATCCCTGAGGATGTCTAGAATATGTATATTGCTTATTTGCATGTGTAAATGCAAATAAATATTTACTCTCTTCTGCAAGCGGTACACTGAAGTAAGCAGAGCAAAGATCAATTACAGTAAAGTATTTGGCATCAGGAGGGACATTTGTCAGTAAAGTGTGCGGGTTTGGTACCTCAGCTGGCATATCTTCCGTTATTTCATTTATTGTTCGTAAATCATGAACTAGTCGCCATCTGTTTTTGTCTGATTTGATTACAGGCATAATTGGAGTGTTACAGTAACTAGTAGTTTCTATCAATACCCCTGCCTTCACTAAGCCTTCAATTGTGTCCTTTATTCCTGCTTCCGCATCTGCCCGTAAAGGATATTGTGCTTTTCTAGGTAGACGTGCATTTGGCTTAAGTTGAACTCTTACTGGATTTGCTGATTTTATTAATCTGTGTCATGTTGAGACCATAGTTCAGTTGGTACCTGACACTCCATTTCCTTAAATAATTCAGTCTCATTTGTGTTTATTAAATCAGATGCTGTAGTCATCTGTGTCACTTTCTTTTGGCTGATAACTACTTCCTGTGGAATTCCCAGCAAACTGGTTGCACACAAAATTTTGATGAAATTTTTGTCAGCTGAATGAAAAGTCAATGGGTTTTCTGTTGATTCCCATTTGCTTTGTTCTGCCCTTTTCATCATTGGTCCTAAATCTTTTGCTTCCCAATTTCTTCCTACATATACTGCAATATGCGGGACAGAGTTATTTACATTGAACCATTTTTTGACAAATTCACCTTCTGGTATGTTTAAAGCTGCTCCCTCCTTACCTATGATGATGTACTGGGAGACTATCTCAATCTGCTGTCCTTTTGTTTCTTTTTGCCTTTTCTGTTCTATATTTTCATCCCTTTCTTGATCATACATCATTGTGCAATGAAATTCAGACTTTGATAGCTGTGCTTCAGGTATCTGTGCTTCAATAAACTTTCCCCATTTATTGACTGTCTGTCTCACATCTTGTTCTATCTGTCCTATCCAAAAAACATTTGCTTTTGGCTCTGCAACCAACATTTGTTTTTCTGTTCCTATTGAATCAATATATATCCCTTCTGGAGAACACCAAATTTGTAGTCCTAATTTACATAATGCATCTCTTCCTAACAAATTAATAGGAGTTTGATTTGATACCAGAATGGGCATTGTTATACTTTGATCTTTTGTTTGTAGACACACTGGAGCTGTTATGGGAATCAATTGCATTTTTCCTGAGAATCCTATTGTCTTTGCAAATTTTCCAGACAAAGGGAGATGTGAAGCATATTTCAAATTAATGCACGTTAAATTTGCCCCCGTATCAACCAAAAATGGAAATGGTTTTCCCTCTATTTTAATCTGCATAATAGGCTCTTGATCAGCTTTTGTTGATAAAATTGGAAGCTGACTCTCCCCGTTAGGATTCTCTGGGCACCCCTAATAGCCTGGATTGGGACCCCCCCAAGGGTTTACTGGGCCCTGCACTGGACCCTGAGTAGGCTGTTGCCAGCTCATCTCCCTTCCACCATGAGTCTGTACATTTCTGAATTGATCATTATATCACTATTTTTTATACACTTTGCTATATTGCTTTTATAATAGTAGCCCTTTATTGTCACTAGTCACAAGTACCAGCGAAATTAGCCATCAACCTGTCCATACATACAAAACATACTTACAAGGGGGTAGACAGGACAGAAAGACAGGGAATTGAGGAAGAAATACAGCATAATATTAGGTAAGTGAGGAGAAGAAAACCAACACTCATACTATTCTCCTTTTGGGAGTACAGTATGCGAACATGAAAAACACATCCGCAAAGCACATAATCACCATAAACACACAATTTTGCAAGCTGCAGAGCTCTTCCAGGGTTGTTGTTGTTCCAGCAGCGGCCTTGGCCGAGACCAGTGCTGGTAGTGGGAAGCCTAAAGTCAAAGTCACCTTTATTTATATAGCGCTTTAAACAAAATACATTGTGGGAAGGCATTAATCTGTGGGAAGTCGTGGCCTAATGGTTAGAGAGTTGGACTCCCAATCGAAGGGTTGTGAGTTTGAGTCTCGGGCCGGCAGGAATTGTGGGTGGGGGGAGTGCATGTACAGTTCTCTCTCCACCTTCAATACCATGACTTAGGTGCCCTTGAGCAAGGCATCGAACCCTCAACTGCTCCCCGGGTGCCGCAGCATAAATGGCTGCCCACTGCTCCGGGTGTGTGTTCACAGTGTGTGTGTGTGTTCACTGCTCTGTGTGTGTGCACTTCGGATGGGTTAAATGCAGAGCACGAATTCTGAGTATGGGTCACCATACTTGGCTGAATGTCACGTCACTTTCACTTCACTCACTTTCATTGCGTCAAAGCAACTGAACAACATTCATTAGGAAAACAGTGTGTCAATAATGCAAAATGATAATTAAAAGCATTTCATCATTGAATTCAGTGATGTCATCTCTGTTCAGTTAAATAGTGTCTGTGCATTTATTTGCAATCAAGTCAACGATATCGCTGTAGATGAAGTGACCCCAACTAAGCAAGCCAGAGGCGAGGAACCGAAACTCCATCGGTGACAGAATGGAGAAACCAGGCTCAGTTGGGGGGCCAGTTCTCCTCTGACCAGACGAAACCAGTAGTTCAGTTCCAGGCTGCAGCAAAGTCAGATTATGCAGAAGAGTCATCTGTTTCCTGTGTTCTTGTCCTGGTGCTTCTCTGAGACAAGGTCTTTACAGGGGATCTGTATCCGCTGTCTTTCAGGGCTGTAGAGGTTGAAAGAAGATAAGATAGTGATTGTTTGGTCTTAGGACGAGTAGCCGCAATCCAATTTCAGGGCTAGTCTTTTTTTCCATTTTCTGGTCTCTGATCGATCCAATTGCTTTTTCCAAAGCCACAAGCTTCTCCATGATGTTATTCATGTTGTGTTTCATCTCCATGTTGTTATCCATATTGCGGTTAATAGTTTCAGTCTCAGTGCTGACCGCTCTGCCCACTGATTTGATCATGACGGGCAGCCCTGTAAGCCTTTGACAGTTGTCACCATTTTCTGAATTCCTTGATAAACCAGGGCAATGCCTAATCCAATCAGCAAAAGACCTGTTATCATGGTTCCGAATAGGTTGATATAAAGTCTTCCATGGAAAGAGCCGCCAGACACATGACCTGCCACCTCTCCCATGCGCCCATCGTGTAGCCAGCTGCGAATGTTTCGGCAGGGCAATCAGGTTCCCCTGAACCCAAGCTTCTCATAGAGAAGATTGTGTCAATTGCTTTGAGAGACTTGTTATCAAATCCATGATTTTTTTAGTTGGAGAGCAGTGCACAGAGAGTATCTCAGAGTATACGAGACAAGAGGAGAAAAGCAGGGAAGGTAAAAGAGAGGCGAGGGAGAGAAAATGCGACCGCCTTCGTTGAGAACCAGTGGAGAACTTATGTTTAAATATTAAGCAGTGCAGAGAGAGTCTCTCAGGGTATACGAGACAAGAGGAGCAAAGCGGGGAAGGTAAGGGAGAGGAGAGGGAGAGAAAATGCGACCTCCTTCGTTGAGAACCAGAGAAGAACTTATGTTTAAATATTAAGTATAAATATTATAATTAAGTAACAGAGTGAGATCATATTTCATTACCAATTTGTTATTGTTATTTCTGTTTGTTTAGAACCACTCATTCTAAGCTACACTCAAAACTACTCTGAACTACTCTGCCATCCTCTCTGCTGCCTTTACCACAATCATTCACTCAACCAAATTCAAGAACTGTAAACCCTCTACAAGTCTCCAACCATTAAAATCTACTTCGTCTCACCAGCACCTACAACAGTCTACCTCATAATGCATTAAAAAAAACAATTGTTGTTGTTGTTATTATTTTACTAAAATTGAAGCGATCCATCCAAATTTACTTTTCATTGTTTTGTCCTGCTGTTAATATATGCAATGTCCTGATATTCTTCATTTTTCTATGTGATTTTATATCTGACTTTCCTGGAATCAAAGCTGAATACCAGCATATGATGTTGTGTGCATCAAACAGTAACCAGGGTGGAACAAGCAAAATATTCCAACACAATAAAGAAAGAAACCAAAGCTGTTAGTGGGATCGTACCTTTTAGGTAAGGGACCAATGGACCAATACGGTAATCTATGTAACTGGTATGAACCGAACCGAATCCAAATGCAGATTTTGGTGCCTTATCTCAATGCTACTTAAATCTCTGAGGGATCGATTTAAATATTTCTCATGGTTATCCGAAATTCAATAAGCATGGGCGTCGCTAGGATTTTTTAGCGGGGCTATAGCATTTAGCTCCATAAACTGTACACAAATTCGCGATCGCCTCAGAGTCAGTCCCATTAAATTTCATATGAAAACGGTGGCAGACCTGTCTCCTCCCCATCTTTCAGCACACTCTTCAATCTGCAGACCGCAGCGGAGAAGCGTGAGCAGACTCAAACAGAAACAGAGGACAAAAGGTGTGTTTATCGACAGATTGTTAGAATATCTGTATCTGTGCAGTTCTTTGTCATAATTGGTTTACAAAAGTTCACGAGGGAGCAATCGGTTTCCCCATCAACTGTAAAGTTTTCGCTCTGTTCACCGGTTATCACACCACAGCTGTTTCCTTCAGCTAAAATCTAGCCCTTAACACATATGAACGCATACTTTAATGTAACTACTTAATTATAGTTACTTTATAGATTCACTACTGAGCAAAAGTATTAGGGACATTAGTATTTTCAACCCCAAAAAATTGTGTTTGGCTAGTTATTTATATATTTTGCTGTAGTGTGCCAGTAAAGATTCATTGTGCCATTCATTTTAATAATAGTATAGTGAGATTTTTGAATGCACAAGCATTGTCTGTGATTACATGAAGAGACAGATGACTGCGAGACTGAGACAAGCTAAATCCAGAAGAACTGTAGCAATGTCTTCAAGACATTTTAAGAAACCTGCTTCCAAAGCTACAGTACTGTGAGAAGTGTTACAGTACTTCTCACAGTACTGTAGCTTTGTCTCAGATTCATCTGTTTCTTCATGTAATCACAGACAGATGGTGAGATCAGATCTCCATGTGGAGCACCGGCTGTTTTCAGACTCAGTGGATGTGCCACTGAGGTATAAGCACATACAGAATCTTTCTATATAGATATGTTTGCACTTATTCCTAATCTGCCAAATCCAAAGGGGGCACCCGGATTTGAACCGGGGACCTCTTGATCTGCAGTCAAATGCTCTACCACTGAGCTATACCCCCACATCTTTGAAGAAACATGCTCTTTCAATGAGCCATACCCCCACAGACTTCTGTGCTTAGAGCCACAGATTAAGTTAGATCCTACGATTCAACAATATCAAACATTAACCAAAGAAAAATATAAAGAAAAGGTAGTAAATATTCTATGATTTTAACCCTTTCATGTTTAGTATTATTGCAAATGTCTCAGCCTCTTATACTATGAGAAAGATTGAAGTCTTTAAAAAAAAAATTGTTCTGCTGCTGAGAGGTGTCTCCCTCAGGGTCTCATAGAACACACGTTATAGTTGTTTGTGCTACATGTGCACATAGACTATCCAAGTTTATTCTTTAAAACTCTTGATCACTTTGCTGTAAGCATTATTTTAAATTCTTAGGTAAAAGGTTGTAGATGCTATGCATTCTTGACTATGTGTCTTGTGTCAAATTAGAATAACTAACACTGAGATTATTCAGCAATTTCAAGTTGAGTGTTTGACTGTTGAATTTGTTTGTCTCTGATGTGGAACACTTGGCTTTTATCATATAGCTGCAGTAATCAATTTATAGAATAGGGGTGTGCCCGAAGCCAAATACCTTATTTGGAAAGGCATGGACAATGGCTTCAAAAATGAATAACGTTAACTAATAATTCTGCCCAAATATTCGGATGAGGCTGCAGAACAGTCTGGTGTTTGCTAGATTCAAAGGTGAGCCAGGTGATCAGTGCGATATTTTACATAAACCTCTAAATTCACGCAATAATGTGTGTGAAGTGAATGGATGTAAACTTTATGAATGAAAAGAGTTCAAATTAAACACTGCATTGCTGTTGCCACTCCGTGCATCTCTAATATTAGGCCATCAGACGACTGATGCGCACAAATAAAAAGCAAACATGAACTAAAAGCCCAGGCATGGTCCTCTCTCGTCCTTCACTGTCGTCGCTCCAGTTTTATATCCTTCCATCTCCTCTGTGGGACTCAAGAACGGTGGAGGGTCGCAGGTGTCGCTCATTCCCACATCCCTCGGCCCCGCCCCACTCATCAAAACATTCTATTTGTGTACAAACCCAATTCCAAAAAAATTGGGACACTACACAAATTGTGAGTAAAAAAGGACTGGAATTATTTACAAATCTCGTAAACTTATATTTTATTAACAATAGAATAAAGACAACATATCAAATTTTGAAAGTGAAACATTTCGAAATGTCATGCCAAATATTGGCTCATTTTGGATTTCATGAGAGCTACACATTCCTAAAAAGTTGGGACAGGTAGCAGAAAGAGGCCTTAAAAGTAAAATAAACATATAAGGAACAGCTGGAGGACCAATTTGCAACGTATAAGGTCAATTGGCAACATGATTGGGTATAAAAAGAGCCTCTCAGAGTGCCAGTGTCTCTCAGAAGTCAAGATGGGCAGAGGATCACCAATTCCCCCAATGCTGTGGCGAAAAATAGTGGAGCAATATCAGAAAGGAGATTCTCAGAGAAAAATTGCAAAGAGTTTGAAGATAACATCATCTACAGTGCATAATATCATCCAAAGATTCAGAGAATCTGGAACAATGCGTAAGGGTCAAGGCCGAAAAACATACTGGATGCCCGTGATATTCAGGCCCTTAGATGACACTGCATCACATACAGGAATGCTACTGTAATGGAAATCACAACATGGGCTCAGGAATACTTCCAGAAAACATTGTCGGCAAACACAATCCACCGTGCCATTCGCTGTTGCCGGCTAAAACTCTATAGGTCAAGAAAGAAGCCATATCTAAACATGATCCAGAAGCGCAGGTGTTTTCTCAGGCCCAAGGATCATTTAAAATGGACTGTGGCAGAGTGGAAAGCTGTTCTGTGGTCAGACGAATCACAATTTGAAGTTCTTTTTGGAAAACTGGGATGCCATGTCATCCGGACTAAAGTGGATGAGGACAACCCAAGTTGTTATCAGTGTTCAGTTCAGAAGCCTGCATCTCTGATGGTATGGGTTTGCATGAGTGAGTGTGGCATGGGCAGCTTACACATCTGGAAAGCCACCATCAATGCTGAAAGGTATATTCAAGTTCTAGAACAACATATACTCCCATCCATATATCGTCTCTTTCAGGGAAGACCTTGCATGTTCAATGCCAGACCACATACCGAATCAATTACAAAATCATGGCTGCGGAAGGATCTGGTTAATGAAATAGCCAGACTGCAGTCTAGGTCTTTCACCCATTGAAAACATTTGGTGCATCATAAAGAGGAAGAAGACCTAAGGCAGTTGAGCAACTAGAACACTGGTCTCAAACTCAATTCCTGGAGGGCCACAGCTCTGCAGAGTTTAGCTTTAGCTGTGGCCCTCCAGGAATTGAGTTTGAGACCAATGAACTAGAAGCATGTTTTAGACAAGAATGGGACAACATTCCTATTCATAAACTTGAGCAACTTGTCTCCTCAGTCCCCAGACATTTGCAGACTGTTATACAAAGAAGAGGGGATGCCACATAGTGGTAAACATGGCCTTGTCCCAACTTTTTTGAGATATGTTGATGCCATAAAATTTAAAATCAAGTTATTTTTCCCTTAAAATTATACATTTTCTCAGTTTAAACATTTGATATGTCATCAATGTTGTATTCCGAATAAAATATGGAAATTTTAAACTTCCACATCATTGCATTCTGTTTTTATTCACAATTTGTACAGTGTCCCAACTTTTTTGGAATCTGGATTGTGTATATAAAAGGCTTGATTTAAATGATTTAAACCTTATAGGCTATGATAGGATACTCGAATGAATAAGCACAGCATGATTGCAAATCAAACAGCCGCAATGCTATCTCTGCACATCTCTGTCTCTCAAAAACCAAACCAGCTTTCTGTCAAGAGTAAGCTAATAATCAACTTATATACAGATTTTTTCTTCTGGTTTGTGTGGCACATGCACATTTGTTTAGTGAAGTTCAAAAAAAGATTTGTTTAAGGAGTCCTACATAATGAAAATTTTCAGTCGAGTTCAAATGATCACTAAATGTTTGGCATTAAATATTCCTACTTGTATGATACATTTATTTTTATATTTCAGAACGCTGAATAGGGCTAATTGTCATAACACAAATATTTTCCCATACTCTGATCTCTTTTTTTTTCCATAGGTTTTCTAGATCTGCTAATTACTTAAAGGTGACATATCATGAAAATCTGATTTTTCCAGGTTTTAATTGCTATAATCAGGAAACCTGAAAAAGATTATGCCAGTAACTTTGTTTGGGAAAGCCTTTTTCTGCAAGCATCTGATGAAATGAGCGTGTCTGATTTTGCTACCTTGGTGATGTGACAAAGGGATCTTATTCCAATATTACTGCCCCTTAATCTGTAAGCTTCCACCCACAGTGTAGTCATTTTGATTTTGCAAGCGACAACTGTGTACCTGCCCTAATGCCATGGCAAAAATTTGCTAACCATTCTGTCTTTGGCTGCACCAACGAGCACAGAACACTATTTAGAGTCCCAGCCTCAGAAGAGACAAGAGTATTTATTGATTTATTTACTGTATATTGCTTCTGCTACACAGATCTAAAACTGTGATGTTTGTAAGTTTTCTAATCAAAATCAAAAAGCTAGCACAGACACTAGTGTGTATATTTTTCTTCTCCTTTATTACGCTCCTCTTTCTCCTTTCTCCACTGCCATCTAGTGGTTTGACATTGCCTCTGCAGACACAACATTTCCACTTTTCTTTGAAGCATTTTTTTAAGGGTACTGTTGGAACACCACAACATAACATCGTTCTCTAGTCCAAACACCATAACTAATACAGAATTACAGAATTACTTTAAGAAACAATTTACCTGTTTATATAAAAACAGTATATTGTTACAGTATAATGTTATATAAATGGTGTATTTACCCCTGTTTTAAAGAACAATTTCTTTAAGGAGTGCCTTCACAACATTTAAACTAATCCAAGTAACAACCAAAAAACATTGACTGGATTTAAACCATGAACCTTTTTAATAACCTCCTCTTCTAAGGATCACGTGATGTGGTAACAAGTGAACATGCACGCAGCATCTCGCACCCTCGCTAATGTTTGCTCATCATTAAACTCATCGTTTATAACTTAACTCTCTCCTAAACTTATTTAAAGTGGTGAATTTACTAACTTACTGATCTGTTGTGACAATGCCAAAGGCAAAAGCGGTAAAGACCGACTCAAACGCTGAGACGGTCACATTTGCGTCCCTCACCCACCTGCTCACCGAACCTTGAGATTCCTTTAAAATCCTTGAGAGTGAAGGTGATGCACGAGAGCTATGCCTGAAGGCTGCCAAGGAAAATATCACCAAGCTCCAGACAGACCATGCTAAACTAGCAACTAAAATCGCGAATCATGGAGCCGGCGTAACAAAATCAGTGTCATTGGTGTACCTGAATGCATGAAGGGACCAAAACCAACAGCTTTCCTCACCAAGATCCTTGAGGGGGTCCTAGATTCGCCTGTGGAATGTGAACGGGCTCACACGGCTCTGGCACTCAAACCTCATCCCAACCAGCGGTCAAGACCGATCATCATTCGTCTCCTCTGGTTCCAAGGTAAAGGATAAGATCATCCGCCATGCATGGACCATGAGGGGTAGGGTGAAATTCCGGGACCATTCCATCCTTGTATTTTAGGATTATCCTCCAGCGGGTGTGGAGCAGCGGAAAGAGTTTAATTTTAGTATATTCAAGCCGGCACTGCTCTATCCGGCCAGGCTTTATACTAAGATGGAGTCGGGAGGTAGGAATCACTTTCCCACGTAGCTGAGACTGAAGCTTTCATTTGTCTCCTTGCCTTTGCCGATCACTTAGATCATAGTTTGACCAAATCCATGTGATGAGGATGATAGACCTGCAAGGTATGGCTTACTGTCGTTTGTGCTCCTATCTTATTTCTGTTCTTCTATCTGTCTGCCTCTTCTTTTTGCGGATTTTAGGCGACAGTCTCTCTATCATGATTTAATGTTTCTATTAGCCTACTACCCTTTTTTCGTCTGTCAGCCTTTCCTCTGGGTTTCATCCCCAGACTAATGGCCAGGCTGAACGCACCAATCAGATCGTTGGTCGCCTTCTACGCAGCTTAGCCTTGCGTAACCCATCTTCTTGGTCAGAGCAATTACCTTGGACAGAATATGCCCATAATTCATTACCTACGTCCGCAACCGGTTTCTCCCCGTTTAACTCTTGCCTTGGCTGTCAGCCTCCTTTATTCACCTCACAGGATGCTGATTCCAATGTCCCGTCAGTAAAGACGTTCATCAGTCGCTGTAAGCGCACCTGGAGAAGAGTTAGATCTGCGCTTTGTCGTACCAAGACCCATACTCGAAGGTATGCCAATAAACGTTTTGTCAGAAGTCCTAAGTATCTTTGTGGTCAGAGAGTGTGGCTTTCCACCCAAAATTTACCTCTCCTGACTCCTTCCCGCAAACTGGCCCCCCGCTTTTATCGGGCCTTATCAAATTTCTAAGGTCATTAGTCCTGTCGCGATCAAATTGAAACTCCCTCCCAATCTTCATTGCATCCATCCCATTTTTCATGTTTCATGCATTAAACCAGTCATACGTGCGCCTTCTCCTACTCCTCCGTCTGTCCCTGTATGTGTTGAGGATGCCCCCGTTTACACAGTGCGTAAACTACTGGATATGCGTCGTCGAGGTCGGGGCCACCAGTTTCTCATTGACTGGGAGGGCTACGGTCCTGAGGAGAGAAGTTGGATCCCCTCCCGGGACGTTCTGGACCGCTCTTTGATTGATGAATTCCTCCGCACTCGCCAGGTTCGCCCATTGGGAGCGCTCCTTAGGGGAGGGGCACTGTCATGGATTCGGTTTCCCTTCTCTCCCCCCTCCCCTGGTTATTTTGTTACACTCACACACCTCTTCAGCTGTTTCTCATTATGTCTCCTCTGTCACGCTAATAAATTCACACCTGTTCTCTCTTTTCCCTAATCATCCTTGCTATTTCTAGTTCCCCATTTTCTGTGCTCTCTGCTAGATTATTTTGTTTGCTGTTGATGCAGAAGCTTACACAATCATCCTGTTCCAGTCCTGTCCTGTCCTGTCCTGTCGTGTCGGGTCCTATCCTGCCTCTTGTTCTTCAGTCTCAGGTCAGATCAAACAGTGCACTGGATTAACCTGTTGCTCTGCTCTCTGTCCAGTCCTGCTGGTGCTGACGAGAATTCTGGGAAGTCATCATTCCGCCTGACGTTACCCCGTAAGGGAGAGAGGAGGTCAGCGATCGCCTATCCCCGCACGCTGCCTGAGCGCTGACCCGTTTACCCACAAGAACTTTCTGTTTGCTATTTTACGTGAAAGACTTTATGTTCACTGTTTGGGTACTGGCTCATTGGCTGCTTTTTGTTATTTATTCTGAAAACTAGTTTTGTTGCATCGCTACTCTATTAAAGGAGCTTCACTTGCATAACCACTTGTGGGTCCTCATCTTTCCATTTCACATAAACAAACATCATTCTGATTTAGATTCTCTTCTATCTAACTGAGCTCACTCAAATACTGAATAATACCATTTAGGGCTTTATAAGTAATAAGAATTATTTTAAAATCTATAAGATGTTTGATAGGGAGCCAGTGCAGTGTTGACAGGACCAAGCTAATATGGTCATACTTCCTGGTTCTAGTGAGAACTCTTGCTGCTGCATTTTGGACTAGCTGTAGTTTGTTTACTAAGCGTGCAGAACAACCACCCAATAAAGCATTACAATAATCTAACCTTGAGGTCATAAATGCATGGATTAACATTTCTGCATTTGACATTGAGAGCATAGGGTATAATTTAGATATATTTTTCAGATGGAAAAATGCAGTTTTACAAATGCTAGAAACATGGCTTTCTAAGGAAAGATTGCGATCAAATAGCACACCAAGGTTCCTAAATGATGACGAAGAATTAACAGAGCAGCCATCAAGTCTTACACAGTGTTCTAGGTTATTACATGCAGAGTTCTTAGGTCCTATAATTAACATCTCTGTTTTTTTTTCAGAATTTAGCAGAATTTAATTAAGAAATTACTCGTCATCCAGTTTTTTATATCGACAATGCATTCTATTAGTTTTTCAAATTGGTGTGTTTCACCGGGCCGCGAAGAAATATAGAGCTGAGTATCATCAGCATAACAGTGAAAGCTAACACCATGTATCCTGATGATATCTCCCAAGGGTAACATATGGAGCATTAAGAGTAGCTGCCCTAGTACCGAGCCTTGAGGTACTGCTCCATACTGCACTTGTAATCGATATGATACATCTTCATTCACTGCTACAAATTGATGGCGGTCATACAAGTATGATTTAAACCATGCTAATGCACTTCGATTAATGCCTACAAAGTGTTCAAGTCTATGCAAAAGAATGTCGTGGTCAATTGTGTCAAACGCAGCACTAAGATCCAATAGAACTAATAGAGAGATACAACCACGATTAGATAAGAGCAGGTCATTTGTAACTCTAAGGAGAGCAGTCTCAGTACTATGATACGGTCCAAATCCTAACTGGAAATCCTCACATATACCATTTTTCTCTAAGAAGGAATATAATTGTGAGGGTACCACCCTTTCTAGTATCTTGGACAGAAAAGGGAGATTCGAGATTGGTCTATAATTAACTAGTTCTTTGGGGTCAAGTTGTGGTTTTTTGATGAGAAGCTTAATAACAGCCAGTTTGAAGGTCTTGGGGACATATCCTAATGAAAATGAGGAATTATAATAGTCCGAAGAGGATCTATGACTTCTGGAAGCACCTCTTTTAGGAGCGTAGATAGACAATTCTTCCTCTCCTATGGTAGAGAATGGAGTGGAACTGTTCCTCAGGGGGTCTATAGTGCACTGTCTGATGTGATACTGTAGCTGACGGCTGAATGGTTACAATTTTATCTCTAATAGTATCGATTTTAGAAGTAAAGTAGTTCATAAAGTAGTTCCATTACACCTACATCCAAAACTATTATTGACAATATCATTACTAATATTCAAAACATTAAGCTGGAGACGGGAGTCCTGCAGGCTGGCATCACAGATCATTTTCCAATTGCAATATTTTTTGGCTCTGGCAAATCGGTCTCTCCTCCACTCTCTAAAATTAAATCTAAAATTCTTAATGAGAAAACCAGGCCAAGTTGTGGACTTCTATCTATGACAGTGTGATTCCTGATGCTGCATATGACAATCTGATAAAGATCTTTTAAGACTCCAATAAGGAGACAGTTCCTGAGAAGACTGTCAAATGCAGCACTACTCTCCAGAACCCTTGCATTACAAAGGGATTTTTGAAATCTATTAAATATAAAAGTAGGCTTTACAAATTCTACATGAATAATCCTTCTTATCCTTCTAAAGAAAGATAAATATATTTCCCATAAAAATGAACGCAGATTATAAGAAAGCATAAAATAAATAATTATACAGAACTTCTAAAAGCTTCACAGGGGGACTGCAGGAGCTCATGGAATGTGTTATATGAGGTTCTCAATAGGAGACTTAAACCGACTGCTCTATCTGTTCTTGGTGATGTCAAAGCTGATCTTGCACAGAGTTTTAAAAATCATTTCATTTCAATGGGTGTAAATCTGTCAAAAAAGATAAGTCAACCCAAGGGTGTCACCTTATAGCATTTTCTTTCTGGTAGTTACAATCATTCATTCTTCATGATACTAACAGACAGTATTACAGTTTTTTTCAATCGCTAACAAGCGCTTAACCATACTTCAGATACTTTTTCTAAACTCTTAACACAGACTCACACCTACAAAACACAATTGGCCAAATGGATAATTTTCTTCTCAAAAACACATTTTGTTAAATATATACTAAATTTTCATTTCAAAATAGACCACATCTTTCTCTGCACACACCAACTTTACCAAAACACTGGAAATCTGACTCAAAATTAAATTATTCTGTCAAAGAATAACACTTGTTTTCACCTCAAAAGGTACATGCAGTCAATCAAAGTACACCAGGTTTCAAAATACTGGCTATTGTTGACATTACAAAAACTGCATAGACTTTTCAGTCTCAGTTTTACAGGTATTTGCATGCAAAACATGCAATTCACTGTTTTACACTAAATTTCTTGGTTGGGAACTGTATGTCCAAATATACAGTAATGTTCACATTAAAAAGCATTCCAGTAAAAAGCTATTTTTTTTATTTACTGTTTACTGCAGTAGGTACAGTAGAAATATGGTATGATAGAACAGAAAAGGTTTGACAGTATTGCTTACAGTGAACAAAATATCCATGAAACACATAAGAGCATTCTGAACAAAAAACAACAACAGCAAAAAGCCCAGATAAAAAGGGGGGGGGGGATAAAAACAATCTCTCACTCCATCTCTCACTGCTCCTGCTCCTCTCACTGATCATGCTCATAATCCTCTCACTGCTCCTGCTCCTCTCACTGCTCATGCTCCTCTCACTGCTCCTCTCACTGCTCCTGCTCCTCTCACTGATCATGCTCATAATCCTCTCACTGCTCATGCTCCTCTCACTGCTCCTCTCACTGATCATGGTCATAATCCTCTCACTGCTCATGCTCCTCTCACTGCTCATGCTCCTCTCACTGCTCATGCTCCTCTCACTGCTCATGCTCCTCTCACTGCTCATAATCCTCTCACTGCTCATGCTCCTCTCACTGCTCCTCTCACTGATCATGCTCATAATCCTCTCTCTGCTCATGCTCCTCTCACTGCTCATAATCCTCTCACTGCTCATGCTCCTCTCACTGCTCATAATCCTCTCACTGCTCATAATCCTCTCACTGCTCATAATCCTCTCACTGCTCATGCTCCTCTCACTGCTCATAATCCTCTCACTGCTCATGCTCCTCTCACTGCTCATAATCCTCTCACTGCTCATAATCCTCTCACTGCTCATAATCCTCTCACTGCTCATGCTCCTCTCACTGCTCATGCTCCTCTCACTGCTCCTCTCACTGCTCATGCTCCTCTCACTGCTCATGCTCCTCTCACTGCTCCTCTCACTGCTCATGCTCCTCTCACTGCTCCTCTCACTGCTCATGCTCCTCTCACTGATCATGCTCATAATCCTCTCACTGCTCATGCTCCTCTCACTACTCATGCTCCTCTCACTGCTCCTCTCACTGCTCATGCTCCTCTCACTGCTCCTCTCACTGCTCATGCTCCTCTCACTGCTCATGCTCCTCTCACTGCTCCTCTCACTGCTCATGCTCCTCTCACTGCTCCTCTCACTGCTCATGCTCCTCTCACTGCTCATGCTCCTCTCACTGCTCATGCTCCTCTCACTGATCATGCTCATAATCCTCTCACTGCTCATGCTCCTCTCACTGCTCCTCTCACTGCTCATGCTCCTCTCACTGCTCATGCTCCTCTCACTGCTCCTCTCACTGCTCATGCTCCTCTCACTGCTCATGCTCCTCTCACTGCTCCTCTCACTGCTCATGCTCCTCTCACTGCTCATGCTCCTCTCACTGCTCATGCTCCTCTCACTGGGCCTGCTCTTCTCCCTGTGCCCCTTGCTCTTACTCTTCCTCGTTCCATACATTACAATTCTGTTTCTGTTTCCAAAAATATCACTCTTCAAAGTGCTCCTTTTATTGTATAAGTGTCAATGTAATAGAAAAAAATAACCCCTGCCGTTGACTCTGAGCCAGATTGGAATCAGTTGTGGTTGGCCCAATTTACACAACATAAATCAGCTAAGATATATTGTTTTTTTAACTGATATCATTGCAGAAGCAGAGGTTTTTATTAGGGATGCACCGAAATGAAAATTCTTGGCCGATACCGAAAACCGAAAAAGAGAAAACCAAGGCCGAAAACCGAAACCGAAACACCGAAAGAAATTATGCTAATTATTAGTTTATTGCTATGACCGTGTACTAACTTTACTAAAATTAAGACATTGCAATTGCATAAATTAATATTAAAGTTTCAAAGATAATTACAATAACATAACTTATTTAAAAAAAAAAAAAAACATAAAAATACATACTTACAAATTATGCAAATATTTATTAAGCACATTGCAACAATGCACAGTATAAAATAAAATTCAAACCAAAAATGTATCCCACTCATGTGTTTATTTAATAATAATGTACAGGCCTACTGGCCTGCAGAAAGGTTTTAAAATGAACAGTTCTCTCATAAAAACAAAGTGCATTTAGGTGAAGTGCATTTGAAATTGTTCTCTGTAGGACTAGAAAGTTCATCACTTCTCCAGTATAGGCAAGAGGGTTGTCACTTCTGGGGATGGGGACTTCAGACAGATAACCATCTAGCTGTTGAGCAGTTGAGCTTGTCATCTGCCTGACATTTGAGAAATATTTGAGAGTGTATTTAAATAGGGCCAGGGCATAAATAAATATTTTTATCAAATTAAAGCACAAATCTAGCAGAAAATCTAGCATAAATATGGCTACAATCTGATATTATGTTTGTACATATGTTTGTGTGTGTGTGTGTATGTAGGCTATATATATATATATATATATATATATATATATATATATATAGTAGCCTAAGAACAAAATAGCCAACGTATTATTATTATTTGAGGCACTTTC